>NC_079445.1:15419953-15792453 GCF_903798145.1 Danio aesculapii
CAGTCATTACATAAACTGGGCAATAACTAGGCACCATCCTTAAACCTACCCCTGAACCTAACCTTAACCCCTGTAACCTTCAGTGTTGGGAGTAATGCGTTACTAAAGTAATGTATTACAGTAATGTATTACATTTTCCAGTAACGCAGTAGTGTAAGGCATTACTTATACATTTTCAGTAATATTTTACTCGGTACATGTTCAGTAACGCGTGCGTTACAACAAACTTTTCGCCCGCAAGACATTACCAAATAAAAAATACCGCAAGTAAGTTCTATTTTCTGTTCGTGGTTAGTGAATATATGCGCGTGTTGTCATTAATCTCCCTCTGGCTATTGGAACTTTTTTACTTTGAACGCGGAATGATTTCAGCCTCTGAGCTCGAGGTCCGAGGCTATTGGCTCAGCCCGGTTCACAGTAAGATCAAGCCCTGACGTGCAGCGGAAGAGCGGCAAAATAGATGAACAGAAGACAGTACATTCGCGAGATGGACGTATGTGCATATGGCGTTATTTCACTGACAACAGTCGTAAGCGCTGTTTTACAAGAGCGCATTCATGTAATTCTCTGTTCGTGGACAACTAGACCGCAATTTTTTTTCGCAGTCGCATGCACTCAAAACACGGCTGCTCACGTGCGAATGATCTGCTCTGGCTCCGTCAGATGATGCAGACTCACATTTTGTGCCTCATGTTTCCACTTCTTTTCGTGCTTTTGCTCTCCAGAGATCCTCCTGTTCAATTGGTTATCCCAAGAATGTTGATATGGTTTATATATTGCTACAGTATTTATTAGCAATACACGAAACACTAAAAGGTTATGATAAATTCTATAATAAATACTTGTGTTTTTGAGTGTTAGATATACTGCCTATGTTTTAGGCTAGTATTATTTACAATTTGTTAATGAATGCTTCAGCATACTGTAGTATTAAGAATAGTGAACTGATAAAATGAAATACAAAGTGTAGTTTTACTACAGTAAAGTGTGGTGAATTGTAGTATAGTATATCCTATATTGTAAAAAAAAAAACTACAGCACTGGGTAATTTGTTTATATTACGCTTGTGTTACCATAGCAACTAGTATTAGCACAACTGATTAATTGAAGTACTTTACTGTAGAACTGTTCAAAACACTGTACATGACAGGGAAAATGTCCTCCACAATCTCATCAGCAATGTGGAAGACAACAGAGACGTGTTCAATTTATTTTAGTTGCCATGATAAAATGGGATTGATAGTGAGATTTATTTGAGGAGTGAATAGTTCAGTAGGCTATAATACCTCAAGTTTTCCCCTATTTTTATCGGTTACGTTTCTGCTTGCATTCGTTATATTTTTGTTTAAATGTTGTTTTATTTGATTAGTATGGTGCACCTTTTGGATGTTTAATAAATGTTTTTTAAAAATGTATTCTTTGCATTCAACTTTTCTCTGTGTCTTAAGTGTTTGAAATTGGAAATATTTCATCAAATAACAAACAACAAAAAAGGTTATAGTGGATTAGATAAAATTTTTTATATGTAAGTCTATTTTAGTATTTTGGTTATTGTTATTAAATAGTGTACAAATATAAATTATATCAAAAAGCATGAAAGGAAGAGGGAACACAAGACACAAATTGTGAGTCTGCATATAATCTCACTGAGCGAGTAGTGTACTGTGAGCGCACAAGAAATTTTGTGCGTGAGCAGTGCATATTTGAGAGAGCGTGAGAAAATTTGCACGCGAGCAGCGTATATTTGAGAGCTCACAAGCAGTTTTGTCCACAGAGGAAATCGGTGCACGAGCATTATATTGAGAAAGCAATGTTCATCATGCTCACTTTGTGCATGACAGTTTTGTGTTGTGAACCTAAATTTAAAGTGAATAGAATAATGGCAAGATTAAGAAAAAAATGCATCTGGTCATGGCATTGGAGTTTACATATAGGCCTGTTGTGTCTAATATGAAAATAGCCAAGCTATTCACAGATATTGCCAGATAATCACTTTACCTTTACCATACTTTCAACAGACTTTGATCATTTGTGATTCTGGCTCTTATCCTTTCTTGCATTGTCTTGAGCCTTCACGTTGCCAAATATATACTATATTGTTAGTAGCCTGGATAGGTCACCGTCATTCTGCTACATCATATCGCTTTCTACTGGATGTAAAATGCTCTGCAGTACATTTAGTCATTTTAGAATGTTAAGTTCTAATTCTGTAGTTATTTTGGTGAAAGTAACTAAAAAGTAATATAAGAGTAATGTAACATTACAATTTTGAGACAGTAATATTGTAAGGTAAGGGATTACTTTTAAATCACAGTAATAAGTAATCTGTAATGTATTACAGTTTGGAAGTAACTTGCACAACACTGGTAACCTTATATAACCAAGTTTCTCAAGTACATTTATAAGTACATGTTAAGTGCACATACTGTAAAATAAAGTGCAACTGTGTGATTTATTATTATTAAAAAAAAAAAATAAATAAAAAAAAAAATAAAAAAAAAAATATATATATATATATATATATATATATATATATATATATATATATATATATATATATATATATATATATATATATATATATATATATATATATATACACATAGCACTTCACTTTTTCCAAATTTTTGTGTTACAGCCTTATTTAAAAAAATAGAGTAAATTCATTTATTTACTCAAAATACTACACACAATACCTCATAATGACAATATAAAAAGATTTTTTTTAATTGTTGCAAATTAAAAAAAAAAAAACAAAAAAAAAAAAAAAACTGAAAAATCACATGTACAAAAGTATTCACAGCCTTTGGCTCTAAATTGAGATCAGGTACATTATGTTTCCACTGATTATTCTTGAGATGTTTCAGCAGCTTAATTGGAGTTCATCTGTGGTAAATTCTGTTGATTGGACATGATTTGAAAAGGCATACACCTGTCTATATAAGGTCCTAGGGTTGACAGTGCATGTCAAAGCACAAACCAAGCATAAAGACAAAGGAATTGTCTGTAAATCTCTGAGGTATGATTGTCTCGAGGCCGAGGCTGGGGAAGATTACAGAAATTTCTGCCGCTCTGAAAGGTCCAATGTGCACAGTGACCTCCATCATCCGTAAGTGGAAGATGTCTGGAACCACCAGGACTCTTCCTAGAGCTGGCCGGCCATCTAAGCTGAGTGATCAGGGGAGAAGGGCCTTAGTCAGGGAGGTGATCAATAACTTGATGGTCACTCTGTCTGAGCTCCAGCATTCTTCTGTGGAGAGAGGAAAACCTTACAGAAAGACAACCATCTGTGCAGCAATCCACTATTCAGGCCTGTATGGTAGAGTGGACAGACTCCCAACCTGGAATTTGCCAAAAGGCATCTGAAGGACTCTCAGACCATAAGAAACAAAATTCACTGGTCTGATAAGACTAAAATTGAACTCTCTGGAGTAAATGCCAGGCATTACGTTTGGAGAAAACCAGGCACCACTCATCACCAGGCTAATACCATCCACAGCATCATGCTGTGTGGAAGTTTTTCAGCAGTAGGAACTGGAAGACTAGTCAGGATAGAGGGAAAGATGAATGCAGCAATGTACAGAGACATCCTGAATGAAAACCTGCGACAGTTCATCTTCCAGCAACTTCTGTGAATGTCCCTGAGTAGCCCAGCCAGAGCCCAGACCGAACTCATATTGAACATCTCTGGAGAGATCTGAAAAAGGCTGTACACCGTCGCTTCCCATCCAACCTGATAGAGCTTGAGAGGTACTGCAAAGAGGAATGGGCAAAAAGTCCCAAAGACAGGTGTGCCAAGCTTGTGGTATCATATTCAAAAAGATTTGAGGCTGTAATTGCTGCCAAAGGTGCATCAACAAAGTATTGAGCAAAGGCTGTGAATACTTATGTGCATGTGATTTTTCAGGTTTTTTATTTTTAATAAATTTGCAACAATTTCGAAGAATCTTTTTTCACATTGTCATTATCAGAATCAGAATCAGAATCGGTTTTATTGCCAAGTGTGCTTCACACACACAAGGAATTTGTTTTGGCTACAGAAGCTTCCAGTGTACATAAAGTGACAAGTGACAACACAAAATAATCTAAAAAAAATAAAATAATAATAATAAAAAATGATGAACATTAAACAGATGCGGTTAGTGAAGAAACCTGGATGTTGAGTTGTATGTACAGATTGTTATAAATATACAGGTTATAAGGTGCTGTGTACAAGTGCGAATGTAGAATGTAGAATTATAGGGTATTGTGTGTAGAATTTTGAGGAAATAAATTAATTTAATCTATTTTGGAATAAGGCTGTAACATTAAAAACGTGAAAAAGGTGAAGCGCTATACTCTCCGGATGCACTGTATGTTCTTTGTCTCGCACCATTTGAATCACATCCAAATTAATTAGCTTAAATCTGAGGTAACGAACTAAACTGAAAGTCACTCTGCTTTACAAAGCAAATAACTTTATATATCGAAAGCACACATTATTTTACACAACTATGAACACACATTTTAACACACTTGTGATCATTATTTTACGGGGAAATTCCTGAGTTTGCAGTAACTGAAATGTCAACACATCAGAACTGGTCTGCAGAAGGGTTTCTCTAGCGTGTATGTGCTCCTAAAGTGCCTCGCACCTCTGCGTCTGGCTCTGCGCCAAGCAGATAGATTTTTAACATCTGATGACATGATGTACTAAAGTAAACATTCAAAGCACACCTATGTAATCGTACACTTCATGGAACAGCCTATGCTGTCTGATCACATGGGTCTCAGTGTATCATACACATCAAAGGGTTAAAAGTGTGTTCATTTTATTCTTTTATTATGCAGCGATATTTTTTTTTCCCCGCGTACAACTAGAAGGAAACCGTAGTACCACAGTTTGAGAATCACTGATTTAGACCATTAATATTAGTAGTGTAATGTATTTGTAGGTTTGTTTATAGAGCAACAGTTGCACGTTGTTTTACAGTCTGTGTATTTAACATGTACTTGAGAAACTGGGATATATAAGGTTACATGGGATAAAAAGGAACGCTCCATGCAGGGGCACTTTTAGCTTAGCTTAGCACAATGAATTGAATTGGATTTGGGTAGGTTTAAGGACAGTATAGTTATTGCTCAGTTTATGGAATGACTGACAGTGCAAACATATAAAACTGGACCATAAAATAAGTGCGGCTAATAATAATATTAGTCATTTTTAGTATTATTATTAAAGCACCACATTGAATCGAAGCAATGTTTTCATTAGCAATTTCATGCTATCATGTTGGAAAAGAAAATAACTTGTTAACAATACATGCTAGCTGAATACTATCCAATACAACTTCATAACATTTTAATCTCTCATTATATTAGTTGACTTTAAGTAAAAGCTGACTAGTAGAAAAAAGTTACAAACTTGAGTTGTGGTCTGACACATTTCAGAACACATTGCAGCTTTGCTAGCTAGAGGTGTTAGCATCTGTGGACTTATATTGAGAGCATTTCTGCTCTTATACACCAGATACTCCAAATTTTCTTTAAAATTGGTAATGTATTTATAGTTGGTTTACTGCAAAACCTGAAATCACAATTGGCATAATCATTTAGATTCTGTCAGTAGACTTTATTATTTTTATTCAGTATGAGCTAATCTGTTAAAGCTAAAACATCAAAATAAGCTCAATATTGGGCAACTAATTTGATTGTTTGATAGATTTCTCTCCTACTAATTCATAGCTCAGTCAAATCCTTGTTATCTGTTGCTGGGTTTAAATAAAGCTGTTTTGTTTGTGTGCGTATGTGTGTGTTTGTCTCATTTTAGACCCACGGTTGAAGGATTACCCTTTAATGGAAAGTCCATTCAGTATGACTGCTATTCTTCTCGCTTATCTTTTCTTTGTACTGTACGCCGGCCCTAAGTTTATGGCCAACCGTAAACCCTTCCAGCTGAAAGAAGCCATGATAATCTACAACCTGTCCTTGGTCGGCCTGTCCGCGTATATCGTATATGAGGTGAGAGTCAGGAGATATCAGGTGGTGTTACTGAAACAAATGTGTTTAAACTTGAATACACATTGTCTGACTCTCCGTATTGACTCGGAAAGAGGCGTGTTGTATCTGTGATTCATTACAAAGACACTGTTCTGGTTTGATTAACTAAATAATACCAGTCCTTGAAGATACATTCATAGGTTAATCATCTTTTTTGCTTTGACACGTGTAGTTCTTGATGTCTGGGTGGGCGACGGGATACACGTGGAGATGCGACCCATGCGATTATTCTAACAGCCCTCAAGGACTCAGAGTAAGATTTTTGCAATTTGCTTTCCATTTCCTGTAATAAAATTGAAAATTGGTTTATTTGTGCATTGTTTGTGTGCAATTCCAGTCCAAATCTGTGTATTAAAGCTGTCTTTTTTTGACAGATGACAAGAGTCGCTTGGTTATTCCTGTTTTCAAAGTTCATTGAGCTTATGGACACGGTAAGTTTGGAATACATTACTCCGACTAGTAGATTTAAAGGGGTCATTTGACTAGCTCATGGGAGTCATGCACAATATTAATTCTTTTTCCACTGCACTGACTTTATATTCTATAGTGTACATTGTTTTAGTTAAGTGACAAGACTTTTGTCTAAGCAAAGTCAGACCTTACTGTCCTAAATAAATAATTAAAAATCAAGGCATGATCATATTTTATTTTGGTAAAATAAGTGTAGTCTAGTCATATAAGCCACTTCTGATAGCAAACGATCAACTGGAAGTCAAATTATTATATGTTGTTCCTAAAACTTGGTTAGGCGACAAGGTAGTGTACATACATTTTCAGGTAGTGTACATACATAAAGATAAAGAATGTTGTATTTATTCTTACATTTAAAGTGTGTGTTGCACAATATTGAGAATGCTGAGCCATTGACTTCACAAAATCAAATTGAAATGGGTGAGAATAATGGCAATTAGATATTTTCATCAAATTGCACAACCCATTTTTGCTCGTATAAAGCAGGTTTATGCAATTTTGTGGAAAAAAAACGTAATTAACATAAACATGGATCCCTGTGTATTAGTTGATTTCCAAGTACACACACACACACAAAAAAAAGTACAGTACATGAAATAATACAAACACAAATAAACAAATCCAAAATGCAGGGATCCATGTTTATGTTGTCAAATTTTAATAAAGCGGCACATTTAATTTGTTTTATTTTCAGATAAATAAATTGTTGGAATGCCTTAAGTGTGTCTAACAAACATTTTTAGTTTATTTTAATCAAAGCATGGTAATATTGATAAAGGGCAGCATGGTGGCTCAGTGGTTAGCACTGTTGCCTCACAGGTTTCCTCCTAGTGCTCTAGTTTCCCCCACTGTGCAAAAACATACACTATGTGATGTTTTATAAACAAATTTCAGTAGGAACACGATCAGTCTTTGACTAGGCTAATTCATCTCAGACAATCATTCTATTATCCAATCTGCTCAAGACCAAACCCCTATAAATAGTCAAACACGTCATATCTCCGTTTTCTCTTGACTTCAGCATCCCTCCACCACCCCAACTCCAAACTATTAAACCCGATACCTACTTAAATCTTGGGGTTAGCGTTCTGGAGCCGGGCTAGAAACTGTGCTCGGACCCTATCTCTCTCTATCCTGACAAGGAGAATAACATGAGTTAGGGTGTCTTCCCGAGCTTAGTGCTCTCTCCCCTGACAGCACGCCAAATACGTATATTCTATCAGTCAAATATCTGTGAGTTTGAACTCACATGAACTAAATTGGCTGGTGTGCGTGCGTGTGACAATGTAAGAGTGTATGGAATAGTTGCTGGAACTATGCTGGAATAGTTGGCGGTTCACTTCAATGTGGCGACCTCTGATAAATCAGAGACTAAGCCGAAGGAAAATGAATGAATGTAAACCATAATTTTGATATGAAATTTTCATCTCTAGTCTCAAATCCAGCAAGATATTATTTCTAAAAGTTGACTGCTCCATGCCTTCCTAAAATGCCCTGTTCAATCATATAAATCTACATCAAATTAATCGTGACTAATTGCATACAAAAAAAAAATGGTATTTACATAATATACTGTATGTACTGTACTGTGTATATTTACTGTGTATATATATAAATGGACACATATACATTATAAATCAACATGAATATATATCTATACAATACATACAAAATTATGTAAACACAAACTTTTATTTTGTACGCAGTTAGTCCTGATTAATCATTAAACAGTGCTAAACCAAAAACGCATTGCATTACATCATATAAACTAAATCATCTTTTCTTTTAAATAAATGTCACATGACCCCTTTACAAAGCAGATTGGTTCTTGTAGTGATGACTGTTGTTTTTGTTCAGGTGTTTTTTGTGTTGCGCAAGAAACACAGTCAGATCACGTTCCTGCACATCTTCCACCATTCCTTCATGCCCTGGACATGGTGGTGGGGTGTGAGTATTGTGCCAGGTGAGTCAATCTGCCTTCCAATCTGGGTCAGTCAGTAGAAATTTACATAAACAACACGTCATGTCAGCAACCTATCCTGCTAATGGACCCTGGCAAATTTCTGAAACATGGGTTTTGTTGTTTACCCAAGCCAAGAATTTTTGCATGAGCTAAAGCATATTTTAAAGAAAGCTTTCAGTGTGGATGGTCATCATAGTCTTGTTGTTGTTAAACTGCCTACAGCATAATACATGTGACTTGCATTTAAGGGTCCGTTTACATAACAACGATGTTCTAAAAGGGGAAATGTTTTCCTTTTGCATACATTTAACGACATTAGTGAAATGGTTCACACGGATTCATGAAACCGTCAACAGATGATGTATTATGCATGCCAGGCCAGTAGTTGGTGTTGTTATTTTGTTACACTGTAAAGAAGCACTACATGCTTGCTTATTTGTATCATGCTTTGATTATAATTAACGTTCCAAAGCAGCTTGTTTGTTGCTCCTGAAGATCTCGGATCATTTGCAACATCTCTTCAAGTCCTTGTTGGGTTGGCATAATCTCATCACAGGTTTTGGATCTGATGTAGTAGCACTTCGCAATCTAGGCGCCTCGGAATGGGCATCCCATGATGAAGATGGAGAATAAAGAAAAGAATTGCACAATTTATTTGCACAAAAGATATTAATGTAATGTGAAAGATTTGACAAGTTGAATAAAACTGTATCCTTCAGTTATGTGATACTAAAAAGACCAGTTTTTAATCTAGTTTTTTAACCGCGAGAGTGTGTATCTGACATTATCAGGAAGGCTATTTCAAAGTTTAAGAGCCATATATGAAAGCTGTCGACCTCCTTTAGTGGACTTTGCTATTCTGGGTACTTCTAGGAGCCCTGAGTTTTGAGATCTTAAAGAGCGGGTTGGATTGTAGCGAAACAGAAGGTTTATAATATATACGGGAGCTAGTCTATTTAGAGCCTTCTAGGTAAGAAGCAATATTTTATAATCAATATGGAACTTAACAAGCAGCCAGTGTAAGGAGGATAAAATTGGGGTGATATGATTATATTTTCTTGACCTGGTTAGAACTCTGGCAGCTGCTTTTAATAAACTCAAGTTTATTAATAGTGGATGCATTACAACCAGTGAACAGAGTATTACAGTAATCCAGCCTAGAGGTCGTAAAAGCGCGAACAAGCTTTTCTGCATGTGAGAGAATAGAGAGAAGTCCTTAAGGGATGACAATTAACATTTTTGGGTGTCCCTTTATGCTATGAGAGTTGGTGTAGTTGATGTCAGCATGAATATGTGCTCACTGACTGGCTGATACAGAAGGAAGGCGACTCTGCTGAAATTAATTCATAGGAACTTAAAGTGTACAATACTTGCTTTGAAAGATTTTCCTCCAGTGTTTCAGGTTAATGTGTTTTAATAGAAAATATTTAAGCAACAAGCCATTTAAAAATGTTATGAATTTAGAACGTGTTTATAGAACATGTAACTGCTTAAATGTATTTTTGAAAATGTTTTTTTTGGCTGTTTTTGTGTATTTTAAAATGCATTTAAAAATATATTTTTTAAAACCTTAAGTCAAGATTAAACTATTTTATTTTTCAAGATTAACAATTGTTAAAAATTCATTGTAGTCAAATGTTTTAAAATGTTTTCCTTCCATAGCAGATTGCATCAACAGCCATATTAGGATAGTTTGTGGTTTGGGCCCTATTGGGAGTCGTCTTAAATGCTGCTAATATATCACTTATTTTAGAGCTAGTTATAAAATAACATTTTGTAGGTCACAAATGGAGTATTATAAATGTAACGTTTTAAAAACCCCAAAAAAGATTAGCATTTTCAGGCGCCCAAAACACATGAACTCTTAAAACACAAAGTTTTTAGTTGGAAATCTAAAGGCTTTGTCTAAGACTCTTTCTTTCATGGATTCCTGCAGGTGGAATGGGCTCCTTTCATGCCATGGTCAACTCTTGTGTCCATGTGATCATGTACTTTTACTACGGTCTTTCTGCTGCCGGCCCTCGCTTCCAGAAGTTCCTGTGGTGGAAGAAGTATATGACTGCAATTCAGCTGGTATGTTTATTTGATTTGTTGAGGAGTATAAAACTCTACCACAGTGTTATTAAACTATGACAGTTTGCCCAAAATTTACTAATTGTGCTCATGTTTTTGTTGCCTAAAATATCATAAGTCGAATTTTGATTGACCAAAAAAAACATGCACATTTTTTCCAAGAATGTATTAGAATGGATACAAAGTTATTAGAAACAAACATTTAAGTAATTATTCACTGATAATCCATTCAATTGAGTTGTTGTTTGCACACCTCTAGTTAAAAAAAAAATCAGGAAAGTGGGTGAGACCAGCTTTGTTTAGGTGGTAGTGTCACGTGGCGACAGAGGAAAGGGTTTGAAAAGGGGATTTTCAGTACATGCACTACAGCTGATTTTCACAGCAGCAACCCAAACACAGACGCAGGGGAGATAGACTGATTCGGAGAGCAGTATTTACAGTGATCTGTGAGCTGTGTGGAAGTGGAGGATATTTAGTCCTTAATATTGTAGTGATATTACTGTAAACTTAATAACTAAATAATTTTGACTAAGTATGTCTTTAAAAACTGAAAGAGTACTGCTGACGATACTAACTAACTTTGTCATCTGAATAAACCTAAACAAAGAACACTGATCACACACTTGCCAAATCCATAGAGACAGGACAATCAAAAAAACTGGAACCGTGTCTTTTTTTTTTTTTAAAGACGTGTGGCAACTCCATATTTCACCATTTCCTGATTTGAAAAGCTCTAGGGTAAAAAAATGTTCCTCAGTGTTTCCTCTAGGATATTTTCCAGCTGTGGCCGCAGGCCTTTTTCACACAGATCTACCAAATACCTGTGGGGTTATTTCAATGACAAATGTTGTGAGCGCAGTATTAGAAGTCGAGATAGCATTTATGTAATCGCCTATGAGCATGTGAATCTCTTTGCTTGCGCGCTGATTTCCTCTGCTCATGCACAAAACTTCTTGCACGCCCCCTCAAATACACGCTGCTCAAGCGCAGATCTTCTTGTGCGCGCTCAAATAAATGCTGCTGAAGTGCGATTTGGTGCATTTATGTAACAAGCATGTCTCCAACATTAATTAGATTTGCTAGGAATATTTATGAAGGTCTCCAATAGACCTACAGAACGCCATTAATTCGTCATGAAGTAAAGTGAAACGGCTATGCGTCATGTTTGCTGGCCTCACGCACCTGTCAGTCAGCCAGTCAGTCAGTCAGCATTAAATCTTAAAGGGGTAAACAAATAAAGCACAGCACTACTACTGTTACAGAAGAGTTTGCGCTGTTATAATTCACTTACCTTTTAATACGTTTTAGTGCGATTATCACCCGCTATTAAAAAAAAACACGACTGAACGTTTTGAACGAAAAGCTGTAATGTAGCTGTGACGGGATCAATTTTGGCGTGGCGCTTCGCCATGGAAGAATGAATGTAACGGAAACCATGTTCTTTACAAATGTATTTTTGTTGCGTGTTAGCCGATCACTGTAATGCACACATGTGGGTCCACACATGAGCTGTGCACTCATAATGGGGAAATTGAAACAAAACGTTGCAGCACATTTATAAACGCAACGCTGATGACTAGGGATGTATCGATTCACCATGAGTCGGTTGAAAATCGATTAAAGTATGTGACTTCATACTGATTGGAATGTTGAATGAATCGTGGCGCATGTTTTCAACAGAGGGGTACTGTGTTTACAGGCGCAGTCTCGCTTTACCTGTGCATATGCGGCGAGAGAGAAGTGGAGCAGAAGAGTAAAATAACAGCAGTGAAATGCGGCAGACAAAACCACAAACTGTGTGCAAATACTGCAAAAAGACGTTTACATGCAGAAGAACGAATATAATGAGCATAAACCATCAGTCAGACTACTGTCACAGACGTCTATACGCAAAAAACTATTAATAAGCCAAACCACGCGGACTGGATGATTTGCAGGTCCACTTGCTTTGAGTGCTACAGAGATCACACGGTGCATCAGTGTTTTTATGGCGAAAGTGTGAAGATGTTTTTCAGACTGATAGAGAATGCTGGATGTTGTTTATTGTTATTATTGAATATTTAAAAATGTTCAAGATGATCTCTTCGTAAGAGTATCACACTGATACTTATACTTAATCATTATACAAGTAATATTAATTATTTACCTTCATAATCATGCTCTGGCGACGCAGTGGCGCAGTAGGTAGTGCTGTCGCCTCACAGCAAGAAGGTCGCTGGTTCGAGCCACGGCTGGGTCAGTTGGCGTTTCTGTGTGGCGTTTGCATGTTCTCCCTGCATTCGCGTGGGTTTCCTCCGGATGCTCCGGTTTCACCCACAGTCCAAAGACATGCGGTACAGGTGAATTGGGTAGGCTAAATTGTCTGTAGTGTATGAGTGTGAATGAGTGTTTCCCAGAGATGGGTTGTGGCTGGAAGGGCATCCGCTGCGTGAAACATGTGCTGGATAAGTTGGCAGTTCATTCTGCTGTGGCGACCCCGGATTAATAAAGGGACTAAGCCGAAAAGAAAATGAATGAATAATCATGCTTAACTCCTGTCTCTATTCTACAATTAAATTAATCATTTATTATCAGTATTTGATGCCAGTGGCCAGTCCCCTGAAGCAGAGGGCCTATTGACCACACTGCTCTCTAGTTTAGGAAAGGCTTACCTCTCCACACCAGCCATCTCAGTCCCCAGTGAAAGAGTTTTTTCATTAGCAGGTGACATATTAAATGTGCAAATATCTCCAGTTTGTGACAGAACATAAATCTGCTGATATTTCTTTTTAACCATGTAAAATCCCAGCACAGTCAAAGTTTTAGTTTGTTATATTAATGAGTCTTCTTTAGATTGTATTGTTCTTTTTTTTGGAATTTGTTTTTAAAATAGCAATTTAGTTATGGCAGAAAATATATTATGCATTTCAGAAAAAAAAAAAAACGAAAGGGCTCCTCACCTTACATTTGTTTCAAATAATTTTGTAAAAAAAATCATGACTGATTCAAGAGTTCACACTTAGCTGATGATTGATTTATAAGCTTGTTTGGCATGCTTTCCTGGGAGAGAGCCCTAAGCTCATAAGATCCTCGAGTCCAGGGCCCCCGCCCGTTTGCAAGGCAAGAGGGGAGTTTGAGCTCAGGTAGATCTTGAGAACTCCCCTGCTGTAGTAGCTAATGAACAGATAGTGATCGCTCTTAAGAGATGACTACTTATTAGAAGCATGTCTATGGTGCCGGTTTGGATTAGTCAATTAACTTAAGTTGCATGTTTTTGGATTGTGGGAGGAAACCAGGGAACCCGGGGGAAACCCACATGAGCACGGGGAAAACTCCGCACAGAAACGTTGGCTGGCTTGGTAAGGACTAGAAACAGTGATGTTCTTGCTGTGAGGCAACAGTGCTAACCACTGGGCCACCGTGTCACCCATCTAGGAAAGGAGGAGGAGTAGGGGTGGAAGAGGGGGAATTCTTCAAAACGAAGATGGCTGTCATATGGAACTTAGGGTATTTATAGTGGCTTAGGAATCGTCTGATTGGTGAATCATAAATTGGATAATACGGGACCAGCCGTAAGCAATCATAGGCATGTGATCCTCTCGAAATTAGTTTATAAATAAACTTCACATCATGAATCGTGAGATTAGTATCATGAATCATTTGAATCTTTACATACCTACTGATGACCCAAGTCTTCGAACAATTCTTATACTAGTTTAAATTATGGTTGGCAACACAACGTGACATCTCTCTGAACACTGTAACAGGTAAAGAGTTTTTGAAGCTATATCATGCAGATTAGTGAAGTTGCATCTCGTTCACAATAGAGTGCACTGATTAGTTCAAACCAAGTCTTTCTCATGAATTAATGCTGAAAACTCAATGATGTCACTTTGTACCAGCTGGTACACACAGCCAATCCCCACGCTGGAATTTACACAATGATCTAATCAATGTGACGTAGCTTCAAAATCTCTGATTTTTCCGATTTAAATTGGAAGAACGAATTTGCTCTAAACAACGCAAAAACAACCAATTTTCACTTGTTAGTGAAATATATGGTGTTTTTAGCAATGTGTGGCAATTATATGACTGTCAACATCTCAAAAAATGTGTTTTTGTGTTTTGTCACCCAAATCTCAATGTTGCCAAACATTTGACTGGTAAAATTATCCTTTTTTTTGTTGTTTTTTTTTTATTAACATGCATTGTCAGTATAAACTGCCTTTCCATAAATCAACATTCAAATTTCCTATCGATCTCAGAAACTCAGCCTTTCTTACTCTTTCTCCACAGACTCAGTTCGTGTTGGTGTCTCTTCACGTGTCTCAGTGGTACTTCATGGAAAGCTGTGACTTCCAGGTTCCCATAATCATCCACCTCATCTGGCTCTACGGAACCTTCTTCTTCGTGCTGTTCTCCAACTTCTGGTACCAGGCGTACGTGAAGGGCAAGAGGCTCCCGAAAAACACCCAGCAGAACGCCAAGGCCAATGGATCCACCATAGTCACCAACGGCTCTTCAGAAGTTTCAAACGGCCACAGCGTCCATGAAAACAGCCTGAGCAATGGAAGGAAACACCACGAGAACGGAAACGCTCTCAACGGCAAGATGAAGAAAGCCTGAGAGCTCAGAAAGAGAAGACCCAAAACGGATGACCAGGAAAACCTGCACTAAGCACTATATGGAGTCCAAAGAGTGTTTTGGGACACTTCTTTTTTTTTTGCTAAATCTTCATTTTTTTATGATAAGTACAAGGGGATATGAATCCTTGTTTGGATATTTTTTTTTGTTGTCATAAATTAATCTAAAGAATAATTATTGAGCATAATGTATGAAGAGGAAAAAGAGTACTGACCGGATGAGTCCTCTGCTGATGTTGCTCGACGTTCATCTAAACAGATTGAATTTAAAGATGGGCACAAACACACACACAAGTATATATGTGTGTCTTTCATACTCCCCCAATAGCAGACACTGTACAGTCAACATCAGTAAACTTGAATTACACATGTAAATAGTTTTACCTTACAAACTAACGCGATAGAGAAAAAAAAAAACGTCACTCGAATAAAATCCCCAAAAATAAATCCCATTTTAAAATACAGTTATCTGTTTATTCCATGTAAGTTATGCTGTTTGATGGCACATTGTAGTTCCCTTCTTCAATAAAATCAATGGCCTACTATTCGGCCTGACATTTCAACATGTTCTTTTGGCATCTCTCCGATGTAAATGGCTGAATTATTAAAATACTTTTTGAATAACATTGTCGTCTATGAGAATGCAGTGGTGTTCGCTCTGACTTTATTTCTCATGTTTTAGGCTTCAGTCAAGACGCGAAATCTGCAGCGTGTGCATGCCGCGCTTCTCCTTCACAATCTGCAACAGTCCTCAAGAATGCGCAGCATGTTACATGTAAACAAAAAGTCCATTCAGTTCCTGAAAAGCAACAGAGGAAGACCAGATGAGCAAGCATCCTACGCCGTGTGTGTGTGAGGGAGGAAACGAGGACAAACCAAGTTCACCGAGGTTGTGTAGGAGCAAATGACTTCAAGCTCACAGTGCATGAGAGTTTGTGCGTATAATTCACGCTCCTGTTTATTTAAGCGTCGCCTTTGTTTTGCTGAATTCCTGGTGCCTTTTTTTTTTCTCCAGCAGGTGTGCATTAATGTAGGGCAGAGGTCAGGACAAGCTGGGAGAACAGGGCGTTATGGGATTTGTACAGTGACTCGGGAGAAGTCATCGTTGCGCCTATTTCAGGTAGTACAACAGAGATTGCCATGGCTACAATGAGTTCTAAATGTGGAAGACTGAAAATTCAGGAACAGAATCCGAGTCTCTTTCCAATTTAGCACATGCTAATTATCACACTTTGGTCCTCGTTTATCAGTAATGTCCAGGAGTCTGGCTTTAAAGGGTTAGTTCACCTAAAAATCTCAATTGTATTATTAATTACTCGCCTTTGTGTCATTTCAAAGCTTCCGAACATGAATTAAGATATTTTAGGTGAAATCTGAGAACTCACTCATGGACACCAATGGTCCAGACTTGTTCAGAGTCCAGAAAGGAAGCTAAAAAAAACATCCTAAAATCAATCATATGCCTTTAGTGGTTCAATGAGATTATCATCAAGCTACAAGAGTACATTCGTGTGCACATAAAACAAAAATAATGATTTATAGATCAGTGTTAGTATACTGTGCATATATAGATATATAGCCCGGATGCCTGTGTATGACGTCCAAGTGCATCTGAGATACATATAAGCAGCATGACATGTGAATATGCGCCCTATACTGACACCGAGAAAAAGAAAATGCCCAGCAAGCATTTTTTTTTGTTTATAAAAGATGTCTAATAGATGTCTAAATATAGCCGTGTTGGCTAAAACAAGGCTAAATTTGGGCTGTCAGTGAAAATCTAATAGACGTCTAAGAATAGGCCAAAACTAGACTAGTCATCAAATAAACAGAAATGACTGACTACACATATAAAGTCTGTCTAATCTGTCTATTTGACGACTAGTCTAGTTTTAGGCTATTCTTAGATGTCGATTAGATTTTCACTGACAGCCCAAGTTTAGCCTTGTTTTAGCCAAGCTGTCTACATTTAGATGTCTATTAGACGTCTATTAAACACAAAATTGTTTGCTGGGTGTTGGAGTCTTTAAGTGTGCACCGATGTATTCTTGAAGCTTGATAACATTTAGATTTGTTTTAAAGATGATTTATGGTGTTTTTCTGGACCTTAAATGAATCGGGACATCTTAATTTGTGTTTTGAAGACAAACAAAGGTCTTGGGGTTTGGAACGACGTGAGGTTGTGTAATTAATAACATCATTTTAATTTTAGAGTGAACTAACCCTTTAATTTTCTAAATCTTTTCTGACCAAGTCGAGGTCTCTAGAAGAAGTCCAGACTGTAAACTACAGACAGCTACTTTTTATTTGTCACAGATGATCTGTTGGTGATGATTAGAGGTCGACCGATAACAGTTTTGCTGATGTATGTGGATAACTTCACTTTAAAATGCATTGATTTTAAAAGTAACAGGTTAACTCTCTTTTTTAAAAAAGCGATTAGTTTACTACACTACCTGACAAAAGTCTTGTCATAAATCCCAGTTGTAAGAGCAACAAATAATAATTTGACTTTTAGTTGATCATTTGGAAAAGTGGCAGAAGGTAGATTTTTCCAATGAATCATCTGTTGAATTGCATCACAAATACTGCAAAAGACTTATTGGAACTTGCATGGACCCAAGATTCACATAGAAATCAGTCAAGTTTGGTGAGGGAAAAAATCATGGTTTGGGGTTACATTTCATGCGAGAAATCTGCAGAGTGGATGGCAACATCAACAGCCTGAGGTATCAAGACATTTGTGCTGCCGGTTACATTACAAGCCACAGGAGAGGGCAAATTCTACAGCAGGATAGCGCTCCTCCTCATACTCCAGCCTCCACATCAAAATTCCTGAAAGCAAAGAAGGTCAAGGTGCTCCAGGATTGGCCAGCCCAGTCACCAAACATTAACATTATGCATGTCTGGGGTTAAATGAAGATGAATTCAAAGAATCTTGGTGAACTCTGGGAGTCCTGCAAGAACGCTTACTTTGCCATTGCAGATGACTTTATTAATAAGTTATTAGAGTCATTGCAGAGATGTATGGATGCAGTCCTCCAAGCTCATGGGAGTCATACACAATATAAATTCTTTTTCCACTGTACCATGACTTTATATTCTATACTGGACATTATTTCAGTTGAGTGAAAAGACTTTTGTCCAAGCAAAGTCAGACCTTACTGTTCTAATTAAAAATCAAGGCATGATCATATTTTATTTTGGTAAAATAAGCGTAATCTAGAAACCTTTGCCTTTCATATGAGCCACTTCTGATACCAAATGGTCAGATAGAAGTCAAGTTATTATTGGTTGTTCCTAAAACTTGGATAAGCAACAAGATTTTTGTCAGGTAGTGTACTTAAAAGTGAGTAAACCCATTAAGTTTCAGTGAATGATTGTGCATAAATATGAAATTTTGTCAACTTAACAGTTTCAAGTAACAACAGGTTTAGGATACTCAGTTTAAGTTAAGTCAACTTGTCACTTTTAAGGCAAGGGGTTTACTCACTTTTTAGTAGAATTACTAATCAATTTTAAACTACTGTAATTGAAGTTTCAAGAATTCACACTTAGCTGATGATTGATTATAAAGTGAGTTTGGCATGCTGTCCCAGGAGAGAACACAGCTCATAAGATCATCGAGCCCAGGGCTCCCTCCTGTTTCCAGGGCCAGAGGTTTGAGTTTGAGCTCAGGTAGATCTCAATAACTCCCCTGCTGTTTATAGCTAATGAGCAATTAGGGATTGTTATGAAGGGCTAACTACTTACTAGGAACATGTCTATGGTGTTGATTTGGATCAGTTAATTAGCTTAAGTTGCATGTTTTTGGATGGTGGGAGGAAACCGAGGGAAACCCACGCAAGCACAGGGAGAACATGTAAATTCTGCACAGAAACGGCGGCTGGCTTGGTAAGGACTAGAACCAGTGACGTTCTTGCTGTGGGGCAACAGTGCTAACCACTGGGCTGCCGTGCCACCCATCTAGGAAAGGAGGAGGAGGGGAGAATTCTTCAAAATGAAGATGACTGTGGTTTGGAACTTAGGTTATTTATGGGGACTTAGGAATTTTCTTATTGGCGAGTCATAAATTGGCTAATGCGGGACCAGCTGTGATCAATCATAAGCATGTGATCCTCGCGAAATTAGTTTATAGATAAACTTCACTAATTGCTTAATGGGATTGTTCACCCAAAAATGAAAGTTCACTTACAATTTGCTCATTATCATCTTGCTCAAATGACCAAAGAGTTCAAAGCTGGTCTCTTCTGTAGTCTCATTCCAGTGTAATAATCAACTTTGCTGATGTACCACCATGGCTGAAGCAGGCACAAAGATGTTACGCAGTGTCAAAAAATAGTTCTGAATCATCTCCCACAAATGTCTCCATAGTGGGCACATTGGTTCAATTGATGGAAGTTTGCTAATGTTTCAGGTGTTGTGTAATATCAGTGCGCCGGCTGCAACCAAGGTACAGCAGCAAAATTCCTTGATTATTACACCATATTGAGAGTATATTTTCTAGCATACCAGCCTACAAAATAGCAACTTAGTACACAATGTTCTACAGAAGAGTGAAGCTTTAAACAGGAAAATTATCAAAACTATTTGATCTTACGGTGTAATCGGATTCAGTTATCTACGCTGAGCTACGCTAAAAGTGCTTCTGCCAGACCCAGAGATTGGTTGAATGGATTCAAAAATGGTAAAACTCAACAGTTTAACTCTAGGGGAGTAGTAAAGTTAGCCTGTTTACAAAAAGTGGAGTGTTTAAATTAGTGTTTCTCAACCATATTCCTGGAGGACCAACAGCTCTGCACATTTTCCATGTCTACTTAACCAAACACCCCTGATTCACATCATCAGCTCATTAGCAAAGATCTGTAATGGGTGTGACAGACGAAGGAGACATCCAAAACATGCAGTGTTGGTGGTCCTACAGGAACGTGGTTGAGAACCACTGCTTTAAATGATAGTTCCATGAGATGTTAATCAATCAGCAAAAACAAACGATCAGTCGACCTCTAGTTATGACTGTTAGTAGTTCTTAAAACCTTTCAATGTTCTAACCCCAGATCGATTCACAGTGAGCAGTAGGGTATTGACTAAACTACTAAAAATAAGCTGCCCCATGGGAAGATCTACCACATTCCACGCTCAAATGATACTGAACTCCAAGGTTATGCTCATGAGGTTTCTGCAAGTATTGGCACATGTGACAGTAGGTGGTCCGTCCGTCTCTATGACGTGTCCTCCAGAATATAGAAGATGAGCTCCAGCTGGCAGGCGGCGAGACCCTGGTACTGAGAGTTACTCTGCACCACAGACATTAACGATTGGTTCAGACAGTCCTGGTACGGGGCTGGAAGGCGCTGGCCGTTACTGCCTGCCAAAAACTCCATCTGAAGATCAGAGAAATGGGAATAAAAAAAGGGTTGTTTTGTAGTGTGATCATGACCTCTGCTCCAATTCAAAACCTTCCATCAAACAGCATTAATGAAGCAGAACACTGATGTCACTGGGTAGAAGGTCAGGCATGTCATACTCACATGCTTCACTCCTGACCTGCCCTTATAAAATACTCAACTATGATAATTAAAGCAACTGCATGGGCACATGTTGGATTGAAAGTGCAGAAAAGGAGTACAGACGATACATTGTAGTACAAATCTAACAGTTGGAGAAGTAGAAATGTCAACAGATACAGTGACAAGTTAAGCAGTTTTGTTAGAAGAAATTGAAATATGTCAACAAATGACAAATTGAATCCCAGGTGTGTGTGTGTGTGTGTGTGTACAGGTTTATGTTGTTCATGAGGACATGAAATTGTATTCGCTTGTTAAGTGTTTATACTAGAAACATGGTAGCAACATGCTAATTCATACTAAAACCATGCTAATAGCAGGCTAATTTATGCTAGAAACATGCTAGCAACATGCTAATTCACATTAGAACCATGCTAATTTATGTTAGCAACTGCCTAGCAACTATTCAGAAGATCTTAGCAACCGCTAAGCAACACCTTTGCAATGACTTAGAACACCCTAGCAACCATTTAGCAACGCATTAGCAACCACCTTACAACACCATAACAATTACCTGGAACATCCTAGCAACCGCATAGCAAAACCTTAGCAATTACCTAGCAACCACTTAAAACACATTAGCAACCACCTAGCAACGCCTTAAAACCAGTCAAAACACCCTAGCAATGCCTTAGCAACCACTCAAACACCCTAGAAACTGCCTAGCAACACCTTAGCAACCACTCAGAACACCCTAGAATCCCTTTTAGAACACCCTACCAACCACTTAACAACACCATAACAACCACCTGACAATGACTTGGAACACCTTAACAACCACCTAGCAACACCATAACAATTACCTGGAACATCTTAACAACCACCTAGCAAAACCTTACCAATTACCTAGCAACCACTCAGAACACCTTAGCAATCACCTAGCAGCGCATTAAAACCAGTCAAAACACCCTAGCAACGCCTTAGCAACCACTCAGAACACCCTAAAAACCGCCTAGCAACACCTTAGCAACCACTCAAAACACCCAGGAAACCCTTTAAGAACACCCCAGCAACCACTTAGCAGCACATTAGCAACCAATCAGAACCCCCCATCAACAGCCTAGTAAGAAACATGTCAATCCATACTAGAAACACGCTAACTTATATGTAGCTATAACTGTTTCAAACG
This sequence comes from Danio aesculapii, assembly GCF_903798145.1. Classification (NCBI taxonomy): domain Eukaryota; kingdom Metazoa; phylum Chordata; class Actinopteri; order Cypriniformes; family Danionidae; genus Danio; species Danio aesculapii. Next base: position 15,441,818 of record NC_079445.1, read on the forward strand.
TCTTAAAAACTACTTCCAAATGGATGCTGCACACTGGTGGTGGCGTGGTAAGACCCTCCTCCTTATGATTGTGAAGCACTTTGGGTGTATACATGATAAATGAGCTATATAAATACACATTACATTACTTCAATTATTTAAACTTTAGACGAGGCTTTCTTAAGTCACTGTAAAGTTTGCCTACCAACTTTACTTTTCTAGCTTAAAGATATAGTTTTGTCTTCTTGGAAACCTTTATCACTTCCACACTGTACATGTTTTTATTTATAAGGCACTCGTGTCTTAAGGTTGTTCTGTATGATGCGATTTTTCTACACGGAATTTGATTGAATGAGGATCATAAAGAATGGGAATCCTTCTACTTAGCTATTCAAATAAAAAATAGAAGTAAAAAAATAAAGTAGTAACTACAGGTTGAAGTTAAATAGTGGAGTAAAAGTAAAGATGCAGCACTAAAATGCACTCAAGTGAAAGTATGCATTTTAAAAACTACACACAGTGAAGTACAATTCCTAAGGAAAACCTACTTAAAGGTGCAGTGTGTAAGTTTGACACCCAGTGGATGAACTAGGTATTGCACTCCTGGATCAAAACACACATTCAAGCGCAGGTTGCCAGATTGACGTGAGTGTGCCTGACTATCGAGCCTAAACGCTGATATAAGGATGATTTAAATCATGTTCTAAAAGCAACAACACAGGATAGAAGGAATATTTTCAATATTAAAAGGAGTTTTTGTCCTAACCAACACCTGGAATTTATATAAATAAATATATTTCAGAAACGGCTTCTATTTTTTGCAGCTGAACAACAGAAAACCTAATGACAATGATCACCTCAGGTACACCTCATGTGCTTTATTCAGTGTTAAATTCTAATATATAAGTTTGAATGCCATTTTACATGACATTTATTGCCATACTACTGAAAGCAGCAGCAGATAGTTCACCTCAGATCTTAAAAAATTAAATAAACCGTTTGAAATTGAACTTAAGAACTGTGAAATAATGCAAACCAACACAGTGACTCAGCAGCTACATTTGATAATGTTAAAGAGGTTTTAATATGTATTAATTACACCATAAACCTTACCATTTCATGAGTGAGTGCATATTCTGTGCTTCTGAATGGCTGTATTTAAATTTCTGTCATGTTTCGTCTAATGCAAACGGCCAAATTGCTCATCACTGCAAATCTCGTCACGTAGCATGTTGTTTTGACACAGGGTTACAATGTAACCTGCTCACCTAATGTTTACGTTCGTAATATTGATATTATTTGCTAATTAATAACCACTTCATGTGGAACTCTGAATTTGCATCTCATTTCGGAGTCTGTTACTGTCCACCGGAGGTCGCATTTCGATCACAGATGCATACTTTGAGAGCCTTCCTGACTGAACCCGGGCTGCTGAAATATAATTGGCTAAAGTTACAGTGGGCGGGTTACAAGAACCAAAACAAAGGCAGCATTCTGGCACGTGACGCACATTTTCAAAGCGGAATAGCTGACTTCAGCATTGTTTTTCAGATAAACAAGAATGTTCACATAGCATGTTTCTTAAATATTTGCAAACATGGTATTTTTATGCTTTAGAAGAGTCAAAAACTAACATACAGCACCTTTAATTACAGTTATTTGAGTATTTGTAATTTGTTTCTTTACACTACTGATAATGAGCAAACTTCCCTTTAAGGCAAGTCATTTTACTCGGCAGCCATCTTTGAAATGCCTCTCGGGCAGTATGCTCAGGCATTCTGTTTGAATGGGGAAGCATCAAATTCTCCAAAACTACTTGCCAAGATTACAATTACATTACATTTTATGAATAACCAATAAAATTAACAACTGTAGTTTCATTTCGAAATGTTCGTATCACACAGAATCTGCAGAAACTCACGTCTAGTCCAAGCCCCTCCCCCGGATAATTGTCATTCTATAGCGATCACTGATTGGCTCCTGTACTAAAAGGCAGGCTTTATTCACCATATAGGGATCGCTGATTTGCTCCTGTACTAGAAAGCGGGCTTTATTCACCATATAGCGATCGCTGATTGGCTCCTGTACTAGAAGGCAGGCTTTATTCACCATATAGCGATCACTGATTGGCTCCTGTACTAGAAGGCGGCGCTTCATTCGCCATATTGACTGTTACACTTTTCTCTATTCAAAAGTATACGAGTGACACGTCTTGTGTACTCTATAGTCTTTGTAATGAGTTCACTATACTCAATATTCCAGATGACCTCCAAAAATATCAGATTCACCTCATGGATGTGCAGCAACAGCTTGATGCTCTCATGTTAAAATGAAATGCTTCCAACACCTTATTGAATATATGGCTGGCGCTAGTAAGGTAAACCTAATAAAGTGGCTGGTGAGTGTATATATGACGCTGAAAAATAAAGAGTCCCGTCTCACCTTCTGTCCATCCAGGATCACTCTCAGTGCCAGTTTGGTCATGCCGTCCTCCTTCAGCAAACAGAGAGACTGGCACAGTGCCAGGCAGAATGCCCGGGCAAGACGTTCTGTTAGACGGTTATGGCTGGTGTGATTATTAAGACCATTTGGATGCTGCTCTTTCAGCAAGTAGTACACCTGTCAAGTTCAAACAGAAATTATTGTATTGTTTCAAGTGGTTTTGGAAAGCCTTTCAGCAAAAGAGTTGTAATCAATTACCATTCAGATAAAGATGAAGTAAGCACTTAATTCATGAACATACATCAAAATAAAAGGCACCACTGAAACATCTGTATGAAACCTTTTCAATATTTACTTCTTAAATCCTCTAATTTGACTTATTAAATTAGATTTTATTTCTAGTATGTAATATGTACAGTACATTTTTTGTTCTTTTAGGGGTTTTTTTATGCTATACTATTATTATTGTGTTTTAAAATGTTCGCAAAGTGTTGGAGTTATATATAATTTTCACTCGGTGGCTAATAAAAGCACCAAGTGAAAATTATATTTCACTTTCATTGCTAAAAAATGCAAAAAAAACGATTTAAAATCTTTCATATCTGTAGTTCAAATAGTAAGCTGCATGTGTTGGTTTGTAAAACTGTTTACCTCTGTCCAGCGTATGAGCTTCCCATTGGCTCTGAATTCTAAGCGCTGATGGGTCTTGATGTTTGTGAGAGACTCCATAGACTTTCCATCAATGGGGCTGACGATGCTGTGAGATGCACAATAAAATCAGAGGAAAACAGCACAGGCTTAAAAGAACATTCCCCTAGACTTAAACATTTGAGTTTTTACCCTTTTTTAATCCATTCATCTGATTTTCAGGTCTGGAGGGAGCATTATTAGCTTAGCTTAGCATAAATCATTGAATTGGATTAGACCATTAGCATCTCACTCAAAAATGACTAGAGTTTTGATAATTTTCCTATTTAAAGTTTGACTCTTCTGTAATTACATCATGTATTAAGACCAACGAAAAAAGAAAAAAATTTCTGACTCATTTTTAGGATAGTTTCAAGCCGTATCAGCATAGAAAATAGCAACTTTTTATTCTCCATTGGTGCGAGTACAAGATGTTACTACAGAAGAGTCAAGCTTAAAACAATTCATTCATTAATTTTCCTTTAGCTTAGTCATCAATGGTCTAATCTGATTCAATGATTTATGCTAAGCTAAGCTAAAAGTGTTCCCGCCAGACCAAGAGATCCTCTGAATGGATCCAAAAATGCAACAACTCAAAGATGCATTTGATGCTCTCAAGGAAATCTTCCATTATGACATCTCTGAAGATCCTACAGTTGCTGTGCTACAGTAGGTGTATGCCCTGAGTGCTTCGATGGCAGATCCTAAATATACTTTATGAAATAATTTTTGATGATTTTAACTTTATCCTATGCATTAATAGTTTAATTCTGTTTTTAACTAATTACACGAACTTATATTGATGCGTTTATCCTCATATAACCTCATATTACTTTGCATAACAGCTGTGGCTTCGTGTGACTGATAACTGAGAAGTTAACTCCTTGGTTCTTGTTATCAACAAAATGTTACAACTCTACTTTCAAAGTGTGCTCGTTTACAGGAACAATCCCGGACGGGAGGGGCACAGGCTCACACTTTCTTTTTCTGTACAGATTAGCTGTTCTGCCTAACAAGTACTGATTGAACTGATCTGGATGGAGGATCTTTCTTACTGAAGCGCCCTTGGGTGGGGCTTAAGAGAGATGGCTATAAATATGGGAGGGGGAAGAGAAATGTGTGTGTGCTCAGCTAACACAGATTGAACTTATTTAAATCCTCTGACTGATGTTTTAACTTGGGAGGACTTGGAAAAGTCTGACACTTCTTACAATTCTTCTTGCTGCAGCTGTGAAGTGCATCACATGCAGATGATTGAAACATGTTTGAACCTCCATCCTATAATGCTTGCATTTAAAAAGCCTGGGAACTGTATGAAATGGACCAAATAACATACCGTATGCACTGTGACTTCAAGAAACAAATTACCTGAATAGATATATTGTTTTATTTATTTATATATATATATATATATATATATATATATATATATATATATATATATATATATATATATATATATATATATATATATATATATATATATATATATATTTTTTTTTTTTTTTTTTTTTTTTTTTAATTCCCTCTTTTATTTTCAACATGAAAAAATATAAAGCTAGTTGAAAATTGATGAACTAACATGTAAAAACTGTAGAGGAGTTGCAAAATTAGCCTATTTTCAAGAAAAAGTGTTTCTTTAAACTTGACGCTTGGACAAACACACTAACTGAATGTACGTTTGTTCCTAACCCTTTATTAAAGCGCGGCTCTTCATCCTGCCACTGAATGTGCACATATTCCTGTCTCTCTGCTGGGTGGAGTTTTCCACAGGTCACTGTGAAGTCTTTCATGTCCCGCAGGCATCGACGTAACTCAGCCATGGTCTCCATGGTGATCTGCACCATCAAACCATCTGTAATGAGGAACAGATACATGGAATTTTAGTACATGCACACATTCAATCACATGCATGTTAGAAACACGCAAAATGTGTCCAAAAGATACTCTAGCCACATACTATAGTGTTTTTGAACCATATACTATAGTTTAGTGATTTCTACTGTATATATTACAGTATGTTCAACTTATTTTTAATGAACGCTACAGCATACTGCAGTATTGTAAAATGACAAATATTCTTCCGTCTTCTTCTTAGACTATTATAAGAACGTTCTCCTAGACCGTTCATACTACCACCACCAAACTAACTCCAAACTATACTGAATTAAGTTAATAAAATATCTTTTCCAACTGATCCGACTAACGGTTTTCCGAAAACTGACCTGGAAAATTCAGAAAAGTCCCATTGACTTAACATTGGACCAAACTTGGTGACATCATTACTTTGCACCAGACTGTCATACAGACTTAAGTTTGAGCTCATTCAACTCAGACTACCGACCTGCCAATCATTGATGACCTTTTACCTTTCTAGCCACACCCTAGCAATTGACTTTACATTGGACATACTAACAACGTACCAATTCATGCTAACAATATAGTAATCCATACTAGAAACATACTAATGACATACCAGTCCATTCTAGAAGCATACTAATATACTAATCCATAACCACACACTAATCCATACTAGAAACATACTAACGACACACCAATCCATTCTAGAAACATACTAACAACATACTAATGATACAAGCAGCATGATAATTCATACTAAATTCATGCTAACAACATGTCAATCCATATTAGAAACATGTTAACCCATATGTACTTATTTATGCCAACTGTTTCAAACTTCTTAAAATCTACTTAAATTCTTAAAACTTTGAAACAACTTCAAACTTTCAGATGAGGCTTTCTCAAGCCAACATAAAGTTTGTCTACAAACTTTACTTTTCTAGTTACTATAGTGGCTGTATTACCATAGCAACAATAGAATTACCACAAAAGATTAATTCAAGTACTTTACAACTGTATAATTCAAAAACACTATAGTATTTACTATAAATTACTATAGTATTTTTCCCACTATCAAGTTATTCTATTTACCACATACTCAACTGTGTATAGGTTATGTATCTATTTAAGGCATTGACCTTTAACACCAGTGCACAACTATTTAATTTTTTGCTAATTAAGTGGAATTAGAAGTGTATTATTTCAGTGAACACGCTACAGCATGATCCAATTTAAAGAACATTTTGTGAACACTTGATTATTTTTTCCCCAGAAATAATGCAATATATTATTGAACTGGTGAGCAATTCCAGCTTTAGTTGAGCCAAATGTGATTCTCCGCATTAACTTGTATTCTTTCTCATTTTATTTAGTGGACTTTTTGGAGGACAGAATTACATTGTAAAAATGCATATTCTAGAAGTGACAGATCTGATACAAATGGAGTTCTCTTGCTATGACTGAAAGTGTCCTCATTTTGGCCTTCATCTGCTTAACCTGCTGTCAGAGGCTTTCATTTACTTTAGAATGGCTCACCATCTTGCAAAGTCAGTGAAAACTGGAAAGTTTGGTAAATTAAGGGTTCTTAGGTAAAGGAAATTACCACCAGGTTCAGATTAACAAAAATAACTAGGAGGAATCTGAAGGTGTTCAATAATTGAGTTATTTTTAAAAATATCTCAATTAATTTAATATACAGTTCTTCAGAAAGTATGTAATTCATCAGCTCTTTTACTCCTGATAGGACTAATAAATTGTATGTTGCTCTCTAATTTTGATATCCACTATATTTATATAAAAATGGAATATAATAGTGCGTAACCCTTCTAAAAACACAAACATATACTAGTAAAGTATGTTTTGATTCTGGTTTAAGCTGGTTCTCGCTGGTCATCAGCTGATGACCAGTAAGCAGCAGCTTAAACCAGTTAATCAGCATCAAAACTTACATTACAAACATTTGCTAGTTTTTTTTAATTTTTTTTTTTGGGTAAAATACACAAACTGGGTGGCATCTGTAGACAGTAACATTTAATTTCTGTGACATGAATCAATGGAAATGCTCAGATAACAAATGTTTAACCTTCCACAATGCTGGACTTGGCCAAGTACCCTGAAGAAGGTTTGAGTGCTCCACTGAACACGAAAAAACATGAGCCGGTGACTGAAAGATGAACAGAAACAAAGATTCAGACGGAGTGAGAGAATTCCTGTCAGCAATGAATTAAACAAACTTTGTGTGACGGCCAGACAGCGCCCTCAAGTGGTCATTCAAGTAAAAAACTAACAAAAAATATAATTCAGTATCTTTTTTTCGATATTAAGTCACGTAAAGGCGCAATTCATTATGACTTGATAAACATATTTTAGCATTATACACTTTCAGAAATAAAGGTACGATAACTGTCACTGGGGCAGTACCTTTTCAAAAGGTACATATTTGTACCTAAAAAGTCCTTAGTGGTCCCTCAAAAGTACATATCAGTACCCAAATACACCTAAAATGTACCTTTGAGGTACCAATATGGACTCTTCAGGTACAAATATGTACCTTTTGAAAAGGTACTGCCCCAGTGACAGCTCTTGTACCTTTATTTCTGAAAGTAAACAAAGATGTAGTTCATCACTTGGGCGGCATCTGAAATGTCTTTATTAGGCACTTGTAATATAATATAATATAATATAATATAATATAATATGTTGTATGAAACTATTGTGACATACTACATTCATCATGTTGTGATTATCAGGTGACCTACAATTACATACAACTGTACGATTTTACCGCATACTGAATCCATTCAAACTGTTATGAAAGTATTTTTAACAAACACAAAGTCTGTGAGATAATTTAATTATCTTCTGAATTCCTCTATTTGAATTTACAAACAAGGATAACTTTTATGAATGCTTTTGGACTATTGTCTTTTAAATGTTGTACTTTGAACCATGTATTTTGCTACACACAAATGAAATCATGAGGCAGACCATGTGAATATTGCATTCCAAGTTTATAAGATCACAGAATTTGTTTCTCCACTGTGAATAAATCAACATCCAGTATGTGATTTGATGACCGTGACTTTTAGTAGTACTTTTGCAGACATTTGTTCTATCTTTCTATCACTTGTTGTATTATGTTTTTGCTCTATCTTCTAAAAAATGTCAGCATTTTGGTGTGTGTATACTGTCTGTGTGTGTGTGTGTGTGTGTGTGTGTGTGTGTGTGTGTGTGTGTGTGTGTGTGTATATATATATATACTTATATAATTTTTTTTTTAAATATACTTTGAAAAAATGTAAAAAATTATTATAAATACACTTAAATATATTTATTTTGTTTTCAATAAATATCACAATTTGTTTATTATTATTATTATTATTATTATTATTATTATAAACAAATAACAGAAATCAATCCTAAATGTAACTGAAAAACAATGTAAAGACACAACTATTATTCTAAGACCTCTGCATGAATATTAATTATGACAGTTCTATAGAATGCAAAAAAATATAGGTTTTATAAAATTATCTGTTGTCTTAGACCCGACTCATGGCCAAGAATTAGTGTTATGAAGTCTTAGTGACCTCCCTGACTCATATTCCTCCTTTCTGCTTTATAGCCATGCTTAGTCAAAGTAACATCATCATATAATATAAACTTTAGTTTTGTCGACTCGAATGTTCACTCATATCGGCATGCATGTAAACAACCGGGATCAGGAGCAGCGCATGTGAGGCCACGGGAACGGCTTTCTGTGCACAAGCATCAATTTGTTTTCACCGGCGTTGTTTTGGTTGCACATAGAGAATAACAAACTTGTGCGTGCAAAAGATGCCAAATGTGTAAAGTCCCTAACGTCTTTATTCTGGGATAACCACTCTAAATTAGTACACTTGCGTAAAGTGAATATTATCTCAAAGCTTACTGGGGCTTTTTTTTTTTTTTTGCACCATCTTCCCATGCCGCCCCAAGAAAGATGCCGCCCTGGGTGATCGCCCATGTTGCCCATGCCTAAATCCACCACTGCATGTTATACATAACTTCTTTAATTCAGTGACTAAATGTTGGAGTTGATGATTTTAACAGAATTAGCTTCCTGGCTAGGAGAGAACAAAAAAAAGCAATAAAAACAGAGATTTGCCTAGGTAAAGATATTAGTTTTTGACAAAAATGTGCTGTGTTTGCAATGGTTTATTCTTAATGACAGGAGATTTTTGGTTAATATTTTGAGGCAAAAAATAAAACACACAATAAAGACAAAATGTCTACAGCCTTCTTTGCTCATATCCACCAAGGGTACTAATAAAAGTGGAGGGCACTGAACAATCTGTCATTAGTTTTCATATGTTCGTTCTCACCTCTGCGTGGCTGGCTGTGAATGCTGATGGCCTGGGTCTGGTACTGTCCATCTGCCGTCTGCACGCAAATGAGATGAGAGTCGGCCTGCTCATTAAAGCAGGCGCCTAGAGCCAGCACTCTCTCATTAGACTTATTCAGAGCCTTCAGCAGCTAAAACACCAGCAGAGAAACATCCAAGAGCCTCGTTAGCTTGAGAAATGAAGGAATTACTCTTTACCTCAGGTCTGCTAATTTGTTGAACTTTACTGTAATGATAATCCTTCTGATATTCCAGGCGCATTCAACAAAAATATCATGCATTACAGTCTACTTTGATACCATGGTCTCGAATAAATTTATGGATCTACCATTTATTCAATTGTAACAACACTTGTGGGTTTTATTTCAATTATGAGTTCCATTTCCGCTTTGAGGAGCTACTATTTAAAAGTACTGAAACAAATCACTTCAAATAACAAGTTGCACTACAAATAATCCATAAACATATTGAAAACTGAATGAGAGGTCCATTTGGCTTTGTTCTTTAGTTTTAGCTGTTATGAAAATAACTTTATGCTTGGCATTTTGGCATGACATTAATATCACAAGCATATCTGTGGCCAATGCTCTTTATGAGTTTTGTTCCTCCAGATTATTTTCACTTTGTATTCTTTACAGCACAGTAATATTCAATATACGTATATTATATTGCTGCGGAAAGACTCGTCTTGAGCTTATGGGGTTATTCATGGTCTGCTGAAAGTACTTTGGGAGTCATACATTTTTTTTTAAAGATTTGACGGATGGACTGTGAAGAGAATATCTAACGCTTCCTCATTGTACAGTTTTGAAAATATGCCATTGATTGTTTACAGTTTAATGGAAGTTCTTTGATTCACACATAGCATCATGCAGCATATGAAAAAGGTGGATATGTTAGTGGTACCTCTGGATGACGTGTTTTAGGTATTCTTATACAGGTGCTTCTGGCCTCTAAATCAACCACAAGCCCAGGAACTGTCGGCAATGTGTAACGGTAAAAACGGAAATCCTACAAGAGTCAATATATAATGGAAATCAATTAAAAGGGACCAAAAGAACTAAACAGGAAGCAGTACAACAGGATAGAGTGAATAAAATGAGTCTTACCACTAAGAGTCTCATTATGCTGTTGTTAACAGGTCCAAATAGAGGCTCTCTGAAGCGCACACTGAACAAGGGACAGGGGTAGACTACAGGACAGAAAAAAAAACTAATTCAGTGTGGTTCTAGGGTTAGGGTTAGTCATTCAAATAAAGCACATAGCAATGATATAAGAGTTATATGATGATTCAAATGATTTAAGATCAGGGATGGCCAAACTCAGTCCTGGAGGGCCAGTGTCTTGAAGAGTTTTAATTAAACCCTAATTAAACACACCTGCCTGTCGCTGTCTAGTGACCTTGAAGACACTGATTAGCATGTTCAGCTGTGTTTGATTAGTGTTGGAGCAAAACTCTGCAAAACACTGGCCCTCCAGGACCAAGTTTGCCCATCTCTGTTTAAGATCATTGAGATTAAGGTTTTTTACTATTGCAAGGTTTGGCATTGGCATGATGTTTTTGACGGAAGTAACTTTCTTGTAATTTCTTAACAGAGCTCCTCACCTCTACAGGGGGTCACACACCAGATGCGGCGCATCGCAGCACGCAGCACCATGCGTTTTAGAATTCTAAACATAGATTTCTATCAGGGTACGCACACTGGCACTGCAAGTTGGCAGCTGTCTGCAACACCCAGCGGCGACTCAGGACACTGTTTATATTTCTGCCGCACTACAGAGCGCCATCTGAATAATTTTATTTTAAATAGCATGCAAATGTGCGCGTCTGGTGTGCAATACTTCCAACTGTCCTGTGCGCGCTATGCCGCGGTGCTGAGTGGCACATCTGGTGTGTGACGCCCTTTAAGGGTATACCCTCCCACCCTGTGAATGAAGCTAATTTTGGCCACTTGTATTCAAGGTTTTGTGCTTTCGGACATGGTCCAAAACCTCAAGACCATGTGTGAGATTGGGAATGCAGATTAAACTCAATCAATGATTGAACTCAACTCCTTTCCTTTACCACAACAGACTGGTACATTGACCACATTGCTGCTGCACCAATGAGATGTGTCGATCTCATGCTCCATCCTTCCTTCACTCATGAACAAAACCCAAGATACTTGAGATCCTTCACCTAGGACAAGGACTCTCTTTCAACCTGGAGATGGCCTCAGACTTGAGGTGCAGGTTCTCATACCTACCACTTCATGTTCAACGGCAAACTGTACCTGTGGGCGCTGAAGGTACAGGTTGAATGAAGCCAACAGGACATCATCACTTGCAAACTACATGTCCCTAAACCAGACCAGAGTCTAGAAATTCTGTGCATAAAGATAATGAACAGAACAGGTGACAAAAGCTAGCTCTGAAAGACTTCCAACATACACCACGAACAAGTCTGACTTATTGCTGGCAATGCAACCCAATATCCTGCTCTGGTCACACAGGTCTTAACATACTTCTCCAAACCCCTATACTCCTAGAGAACCTTCCATGGCCTACCCGAACTCTGCGACTGATCAAGCTGCAGCACTTTGGGCCTGTCAGTATCCATCATCTGCTTCAGAGATCCTACAAGCTAACCAGATCTGGTAGGACTCCTTCTTCAGCTTGATAGCATCCCTTACTTCTGGTGTCCACCACCGGGTTTGTGGGTTACAGCTACAACCCCTTCAACTGCGTCTACAATGGAGTCAAAGAACAAGGACCATTCGGTCTCATGTCTCCAGCTTTCCTCAGGATCTGATCAAAGTTCTTCCAAAGGTGAGAGCTGAAAATCTCTGAGTTATGGTTCAGCCAGACATTCCCAGCAGACCCTTACAATATGTTTGGGCCTGCAAGATCAGACCAGGTTCCTCTGCCAGTGGATCCAACTCACAGATGGTGGTCAGTTGACCAATCTGCCCTTCTCTTTATCCAAGCACTAGGCATGGGCCGGTATCAGATTCTGATGGTATGATAACCATGGATAAAAATATCACAGTATCATGGTATTATGATTACTGCTCTAAAATATATCTTTTTTAATGTCTGGGTAAAAAACAAAAACTTTTTTCCCCTTTGAAAACAATATATTTTATATTTTGAAAGATTTTAAATATTTTGGAGCAGTAAACATGTCAGGCTAAATAATTCAAATGAATCATTGACTTCTATTGTCTTCATTAGTTTCAAAAACACTGATTTGTTTACAATTTAAAATGGCATCTTTGGATTTTTTCTGCTGGAGATACTGTTGTCCTAAAAAACAACAAAAAATGTCAATTAAAAAATCTTACACACCTTAGGAACAGTATTACAGAAAAATTTGGTGGTTTTAAAACCTTGACTTTGGGTGACGCAGTGGCGCAGTAGGTAGTGCTGTCGCCTCACAGCAAGAGGATCTCTGGTTCGAGCCTCGGCTGGGTCAGTTGGGGTTTCTGTGTGGAGTTTGCATGTTCTCCCTGCATTCGAGTGGGTTTCCTCCGGGTGCTCCGGTTTCCCCCACAGTCCAAAGACATGCGGTACAGGTCAATTGGGTAAGCTAAATTGTGCATTTCCCAGAGATGGGTTGCAGCTGGAAGGGCATACGCTGCATAAAACATGTGCTGGATAAGTTGGCGGTTCATTCCGCTGTGGCGACCCTGGATTCATAAAGGGACTAAGCCAAAAACAAAATGAATGAAGGAAAACCTTGACTTTTTCAAACCGCGGTATACCTTGAAAACGGTTATCATCTCATGCCTAAAATGCACTGATGTTCAATATGGACAAACTGTGACTAGCACAGAAATCCAACAACAGAAACCACTCAGAGTGTGATCAGATCAGATTGTTCATTCCTCGCAATCATGTCTTTCCAGGTATCACTTTTGTTGTCCCACAATAGAATGATAGAGTCCCCAGTTGGAGCACCTTCTAACACTTGTCCCAAGAACTCCAAGAAGACTCTGTACTCTGCACTGTTGTTTGGCCTGTACGCACAAACTACAGTGAGAGACCTATCCTCGACCCAAAGCACAGGGAGGAGATACATAAACATTTTTATTTAAATTTAGATTGAATGTCACCAGTACTTTCACAGAATAAAACAAAATTGATTTTATTCAAAGAAACTGGGAATTTTCAATTGGTACCAACATTGTTTCCATAGCCAAAAATGCAATAGCTTCTTTCAAAAACATTTTTTTTAAATCTTATCCAAAGCCAAACTTCTGAACAGCACTGAATATGAATCGTAATTTCTTACATCTATACTCGGCTCCTAGACGCAACATGAGTCTCAGGGGAAATGCTTTGGCCCATGGAACCTCAGCACGAAGCATGAGCAGCCCGAACAGGAATGGTGGTGCAGGTAACGGCAGGCCCTCCAGAGACTGGAACGTCGGACGCACGTAAACAAATCCAGCATGCTCATTATTACCCAGAAACCCTCGGGACACCAAAGAGTGACTGAGGTGATTCAGAAGCTTCCCTGCTACTTGGAGAAACAGCAAGATCAAGAATTTTTTAAGCCTTTGCAGATGTTTGGTCTAATGTTAAACATCTGAATCAAGTGTCACCTGTTTGGGCATCCCAGTAGATCTGAATGAAATGATTGAAAATATCCGTCGGGAATCTCTTCTCCTCTGGCAAACACTGCAGTAGAATGACCACCTCAGGCTGTCCAACAGCATGCATGCCCTTCGACATTACGCACCAGCACCGTCGGTTCACATCTACAGCAATGCAAAAATGCCACAGTGATCCACATGAACACACCAGCATATTGTTTTTAGAAGTACATTACATGCACACACATTCTCAGAAACAATGTGATGCTTTGGATATGGTGGTGAGGATTTCAAAACTGGAATCGAGTCTCGACTGTTGCAGTGTCTAAAATCACTAATTTGCTCATTAATTCTCTTATCTTATGTAGTATGTGATTCTTGGGTGCACTTTATCAGCATCAAGTGAAGGAAATGAGCCGAGACCACTGTTGCTTTTTCACAGAAAAAAAAATATATTACATACACTTTGTATGAGATGTGTAAGGAACTAGTCCTACACACAGGGGTTAGACAAACACCTGACAAATGTCTTGAAATACAACTTCTGAATACGTCTTTAGGTGTGGAACCAAAGTAGAACCAGACGATTTTTACTTCAGACCATTTAATTATTAAAAAACAAGTGCATTACACCTGCAGTATGTGTTTTTATCGAATAATTCAATAGACTAATTGTTCAATACCTAATGTGTCAGGTTCCAGCCCTTCCAGCCCTGTCACTCCTGTCTGTGTTTAATGTCTTAAGCTATGGTCACACTGGGCTTTGTGTTTGCGAAATTCTGTCGTATGGCGCTGCGAAAAGGGGCGGCATTAAACAAGATGATAAGACATTAAAAAAAACGAGCGATCGGTCCATGTTTTAAATTTCTGTCCAGAGAGGTCCTGTTTTGAACCTCGATTGGTCTCACGCAGTCAAGTGATGCGATTTAGCAGGTCAGAGTTCACCAAGCTTGAACTTTACACCGCAGCAAACTGCGAAACTTAACGCATGACCCGGCGTTTCCGGTCTGAAGCATTCGCGCGCGTATAAATAGAGGTCTATGGGAGGAAAAGCCCAGTGTGACCGCAGCTTTATTTTTTGTTTTAAGTGTCTCTTTTGTGTTGGCCATGTGCTCCCCATGTTCTGCCGTTTTGTTTTCCCAGGCCCCGCCCCCTTGTTTCAGCCTTGTTTGTCTAATTGTGTTCACCTGTTCCTTGTGCTCTCTACCCTCTTTATATTTTGCTCATGTCCCCCTTGTCCTTGCCGGTTCATCACACTATCTTTTTGTGTGCTTGTCTAGATAGTCTTGTTAGTGCTTGATAGAATTATTTTATATAGTCTAGTTTTGTTTCTTTTATCTAGTTCTAGTCTTTCTGTAGTGATGGGCAGAGCAAGGCTTTATGAAACAAATGTGTTGAAGCTTCCTGAATGTTTTGAAACTCATCTCTACAGTGACACCTAGTGGTAATTTTTTATGTAATGCTCTAGAACAGCATCAGAAAAGAAACCGTAAAGCAAATTGAGGTATTAAACCCCATGTTGCAGAATTGAGGCTTCAAGTTATTTAGTGGAGCGGTGAGAGTTCCAGACAGAGATAATGGGTTCGAATCCAGGGCGAAAATAGGTCTTGTTTTGGTCATAAAACAGTAACATTATTAAAATAAATCAAGTCTTAGTTTCAGAGTTTTTGTACAAGTCAAGATTCAAACCCGGGCCATTTGCAGCACATGAACTTTATCCACACACACACATGGTCCACTAGGCTACACGAGACATAGTTGCTACTTACCCTATCAGTCAAATGCAGATTCGCCAGGTCTCAAACGATTCTGAAATAGCCGATGCTTTAAATTGCTTTAGTCACGTGAACTAGTGTTTCAAATCACCTTAGTCACGTGACCTGGGTGTTTTGGATCATGTTCCATGTTCCATGTTCCATCTGTTTGCCACCCATGTCGCAAACCTGAGGTTCTGCTAGCTACTTACTGACTGCTTGGCCTGAAGTTTGGAATTTCACCTTTCCTGACCAGCCTGTTACACCCCCATAGTTCCCCTCCCCTCTATATCATCCCTCACCACCCTGTTCTCCTGCCTTCACCCTGCATTATTGTGTGGACTGTCCTTCTGCATTGCCATGTTTCCCATCCTGTAAATAAACCTTGTGTTCTCCTGTCTATTCTGCGTTTGGGTCCTCCTTGCCAACCCTGACAAATGCACAGGCAGTTCCAGTCAATTTTTATCACAATTTACAGTACCCTCAAACATACCATAGTAACCATAGTAACTTAATAACCATAGCTGGAGACTTTTATGAACATTCCAGACGTATTCCTCGAAGTAATCCCTGTGTAATGTATTAAATGTGTTATAATAACTGCAATCTAAAATTACTGACCCTGGTTTGATGTAAAGTGAATGGAGTGAAAGAGTTGACTCTTCGAAAACCCATATTGACTGACTAAACTGACTTCAATCACATTATAATATACCATTCCAGTTCACACTGGTTCCACATGCCAAATCTTCAAAACAATACAGTCTTCAAGTGTGGAGTGAGAGATTAGGAACATACAGCTGACGATCTTCACCACGGCCAGAAGGTTTGCATTAAGCACAAACACCAAAGGCTCTGCAAGACCTCTCTCCAACTCCTCTAAGAGCGACGACTCTGTTCTCTTCTCCTCCAGTGTATAGTCTGCATAAAAACACACAAGAAATGGTCTCCAATACCTTGTAATCATTCACAAAATGCAAATCAAATGCTTTAGACATATACATATTTAACACTTTAACTCCCATTCAAGTAAACTGATATAAACTGATCTTTTTTTTTTGGTTAAATTGTTTCCTAACAGCACTCCTAAGCTAATGTTGAGTTTTAATGATAACATGTGCATAAATGAGTGCCAGTTAAAGGCCAGTTAAAGGGTTAAAAACCACCATGAAATCAAAATGCTATAGAAATGTATTTTGCTGTGAATTTGAATTTGCTTTTAAATCTAATTTAAAGGTTCCCTATAATGAAAATCTGGGTATATATTAAGGCATAATAGAATAATAAATAAAGATCAGTATATGGAAATGGACATACTGTGAGGCTCAGAGACCATTGTTTACTCATTATCATGTAAATTCTATGTGTAAAACCCCGGTGGACAACGGGCCAATCAGAGGACAAAACAAACTGTGACGAGACTCTTGGGTCACGCCCTCCGTATTTGCATATATGACTACTTTACGTCATTCATCCAGACCTGATGTCATCAAGAGAACCCAGACTTATGTAGCTTTGAGATCATCAATATACATGTCTCAGGCTGTATTTGATAAGCAACAATGTTTTCTAGTGAGAAAACAATGATAGTTTCCCTCCATTAGTTATTTTAAAGCTTATATTTAACTTACCAAGTATGTGGAACTTTTATTTTGAAAATGCAACTGCAGATTGTTTACTATGCGTTACAGGGCAACAACTGTGCAAGACATGAGCTTCAGCATGCAAAATGCAAGATTTACAGATTATACATGCATTCAGCTCCACTCTGAAGAGGCATAAGGTATGTTTAGTTAAATTTTTTGTTAATTTGTCTGGTTTATCATGAAATTTAAAGTGTATGTTCAACAAACATGCATACACATTCTGTCAAATCATTCTGTTCATGCAGATGATAATAAGTCCTGGCTGTATTCACTTTGATACTTTAGTTTAAAAACACAACGTGATAACTCTCTATCACTCTTTTTTGTCAAGTCATAATTAGCCTTTATCCATATCTTGTGAGCAAGATAGAATAACGTTACTCTGATTGGGTTAACAGTATATATGTCTGTGTTCAGCAGACATAATGCTCTTTGTGAGTGTATGTGAGAGCTTCACGTCAGAGCGGAGCTCATTAATATTTACAACACAATCCATATATGGTCAATTATGGACCTTCTGATTCTAGGGGTATTTTATGGAGTAATAAATGAGCTTACAAAACCATTTCAGGAGTTTTTTTGTAAACTTACCAAAGCCATAAATCTACTATGTAGATATCAGAGAAAAAATTAACTTATTGCAATATATGGCACCATTAATACAGTTGTGGGAAAACATTTATACCTCCTTTGACCCCAGTTGATGTCAGAATGGGGGGAAGTTCCTTTGGTGGAGTGGGCTTCGTGTTGCTACTGAGACCACTGACTTCTGCTGCTCTAAGGTCAGACACATCCTACAGAAAAAAATACAAAAACAAAACAAAAACAAAAGTCATTGTGCTTCAAGGTTGTTGTTTTTTTACCTAAAGGTAAATTAAATATTAGAGGGAAATTTAATTAAATTGAACTGACATCCTCTCAGTAAGGTCTTTATAAGTGTCTAAGAGGGTTTGTTTGAAGTTAAATCATAGTAAATAATAATAATACTACTGAAATGAAATTGAAAAGCATCACTAAAGAGTTAAAATATTAATTTAAAAATGTTCTTATAATCTACTTCATGGCGACGCATTGCCGCAGTAGGTAGTGCTGTCGCCTCACAGCATGAAGGTCACTGGTTCGAGCCTTGGCTGGGTCAGTTGGCGTTTCTGTGTGGAGTTTGTATGTTCTCCCTGAGTTTGCGTGGGTTTCCTCCGGGTGCTCCGGTTTCCCCCACAGTCCAAAGACATGCGGTATAGGTGAATTGAGTAGTGTATGAGTGTGAGTGAGTGTGTATGGATGTTTCCAAGAGATGGGTTGTGGCTGGAAGGGCATCCACTGCGTAAAACATGTGCTGGATAAGTTGGCGGTTCATTCTGCTGTGGCGACCCCGGATTAATAAAGGGACTAAGCCGAAAAGAAAATGAATGAATGAATGAATCTACTTCATTAAGATTAAGCAGAAATGAAAATAAAATTTATTATAAATTCTATGAACCGGGTCATCATACGAGTGTGTATAAAGTCTTTAAAAACTTTACAGGAAAGCTCAATTAAAAACAAGTATAATAAAATTAAATAAATATCTTCTATATTCTAAAATGCACAAAATTAATCAAACAAAAAAAAATTCTTAACAGTGTAATTATAAAAGTGAAACTATTTTTAAGTTACTTTGCAATGATTAAAGAGGAAATGAAATATAAGCAGTAAAGCAGAAAGTTTTTACTTCATACCGCCTGAGCGAGTTCAGCGCTCTGTGTGTGGGACACACTCCTGTGTATAGGAGAACTGTTGGCACTTCTACTTTCAGATTGAGGAAGGACATTATCTGCAAACCAAACCTTCTTTTGGTCCTTTCGAAGTGTGCCTGAACAAATTACATAATCATTAATATCATTGTACAGTAACACACAGTACTAATTGTGACACACAATACTAAATAAATAATTAGTTATTACATAATAATTGTGTAATAAATAAACAGCACATAAATAGGAGAATTAACCACCAAATTCAAGATAAATCAGTGTTAAATTACATCACTAGAACTGTATGATTAATGAGTATAAACAGTACATATATGATGGAAAAACCCAACTGTTAAGTCTATTTTTTTCTTTAAAGAGTTAGTTTATACAAAAAAACGACAATTATTTTAATAATTATTCACCCTCATGTCTCTTCAACCCCTTGAGTCATTTGTTCATCTTCGGAACACGAGATAAAATTTGGGTAGTTGACAAATAGGCGGTAAAATGTTTTTTTTTTTTTTGTAGAACACTATTTTTTAAGAACAAATAAATATATTTATGTAGTTTGAAGAGTGATTATTTAGAAATTATAGTCACTAAATGTATCAATACTTTCACTGAATTTTTTTACATGTCCTATGCCATGAGATTGATTTATCTTTATTGTTGGAGACTTATCGTTGTCACAATCACTAGCGATCTAATACTGGCAGATTGCTAAAGGACTACAAATCCACTGGTATATGGACTACAAGATCCAGTCATGCACCACACACACACACCTGTTCCGGTTTTCTGCTAAATGCTAAGACACACAGCAGAAGCTGTTCAGAACTGATAACATGGACTTCAAAAGCAGCACAGACATGCACACTAGTTTCTGAGTCTTGTAAACAATTTGTGAACATTACGACGCGTTTTCCTTGCCTTGCTTTGCTATGTTTTTGACCCTTGCATTATTTGTTTGTTTATGTTGTCTGCTTCCTGCCTGTACTGGCCTGTGTATTTGACTATGACACTGGATTTTTATGTATACATCTGTTTGCTCCTTAATGTGACTGGAGGCGTTGCTTGCCTGACCATTTTCTGCAAAATAAAACCTGCTTTTGGACTCGCATTTTCCTTGTCAGCTTTCCACTTCACACCACAATCGTTATATAGTGCTATTTAATTCTTACGGAATTCTGATTTCTCCAGAATTCAATATTTCTCCATGACTTGTTGGACATTTTTAATATACAGGGGTGTCACAACAAAGAAGAACAAATCTTAACATTGGAGATAAAAACTTAAAATCCAAGTCATGGGCTTCACAGGGTACTTCAGTCACATGAACTTTGATGGGGTCCTTCAACTAATTAAGGTTATCCTTGGAATTTACTAAAAAAAAAAGCCACTTGTAAAAATGGACCTGGGCTATTTATTAATGGTTTCATTGTTCTCTTTTTAATTTATAAGAGTTGTAATTTATTGAACTTTGCTTGAACTATGCTAAAATAGCTCGCTGAAGTCTGAAGATAAAAGTCAAAACTGAGATTCAGTGCAACCCAACAATATCAGTCACTCAGTAGCTTTAACTCAAGAGATTTAATAGGTAATAATTAGATTAAATCCTTTACCATTTTGTTGGGAGTGCAGTGGCTGGTATTTAAAGGGGTGGTCCACTACGATATCATACTTTAAACTTTAGTTGATGTGTAATGTAGATGTGTGAACATAAACAACATCTCTGAATCTAAGACGCTCAAAGTTTACATTTACATTGTCATTTAGCAGACGCTTTTATCCAAAGCGACTTACAAATGAGGACAAGGAAGCAATTTACACAACTATAAAAGCAGCAGTGAATAGGTGCTATAGACAAGTTTCAAGTTTCTATAGACAAGTTTCAGGACTACAAGATCCAGTCATGCACCACACACTCACACCTGTTCCGGTTTTCTGCTGATTGCTAACACACACAGCAGAAGCTGTTCAGAACTGATAACATGGACTTCAAAAGCAGCACAGACACGCACACTAGTTTCTGAGTCTTGTAAACAATTTGTGAACATTACGACGCGTTTTCCTTGCATTGCTTTGCTGTGTTTTTGACCCTTGCCTTGTATGTTTGTTTATGTTGTCTGCCCCCTGCCTGTACTGGCCTGTGTATTTGACTATGACACTGGATTTTCATGTATACATCTGTTTGCTCCTGAATGTGACTGGAGATGTTGCTTGCCTGACCATTCTCTGCAAAATAAAACCTGCATTTGGACCCGCATTTCCCTTGTCAGCTTTTCACTTCACACCACAATCGTTATATAGTGCTATTTAATTCTTACTGAATTCTGAATAACATTCAATATTTCTCCATGACTTGTTGGACATTTTTAATAATACAGGGGTGTCACAACAAAGAAGAACAAATCTTAACATTGGAGATAAAAACTTAAAATCCAAGTCACGGGCTTCACAGGGTACTTCAGTCACATGAACTTTGATGGGGTCCTTCCACTAATTAAAGTTATCCTTTGAATTTACTAAAAATAGCCACTTGTAAAAATGGACCTGGGCTATTTATTAATGTACTGGCCTGCAACCAACTGCAAGTACTGATATTGCAGGCCAGTACAGTTCAATGCAAAGAGAGAGACATCGGCTTTAACAAAGTTAGCTTAGCAAAGCCTACAGCAAAAAAAGTTTGGGCACTACAAAAAAAATACATCCAGGTTAGTAAAGTCGAAAAGCAGCAAAGGGGTGTGGCCAGAGACGCTGTAATGTCATAACAGAGACACTTCCTGGTGATGTGAAGTTGATCTGCGAATCACAGCACATTATGTTAGCTGACCAATCAGAGCCTCTTGAGGGTGGGTCTTCAGAGGAACTAGGAAATTTGACATTCGTTTTCATGTTATCCGAGTAGCTGTATATAATCAAAGTAAGATATATAAAAAAATAACGTGATTTTCTACAAGTGAGGCATGAGCACACATTGCTTTGCATCTTATAAAGACAACCAATCCTTAGAAATACACTCTGGACCCTTTAAATGTTTGTTTCATCTGTTTTGGTGCAGACAACCAAATTGCTTGTCACTGGAATCTTGTCGTGTGTTGTTAGGACACGGTGTTCGACAGTTTTGAGATTTGCCTCAAAAATGTATACAAAATGTAACCACAGCAGCTTTTATAACAAGAGGTCAATGGAAGACAAATAAATGGTTACCCATTTACTGCATTTTAAATTATTACAATAGTAATTCTACTCATTTTTTAATGAAAATGCAATGTCATGTCAACAACCCATATTTTGCATGAAATCTGAGGCCCCTCATTCATACACAGCAACTGTCCAGACTTGTTCAAAGTTTACAAAGCTACCCATACAGATAGTATGCCTTTAGGGGTTCGATCAGGTAATCATCACGAAGCTACAAAAATTTGACCACAAGCAAAACAAAATAAAGACTGACGTTTAACAATAAATACCAATAACAATAAATAATAACCTCATTTCTTCTCCTCAGTGTCAGTATAGGGCACACATTCACAAGCATGTGAGCCCAAAAAGTATTCTTGTACTTTGATAATATTCCAATTGAATCACTGAAGGCATATTATCTGGGGGGGGGGGGGTGGTTCTGGACTTTTAACAAGTTTGTGGAGGATGAGGGAGCTCTTGAATTTCATCTAAAATGTCTAAATATGTTTTCTGAAGATGAACAAAGATCTCAGTTTAGAACAGCATGAAGGTGAGTAATTAATTATATAATTCACCCAATGTTTCACCCAAAGAAGGATGAAAATCAACCATCATTTTTTTAAAGTGTATGAGAATTCAGCACAACACTCACGATTAATCAAAGTTGAATGACAGGTGACACAAACGCGACCCTCTTTCCCACCCAGGTGAGTGAGTTTGTATCTCAGATCACAGCACACCACACAAAAAACCTACAAAACAAACATTTTAAATTTCGAAGAACAGCAACTTCAGTTTAAATAATGATAATAAATTACAAGCGCACACATTTCTCACCTTCCCACATGCTCTGCAGTGATGACGTCTTTTGGTGAAGGAGAATTTGGATCCACATTTCATGCATGCTGGTGCCTGGGAATCAGGGACCCATTGGGGGGGCCGTAGTGCCCAGGGAACTGCAGCGCTGCACTGGCAAAGCACCAAGAGACCCCTTCCTCCCAGAATCAATGTTCTTGGGGCCAGACAGTAGAGACGCCTCCATCTCATCGCTCTTTTTCTGGGCCTGGCATGACTCCAGCGTGGCGTCTGAGGGCTCTGTGGTGCCTGTTTGGTGGGTGTCCTCCACAGGGGACGATGGAAGTCCCAGCACGGCCTCCAGCTGCTCCTGCTCATTCTCTGCTCTCTCCTTCTCTTCAATAACAGAGTCTTCTTTAAGGCCAGGCCTCAGCTTGCGCTCGTCCAGCAGAGATTCGCTGGAGTCCTTGAGGGTGGAGTAGCCGAAACGCCTCTCGCCCCACACTGACAGAGTGGCGGTTACTGCTTGCCTCATTGCCTCAGTGGAGAGAGCTCAATGCCAGAGGTTTACTGATCATAATTTAGCCCAGCCTAAGCTTTGTTTACCTTCAGACCATCACAACATGGCCCACGCAAAGTCCTGCCAAAAGATGAGTCAGATATTAATTCCCAGCAGCCCAGTAGATTTGTCAGGACTGTTCGGCTGTGTTTGTTTTAAAGCAAAATGGCCTATTGTATCACATTTCCCGTACACAATTATATATTATAAATATGAAAAGATTCTGGATAGAAAACTGCTGTATTTTCTGCTGAATGTTCGGCACTGTAAAATCCAAAGGTTAGGTAACTCAAACCATTTGAGGAAACTGATTGCAAGAAACCATTTAAGTTCAAAACAAATCCTAATGAGTACTGTGAACTTAATCCATTTGAGTAAATAAAGCTATTGAGCACAGTAAAACCCAATAAATGAAGAGAACTCAAACCAACTGAGTACTGTAACACCCAATAAGTTAAGGCCACTCAAATTGTTTGAGGAAACCGATTACAACAAAGCATTTAAGTTAAAAACTGACAGTTTAGATAGATTTTAACATAGTTCTACAATATTGTGGTATATTTGCTTCTTTGTTATTAAATCTATTGACAGTTTATGAACGTAAATACTTTTATTTTTATGAATGTAATCAGATTACGGTTCATCTTTCTTCTTAGCCTTTTAAATAACAGCAGTGACAAAAATGTTCTGGTTCAAGGTTAAGGGATGTAAAATATGGTCATGCAGAATAAGGCATTCATGGGTTTATAAGTACAAATAAACAGTCAATGTTCAAGGCAAGTCAAATTGGTCCAGATACAAATTTTTAAAACAATATTTTGATCGTAATTAATCGTACTGCATCCCTCGCTGCTGGAATCAGCTTCCAGAAATAATCAGATGTGCTCCAACATTAGGTACATTCAAATCAAGACTTAAAACATGTGTTTAGCTGGGCCTTTCCTGAATGAGGACTGTGCTGTCCGACAGATCACACTATTATGTCTTTCCTTTCTTTTTCATTCATTTATAACCTGTTTTAACACATTTTTGTTTTAATCATTTTTATTTTCTTATTTCTTTTATTCTTGTCTATGTAAATCACTTTGAATTACCATTGTGTATATCTATATAAATAAACTTGCCTTGCATAATCTTTTTTAAATGGAGATTATATACGGTTTAATTATTCACTGTCATGCATTTAGATTTTCTGAATAATAATTTCCAATATAACCATACAACGAGGGTGATGCTGTTGCTGTTGCCTCACAGCAAGAAGGTCGCTGGTTCAGTTGGCTTTTCCGTGTGGAGTTTGCATGTTCTCCCTGTGTTTGCGTGGGTTTCCCTCCGGATGCACCGGTTTCCCCCACAGTCCAAAGACATGGTACAGGTGAATTGGGAAGGCTAAATTGTCCGTAGTGTATGAATGTGAGTGAGTGTGTATGGATGTTTCCCAGAGATGCGTTGTGGCTGGAAGGGCATCCGCTGCGTAAAACATGTGCTGGATAAGTTGGTGGGTTATTCCGCTGTGGCGACCGCGGATTAATGAAGGGACTAAGCCGAAAAGAAAATGAATGAATGAATGAATAACCATACAGCTCACACTAATCAAGTGAAAGCCAATTACTTTTATGCAGTAACTGCCATGAGGCTCTATTTATTTATCTATAGGGTGCACTGCCTTGGAAAGGTTTCAGATCTTCTGTACTTCATGGTATTTATTGCATGTTATAACTTATCAATCAATCAATCAATAAACACACACCTTTATTTAAACATTTTAGATATTATTTTAGAGATATGATCTGTAATCAATGCTGTGCCACAGTTTTAGACATACGAGTCAGGTCCTGCATCACTATTTCACAGAGAGATTTTGCTGAGTGTGCAGAATAAGTCTTCTGCATGGGTGTATATGCAGATGCACATAATCATAATGATGCATTTGATCCAAACACTAACGCATTTAACTATATACTAAACATACGATTTAAAATGCACAGAAATAAACTACAGATGCAAAAACCTGCTAATGAAGACTAAGTATTAAGAGCCCGAGTTTGTCGCCTCACCACATCTCCAGTACGTTACCAGCGACGCGACAAACTAGGATGTGTCGCGCGCCCGCAACGAAGCGTTCAAGTCTGAGCGTCGCACTTTAGTGTCATAACGTTACAGCTATTTTCAATTTTCCGTCTATTTCGAAAATGTTTCCCAAAAAGTTTGAAGTGTAGCATCTGTTACCGCAGGCGTTGACTGAATCTGCGTTTGGTTATCTCAACACTGCATTGCAGACGAGCCCCCGCAACCTTCAAACAAGAAAACATCACCGCTATATGTAGTTAATATGGACACGCGTTCCTGTGGTGATTCAGCATCACTCCAGGTTCGCATCACATCTGCGCTGCAAACACATGTGTTCATATATGGCTGATGCACAGCACTCTCGCCTGTGGCTGCTGTGACTACAGCAATGCGACAGAGTACCGTCAACAAGAGCCAATTACAGTATCCTCACATACAGTCATTGACTCAGAATAAAGCCCACGAAAACTCCCTCAGGAATTAAAGATTAATTTAGCGGTCGACACTGACATACTGCATGAATAAATGTAATTAAAGTACATTACCACGATCTCTGCATCCCATCTTCGCCGCTGCACTGTTGACTTGTGCTCGTCATCAGAGACTGCGCGCGGCTGCACAGCGGCGCTCGAGATGAACGCGCGTTCACGGGGGCGTCGCAGTAACTCGAGAAGTCTGAGGGACACGATGTTACAACCAATTCTTGTCAGCGTTTATTAACTCACCAAGTCTCAGTTCATTTTAATTACCGTCGTCTTGTCATTTCAATGGCTATATTTGCAGGTGAGTCTTGAAAAAATCATAAAGGTGCGGCCACAATAGTGAAGTTTCGTCCTTTTACTTTGAAAATTGACTTTTAAATAAGTTTTCTGTTGGTATGCAAATTTCCTGAGCAGCTTGAACCCGTTCACTCTTAAATATAAATATTCTCTTAAATATAAATATTCAAGACTCTAGCCTGGGGGGTTCAAGTGGTTCGAAAGACTCACCCTCCAACTGACAAAGTCTAGTATTTTGCCCCTATATGAGCTCTTTTATCTAATTTTGACAGTATGTCATCATAAAGGAAAGTAAAAATAACCGATAGAAGGCTTTAGGACAAATTTAATTTTTAATTATTCAAACTTACAATCTGAGGAAATGAGCTGGCCAGTTTATTTACTTACAGGCTACAGTTTTTTATTACGTTTTTTTAAATAAGTTTGAACAGATTCCTAATTGTTTTTTTAAATAATGCATTGTAATAAATTTGTATTTTTAAAAAAAGTATTTTTTTTAAACTTCATTTAAAATGTGTAATTAAAAATTCTAATCTCATAACATGCTTAAAATGTCATTGAAATGCAGTATTTTGATAATTTAACAGAAATTTGGGAGAATAACTGCAAAAAGATCCACTTTTTGAGAAAGGAGAACCACCCCTTTCAATATGCTGGCTATGGGCCTGCATATTATTTGGTTGCAATTATAGAACCATTGTAGCTAGATTTCTTTACATTGGTATAAACTTCTTTATGAAATATCATATTTTTATATTAGTATGAAAAAATGGTTCTAAGAACTTTTTTTAACTGGTAACGGTTCTTAACGGTTTTGTCAAGTAAACTTCATTGTTCACTGAAAAAAATAATTCAACCATGATTCCTTGGATTTACTAATTTAATTTATTGGGTTGAATTTAAACGAACAAATTAAGTTAAAGATGACTAAATTTAATTTGTTTTGTTTAAATTCAACAAACTGTTTGCAACAATTTTGCAGAGATTTCAGTGTTTCTTGAACCTTTTTTGAGAGGGTTGTGAAATCTTTCAGGGAAATCTCTTCCATCTTGAACGATTGCCAATAAGATTTGTGGATTCCACCCATATCAATTCATATACAGACTTATTACGCATTCAGATTATTATAAATAGAGTCATGGTCAACAGAAATGGTCAAACTTCAGTTATTAATAACTCAACAACAGTTCAGAGACATTTAAAGTGCCGAAAAGGAACCGAAAACTATCAAAATATTCTGTGTGGCTTCAGTGGGTCAACTGTATCATACAAATCTCCAAGAAAACAACTGTGCATCAAAAGCAAACTGTACAAATTATTTTGTTCGCCTCAGTCTTCTTTTACCCATCAGGTCAGGGTGAACGTTTCCTACTGGAAGTATGAGGTATTGTCATTAGAGTCAGTAGTGCAACACAGAAGCATTAGATAGTAAACAAGCACTCTAACCTGATACAGCAGACAAAAGCTTAAGAAAAGCTAATTTGCTGCTTTGCATTATTGGAACCATTGAAGGGACACAAAATGTTTCCTTTTCAGGACTTTGAACATCTCAGAACCATTGCTGCCTATAGAGAATCAGAGAGCATTCAATTTATCAAAATATCTTTGATAATAATTTGTGTTTGGAAGATGACTGAAGATTTACTTTTTGGCTGAACCCCTTTAAAGTTAGCATGTAATGTCCTTAGATTAGTTTAAGATATTTCTCACTAATAAACAGATATGCAAAGAAGCCCAAGTAAGACTTTCAGTATGTTTTCACTAATAAAATCAATTAACTTCTTTATGAATCCATCGGATACAGATTTTCGGGTAATAGTCAAATATTTTAGCACACAAATTTTAGTTGGTTGCACAAATGCTTTGCACTGAGCAGCAGAAAGCCTGGTTTGAAGTTACTTCTGTGTAAAACAAGACTTACTAAGTATTGGTAATGTGACCACACTTATGCCATAACACCATTAGTGGGCAGCT
The DNA here is from genome assembly GCF_903798145.1 of Danio aesculapii. Taxonomy (NCBI): domain Eukaryota; kingdom Metazoa; phylum Chordata; class Actinopteri; order Cypriniformes; family Danionidae; genus Danio; species Danio aesculapii. Next base: position 15,470,237 of record NC_079445.1, read on the forward strand.
ACTGTTATGTGAATATTGACATTTGTCACTTTAATAATCTTTGTTCTCAAGACTTGATAACAGACAAGTTTGGTCAGTTTATAGGTGTCTGTCATGCAAACCAAAGTCATCAAAATCATGAATTTTAAATAGATGCTAAATTGCTATTTTCAGCCCAGAGTTGTATCAGACCAGTGTTTATAGCTGGTTAGCATTTGAATCTTTCACAATTTCACAATTAACAATTCTCTTATAATATAATATTCTCATATTAATTACACTACTGACCACATAGCAGAAAAAACAAAGCACCATATATAAAAGGTTTGAGTTTTATTTTTATTTAATTAACAGAAAACAAAAAATTAAGACTAATCTTCCTTGCCGCAGCCATCAAAACTAGTATTTCAACTAGCACTGTGATTAAGAATTACAACCGTGAAGCATTCCATGTAACCGTCCGTCTCTTCTATATAAATGCAGGCGAAAGCTCAGGAATGGATCTGATCTGGAACAGCCAATTTGTGATATAAAAGTCTCTGGATTCACTGAATAGTGTTGAAATGATATGTCTGGTCACTCTAATTTAAAAATACTGCAGGAGATTTCATCCTGAATAGCCATTACTGGAGATCTGGTGATCAGTTTGCCTCGTTCTTTGATGCTTCGTCGAAGTTCTCTACAAGATCTGTGTAGAAAAACAAAAACAAACGCAAATTGTAAATCGTATAAATTTACAGATTGTATAAAACAAAACCTTCAAAAGGACATACCTGGGACATCATCATCTTCTTCATCGATATCTTCTGCCTTCGGAGCTTTGTTGTCCAGAACTTGAAAGGCAATCATGAACAAAGATTATTAAAGTGACAAATGTCAATATTCACATAACAGTAGCTGCCTACTCATGGTGCTATGTCAAAAGTGTGGTCACATTACCGATATTTAGTAACCTTGTTTTACCAGGGTATATGCAGGAATCCTAAAGGTAATTTTAATACCTTTTTAAGACCTTCTCAGAATATTTTAAGACCTCGTTGCCACTTCAAGTTCTAATCAGTATTAAACCTTTACCTTAATAAAAAGTTGTTAATAAACAGTTGTAGTTAAACAAATCAATGGAGCACAACCGTGCATTAGAACTCAGATAAGCTCGGAAGAAGAAACAACGCTTGAAATAATAAATTGCACGATTGTTTCAGCCACGGCTTCAGCCACTGTTTTAAACTTGTCTTTCTCTAACCAAAAGTACACAAACTTACATTTCCCATTTTGCCATCTGTTTCGCTACATGTGGAGAGCGTCACATCACCTTTCCGCGTTAGTTGCAAAATACGTGACATCACCCGGACAAAGAGCTTGTCTGGATGTGCCCCAGCCCGAACCAATTGCATGGATCAAGCATATTTATTTATTATTACATATTTATTGCCACATCAGCAACTTATGGCTATTTCGTGGCCAAATGGATATACATTAAAATATTACATGATAAAAACAAATTCGTATTAATAAGAACAAAATTCAGCAGCTATAATTCTGACTAGGACCAGTGCAAGAGAGCACATAACTCCTAATATGAAAAATCTGCACAGGCTTTGTCAGTTTTCGAATTGATTTTAAAATGCTTGCGTTACAAGGCCTTGAATGGTCTAGTGCCACAATATTTATCTGAGCTTTTTATCACATACACACCTGGACGTGCCTTATGCTTATCTGATGTTGTTCTCTTAACAGCTCAGTCAACGCAGCTAAAATCTATGGGAGACCGGGCATTCTCTTCACCTTACCCCTGCACCTTAATTGTGGAATTCTTTACACTCTGATAATCGCAATGCGAATTCTCTGAGTATTGTTAAATCGTCTCCCAAAACGTCTCTTTTATTTGATTTTAGATCCATTGCTATTATTATTTTGTGTTTTACATTTTTTTTTTATTATACCTTTTTTTTGCATTTACCCTTGTATCTTTTACTGCTGCACCTTTTATGTGTGTAAAGTGCCTTGAGATGCTACTTTTAAAGGTGCTATATGAGCAATATCACACGTGTAGCAGTGCGATATGGCCTGTATATCGGCACTGATGGAGGCGTGCCTTAGTGTCCCACCAGTGATGATATACAGCCATATCGCACAGCTACAAGTGTGATATTGCGTTTATACAACAGTTCAACGGCATAGTCTTGTATATACAAAAGAAAATCAAACACAGAGTCTAAAAACCTTTTTGTATGAGGAACTACTTTTTCCGCCATTCCTTCACATCTGCAGGTGACGTCAGAATAGCAGAAGCCATTACTAATTCACCAACGTCACTTTTAGCACTAGTAGTTTTTAAATGATTGTCTAGTGTATTATCTGAAGTGATGACAAAACAAGTGATTTTGAGGACATTTTAAGATTATATTGCTGAATAGCATGAAATGCCATCAGTCTACAGATATTTCCCAGTATTTCCCTTTTGCAATCGGGAGATCACAATAATTAACCCCGAAAAAGCCAAAGCAACGCAAACACTACCAGATTACTGTTGTGTTTGCGATAAGGAAAAACGCTAAACACATGTGGGCATTTCTTCTTCTTTCTTTTTACTGAACTAGTCCACAGTAACGAAACAGGAGACTCATTAGACACAAAACAGATGGCCAACCAAAACCACTATCTTTATAAATAACTGCATAGTTGCAATCTAACAACTACATTCTCGTCTAAAAAAGCCTCAAAAGCCGCATTGTTGTCCAACAGCTGCAATATTAATCAAACTGTAGTGAGTTTATTTATCTCCTCACTATGTGGGTGGAGTAATACACAAGGGTGAGGAGGCTGTAGGAGTTCTGATATTGCGGTCAATCAGATTCGAGAACCATACAGAACTGATGTATAAATAAACATATTATTATTATTAAGTTTATTATAAAGTTATTATTACTATTATTATTTTAAAATTAGTGTCAACATCTGCATTGAACTGTTTATTACATTCCGATTTCATGAGGAAACAATTTTATGTATTGTCCGAAAATTCATACAATTTCATTCGTATAAAAGTGTAAAATTTTAAAAGACGTGACCCCAAACTCCACCCTAACCCTACCCCTAATTGGGTGATGAACAAAGCGTACAAAAATTTACGAATGACATTAGTACGAATTGGATGCTAATTCAAAAAAAGTTATGAATTGCTTTGAGATCGCGTTGGTTGATTACCGTGTATTTCGAAAAACATGCAACTCACCCTGTCTGGGGAACTGCTCTGCAAGTTTGCGCAGACTTGTGAGACTGTCAGCACCAAGCTGACTGAGGATTCCCGGGAGCATTTCCGTAAGCTGTTTGGTCTCTGCGTGGCCAGTGATGGCAAACGTATTTGCAGACAAAGACGCCTGAACTTTGGGGTTGTTGAAATGAATGACTGTGCCATCATCTTTAATCATATTCACCTGGAAAACAAGATCACATTCTCATCACCCTCTAAAACAGAACAGAATAAGACAAAAAACAAACATTTGAAGAGATACCGCTCTACCTCTTCAATGCCAGCTATGTTATTAACCACAAGTTTTTTTAATGAACTCTGGAGTTTCTTGTCATCGGCTGTTGCCGTTCTGTGCACCACCTTCTTCTTTCTGCGTGCAGTGCCCTAATGAAAACAAATACAAATCATTTCTAACAGGAACACCATAATAAACATCCAAAATCCTTAATGATCATGGGTTTTCTTACCTTGCCCCCTATCCGGACCTGCGCTTGCAGTTTAGCCAATTTCTCTTGATTCATACTGTATTGACTTCTGAAAGAAATATGCTTTTTTATTTAAAGACTTAAAGATCCATACAACTAGAATTAAAGGGATAGTTTCCCCAAAAATGAAAAATGTATTAAATAAACTCATCCTCAAGTGGTTCCAAACCTTTATGAGTGATTTTTTTCTGATGTAGACTAAAGAAGAGATTTTGAAAAATGAGAAACCAGTAACCAATGACTTCCATAGTAGGAAAAAAAACAAATTCCAACATTTGTTTTTCCAAAAGCTTTGTTAAACAGAAAAAAGAAACTCAAACAGGTTTGAAACAAGTGAATTGTGAGTAGATGATGGCAATTTTCAGTTTTGGATTAATTATCACTTTAATTATCAAGTGAAATACATAGTAATGTATAAAGTATCGATTTTGCTTGGTTCACAAAAAAAAAAAAAAGAGTGTATAAAAATGTATAAATTAAATACTAGGGCTGGGCAATTAATCGAAAAGTAATTGAAACTGACATTCAGAACATATAATCGATTAATTTAATTAATATGTATCATTAGACTAACATACCATACATGAAGTAATATTAAATTGCTTTTACTTGTCTCTCTTTAACCATGTGTTTTCTAGGCAAGAGCACCAACTAGTGATTCCTCCAAATAAATAATTTTCAGCTAAACATATTAACCAGATATTTGCACACTTGATAATAATACTAATTTCCTAACTTATTTGCACTTACTCAAAAACTTTCGCATTACCCTAAAAGCCTATCACAAAGAAAATGATCTGTGCTAAGCTTAATTATCTTTAATAATTATTTTAAGGATTTTTTTTTAAATCAGATGGTGAAAAAAAAAGGTTCCAATATTTGTCAAAATTAGAAAAGCATTACTTTTTCATGGAAAGCTCTATGACTTTTAGGACTTTAATGTCAATGACTTAGAAATAAAAGGCACAGTGTGTAATTTTTGTGACTGAGTTTGGAATCATGGGAGCTGTCGTCTTCATTACATCCTCAGGGAATCATGTTCAAGGATGAGCTAAATTATTCAAAACTTATTATGGTAGTATGAAGCAGAGTAAGGCTGAAAGCCATCGAAGCAAAATGATCTAAAGCAATTGCTGATGAGAGATGAGGATGACGGCTCATGAAAGCAGCAGAACTTTTATTAGTCCACAGTTGTGAAAAGTGGGAAAAAAGGTGCACAGTTTAATCATAATAAATACATTGTAGGGTTCTGTTATAATGTTGATCTGTGCAGTCTAGTAAAATGCACAACATATCAAAGTGTCTTTGGAATTTCCTCGTTTTCTATAAAACCTAACCTGGAAATCAAGCATGTATGATGTCATTAGCATGGTGTCATTGGTGTAAAGCTGGTTTTATATGCGCACATTTGGACTTTCTCCATCATAAAATAATTTCAGAAAACTGTTCTTTGCCAATTTTAAAGAGTGATTTACGATTTATAATGGTATTAGAATACGTGTTAGCTTTTGTAAGTTATTTTATGTTTTGGAATAGAATATATGTTCTCAATAATATTTTTAAAGAAAACATAGGCCCGATATGTGCCATTTACTATATTTCAGTGAATATGGAAACAGGTGCATGTTTTTACCAAAACAAATACTGGATTTTTTTTAATGTGTGTGCAAAAACGTTTTAATTTCAGAAGGAAATTATGGGGTTCTTTGCTAAAGAAGTTACTCCCCCAGTTTAGAGCATCATTATGAGCGTTTCACATTATAACTAACGTGGTACAAACGATGGATCTGCAACAAATTACGGGTTTTGGGAAACACTCGTCACTACATCGTTCTTTTCCCAACCGATGCATCATCCTATGATAGTTCAGCCGTGAGTAATGTCATTGTTTGGGAAACGCACCCTGGTTGGTGATGTCATCAACCAATTAGGTTAACATGAGAAAATTTGCTTGATGGAACGATGACTGAGGGAGAGAAGATATTTATAGTTTACTGAAGTAAAGGCTGGGCTGCATGGTGGCGCAGTGGGTAGAAAGTTCGCCTCACAGCAAGAAGGCCGCTGGTTCGAGCCTCGACTGGGTCAGTTGGCGTTTCTGTGTGGAGTTTCCATGTTCTCCCCGTGTTTGCGTGGGTTTCCTCCGGGTGCTCCGTTTTTTCCACAAGTCCAAAGATATGCGGTACAGGTGAATTGGGTAGGCTAAATTGTCCATAGTGTATGTGTGTGAATGAGTGTGTACGTGGGTGTTTCCCAGTGATGGGTTGCAGCTGGATGGGCATACACTGTGTAAAACATATGCTGGATAAGTTGGCGGTTCATTCCGCTGTGGCGACCCCAGATTATAAAGGGACTAAGCCGACAAAGAAAATGAATTAATGAATGTAGTAGTAAAGCTAAAATATACTATGGTATATGATAGTTACTAATGATACTACATTATGTAGTGCAATTCATTAATGAAAAGGTGTAATACACAATAATGCTCATTCCTAAATATTTCCCTTTACTATAGTATTTTAAATGTGTAACACCTGGTTTTATTGGATTTTTAGTTATTGCTGTTATATACTATAATTTGTTTCTGTTGGAACATAATTTGGAGTAAATAACTGAACTGATATTATGTCTCATATGTTTCATTGACAGTTTTATTAATCACTAAGATATGATTCACTTGGATTTAAGTTGCTTAGATTTTAAATTGAAAATTGCAAAAATAGCTTAGATGTACTTTTTTATTGCAATTTTATTCTTGCAATAAAAAAAAAGCTTAGATGTAGCTAAGCTACTTTTGCCAAGTAGCTTTAGCTTAGCTTGCTACATTTCCCAGAGAGTAGCTTTTAGTGTTGTTAAACTACATTTTAATTGAGTAGCTATTAGCTTAGCTCGCTACAGTTCTCAAGTAGCTTGCCCAACATTGTGTACTAAACAATATAGAGAGCATGTCACAAGTAGTCACTATTAAAAAGTGAAAATGTGTGAATACAAAACCAACTTTACCTCAATGATGGTAACACAGGAACTGTACGTGTAACTATTTAAAATTGCTAGTTTGAATTCTTTAAAACAATTGAGATTATGTAAGTGCAAATCGCAAATCGTGTACCATGGTTCTAGTGATTTGGGGATTTTTCAAATAAAAAATATTTCATATTGTGCCTTTAATATGTGGAATTGAAAGAAGATTCGATATATTTACTTTCATTACTTTAAAATGAAGAAATAAACATATTTAACAAAGCTTCAATAAAAATGATCAGTACTTCAATCAGTATGGCATTACACAACAAACCTCTACATTCTAACTATAACCACACCCTCTAACAATGTATTGTGAAACTGAATGTCCTTTTAGATTTGCACCGTGACATTCCTCACAGACAGAAGCACTGTCGATGCGGCTGTCAGGAGCCAGCAAACCCTCAGATAAGATGGAAAATACCGCATATATTTAGAGGGTCACATTAAAACTACCCAGTCATGGCTTTGAGGAATATTATAGGCATCTCTGTTTTTAATATCGCGTTTTTTAATCACACATGACATGAAGCCACATGCATTGATGGAGAATAAAGACAAAAATCCTGACGGTGCATAATCTGAGTGAGCGCATCACTCCACCATAACAGACATGCGCACACATCTCACAATCCCATCATAACAAACACACAGCCCACGACAACACGCGTCGAGCTTAACGTTACATTTGAGATATTATTGTTGTAATGTATTTAAAGTGAACACGTTATGGTATCCATTACTGACCTGATAAACACAGCTGCTCAGAGAAGCATGCGTTGAATGAACAAGGCGGAAGTGGTCAGACTACTGAGTAATAACGTCACGTTGTTTTTGTTGCTTTACTTGGTGACAACTGTGATACTGCCACCAAGCGGCTCTGGCTTAAATATTAGACATATAATTAGCACCTGTTGATGGTACGAATGCGAAAAAATGTTTTATTAAATGGCCTGTGCGGCGCGGTGGGTAGCGCTGTCATCTCACAGCAAGAAGGCCGCTGGTTCGAGCCTCGGCTGGGTCAGTTGGCATTTCTGTGTGGGATTTGCATGTTCTCCCTGTGTTCGCGTGGGCTTTCTCTGGGTGCTCTGGTTTCCCCCAAACAGTCCAAAGACATGCGCTGTAAGTTTATTGGGTATGCTAAATTGTCCATAGTGTATGAGTATGAATGAGACTGTATGGGTGTTTCCCAGTGATGGGTTGCAGCTGGAAGGGCATCCACTGCGTAAAACATATGCTGGATAAGTTGGTGGTTGGTGAATAAAGGGTCTGAGCCGAAAAGAAAATGAATGAATATGGCTATTAAACAGAAGTAATTCCTTCCTTGAAACATATGTATTTTTTTCCTGCATGAACTAAACATTGTCAATAGAAAATGTGACAAATAATCAAGTAATATTTTAACATCATCTTTTAATGGACATGAGGTAAAAGACAAGACAATACAATATACATCATTTTTGTTATCCCACTGCTCACAAATGTGACAAATTACATATTTACTTGTAAACATGATCATAATTTAGGGATATGTCATATTTGACCCCGACAAGGTTACTGTAGTTTTATTATGATTATTATAGCACTTTGACAAAAAATTTACTTTAAGCAACATTTGTCATATAACTATTTACAAGAATTGTTCACATTCATTCTACATATTGTAAAATACAAATATCACAATGTCATTGAAATACATATTCATATTACATATATGAAAACGCCTGACATTCAGTGTTGGGGAAAGTTACTTTTGAAAGTAATGCATTACAGTATTGAGTTACTCCCCAAAAAGTAACTAGTTGCTTTACTTAGTTACTTTATATGGTAAGCAATGCGTTACGTTACTTTGAGTTACTTTTTTGCGTTAAAGGTCTTTCTTGCAATTAACAACACATTTTATAACCCCTATATACCTTTAAGAAACACATCAAATAATAATAATTTAGGATAATATCATCTGATGAAATCCACATGCTATACATACAGAGTAATGAAAGTTTAAAGCAATGTGTTTGATGCTTTTGTACTTTTTGTCTTATTAGTGAAGTAAAATGAATAATTAACAATAATGAGAATATTTTGAGCGAAATGTAAGGTCCTCATCTTGGTTCCTGTTTGTTTCTGCAGGGAGAAAATTCTCTCATTGATTGCGGCATTCAACATTTTTAATTTAGCAATTAATTTTTTTAAGTTAATTATTAAAGTTAAAAAAATTTAACTCGTATTACTTAATATTTAAAGTAATATGTTACTTTACTCGTTACTTAGAAAAGTTATATTACGTAACTTGTGTTGTTTGTAATGCGTTACCCCAACACTGCTGACAATATTTAAACAATCACAGCAACAACAAAAACTCAACAGAAGTAGCTATGTATGTACAGTATATTCTAAATAAGAGATCCTGGAAACTGTACTCTTCACATGTTTGAAGCTTTTAACCATGATCATCTTTTACATTTGCTGATAAGCAACAGTCTTTTTTTTTGCTTTTACACAATATTTTTAAAACACTTCAACCAAACCTTTTTTTTAAGTTACATTTACTTAAGTAAATGTTTAATTAAATTGTACTTTAGAGTACATTTAAAGATGTGTACTTTTACTCAAGTACATTTTAGAGGAAAAAACATTACTTTTACTCTGCTACATTTGGCTGCATTTGGGATTTTTTTTGTATGTTTTTAAATGAAATGCTCCTAAAAGGAGCCAAATTAGGTTAAAGGGATAGTTCACTCAAAAATGTAAGTAATAAAAGTGATTCCAAAACTGATTCCAAACCTTTATGTCTTTTTTTTTCTTATGTTCAACACAAAGGAAGATATTTTGAAGAATGCTGAAAGCTGGTAACCATTTACAGTACTTCAATGGTTACAGGTTTTCAGCATTCTTCAAAAGATTCTTTTGTGTTTAACTGATGAAAGAAACTTGTAAAGTTTTTTTAAAAAGTATGGAGCGAGGAAATGATGACAGAATTTTCATTTTTAGATGGACTATCCCTTTAAACTGTAAAATTCTGTAAAACTGTTCAAAAACAAATCCAAATAAATATGATAATATTTAGTCTCTGTTGCTCTCTTTTACCTTGTTTAAATGCAAATGTGGACAATTTTGCGACATAATGTAGAAAAGACTATCGCAAATGACTGGTTTATGGGATGTTTATGTGGCCATCATACATGAAGGAGGTATGTAAAAGCTATGCCAAATAGTTTGAAATAATGGGTTTTCACTTATCACATTTAAAGTAACTAGACTGAAAACATTCTTGCCACCTTTAATATTTTAGTTGAATCAAATTATTTTTTTCTAGTCATCTCAACTTACATCAATCTAACTAAAATTCATTAATTCATTTTCTTTTCAGCTTAGTCCCTTTATTAATCTGGGGCGCCATAGCGGAATGAACCGCCGTTTATTTAGCACATGTTTTACGCAGTGGATGCCCTTCCAGCTGCAACTCATCACTGGGAAACATTCACACACACTCATTTATACACATTCACTACTGACAATTTAGCTTACCAATTCACCTATTCTGCATGTCTTCTTGCTGTGAGGCGAACTTGCAACACACTGCGCCACTGTGCAGCCCAAACTAACAAAAATATTAAGTTAAACTTTGTAATAGTTGAAACCTGATTAACTTAATAAGTTTAAGCAACATGAAAATATCTGTTGTCTTGACTTTTGTCATATATATATATATATTTATATATTACATTTTTAAGCTGAATCAAATAACCTTGTGAGTCCATTTAACTTATATTATGTTATACTGACTAAAAACAGCTTGCGTAACTTATAAAATTAAGTTAGAACACGATTAACTTAGACTAATTGATCATATAATTTTTTACAGTGTAGCAGCTACTTGAGTAGTTTTTTATCTTATACCTTTTTACTCTTACTCAAGTATCTTTTAAGAATGCTACTTATACTTTTACTTGAGTACATATTTCCTTAAGTACACTCTCCCCGCCTGTGCGTTTAAGACATACTGTTGTTAATTTAAACAAATGTCTTAGACTGATTATATTTCAGTAAGTTGGAACCTATTTGAATTTTTTGGCACAATATCTTTCCGTCAATGAGACCTATTCTTTGACTGACCTAAGACTGAATTTTAGAATGAATAGAACATTTCACTACAAGAGACATTGCATGTTTTTAGTTTCTGCTGTAATGATTAAATATCTGTGAATTGTGTTCTTGTATCCCCCAGTGAGGCTCGAGGGAGGTGAGTTGACTTAATGGCAGTGTCTGGTAGGAAATTTCCATCCAGGGGGATGAAGTCTGGTCTGCTGATCACCGAACTACTGGCCTCCATGGTGGAGCTCCCTAGATTGCTGCTCTGCCACTGGAATGTAAATTTCAAGTGACGACTGCAAAGTCTCAACGCCACTTTAAAAAGTCTCCTCAAAACAGCTTTGCGTAGAAGGATGTAGACCCACGGATCGAGAATCTGGTTCCATGTCGCCATACGTACAACCAGCAGCATATGAGTGTATGATGTCTGATCCTCACCGCGATCCTGCAGGCTGAAGATGATGGCTGTTATCTGGGGAACAAATCATATAAAGGCATGAATTATTGTGAAGGTATGAGGTATTGTATAGGGGATATATTATATTATATTATATAATTATATTATTATTTATATTATATTATATTATATTATTTATTCATTCATTCATTCATTCATTCATTCATTTTCTTTTGGCTTAGTCCCTTTATTAATCTGGGGTCGCCACAGCGGAATGAACCGTCAACTTATCCAGCAAATGTTTTATGCAGCGGATGCCCTTCCAGCTGCAACCCATCAATTTTAGCCTACCCAATTCCCCTGTACCGCATGTCTTTGGACTGTGGGGGAAACCGGAGCACCCGGAGGAAACCCACGCGAACGCAGGAGAACATGCAAACTCCACACAGAAATGCCAACTGACCCAGCCGAAAAGAAAATGAATGAAGGAATATTATATTAATCATTCATTCATTTTTTTTTGGCTTAGTCCCTTTATTAATCCGGGGTCGCCACAGCGGAATGAACCGCCAACTTATCCAGCACATGTTTTACGCAGTGGATGCCCTTCCAGCCACAACCCATCTCTGGGAAACACCCATACACACTCATTCACACTCATACACTACGGACAATTTAGCCAACCCAATTCACCTATACCACATGTCTTTGGACTGTGGGGGAAACCGGAGCACCAGGAGGAAACCCACGCGATTGCAGGGAGAACATGCAAACTCCACACAGAATATGCCAACTGACCCCGCCAAGGCTCGAACCAGTTACCTTCTTGCGTAAGGCGACAGCGCTACCTACTGCGCCACTGCGTCGCCCTATATTTTATTATATTATTATATTATATATATTATATTATATATTATATTATATTATATTATATTATATTATATTATATTATTCATTTTCTTGTCGGATTAGTCCCTTTATTAATCCGGAGTCGCCACAGCAGAATGAACCGCCAACTCATCCAGCATTTGTTTTACGCAGCGGATGCCCTTCCAGCCGCAACCCATCACTGGGAAACACATACACACTCAATCACACGCACATACACTACGGAAAATTTTAGCCTACCCAATTCACCTGTACCGCATGTCTTTGGGCTGTGGGGTAAACCGGAGCACCCGGATGAAACCCACGCGAATGCAGGGAAAACATGCAAACTCCACTCAGAAACGCCAACTGACCAGCGAGAGCATTCAAACTCCACACAGAAATGCCAAAGAAAATGAATGAATGAATATTATATTACATTATATTACATTATATTATATTATATATATTATATATATTATATTATATATATTATATTATATTATTTTATTATATTATATTTTATTATATTATATTACATTATATTATATTTTATTCTATTTTATTTTATTATACAGTATTACATCTTTGAATAAATTCAGTATCTCAAACATTATCTGGCCAACTGCAGTTGCCATGGCAAATCAATCAGTATCTTCCCCTATAAATGTGGTTGCATGTTCTGAACTAGGCCAGGGTGAACGCAATTTATACACAAAAATATCAAACTAATCAATTAGTAAGTAATTGAACATTCATATCTTTTAAAATTAATTATTGAGATATTTTTCTACACTGTAAATCCTAACATCAGAAAAAAAACTCTTTAAATCTTTAACTTTGACTGAGGTGAATCCAGAAAATAAGAACATTTTCTCTTTTTTAATTTAATTGCAATAAAATACTGTAAATGACATTATTTTCTCATTTTAGTAATTCTACCAGTCGGTGTGCGAAATAAGAAGCGCCTCCTTACCAAAATTGGTCCCCAGCACACACAGGAGACCAGCATGATTGCCAAAAGCTGACAGACCATCTCCGAATGGTGTGATGCCTTACGACTATGGCGATGATTATTCGGTCAAGTTGTACCCTACTCCGCAGGAGAGTGAGAAAAGTCATAGTATTGCACAATAGTGAGACGAGGAGAGCCAGCAAACCCAGAGCAGAGAATAATATGGGCAGAAGCATATCCATCCAGTCCCGTGGGCCCTGCAGGCGGAAGAAGCACCAGCTCCTTGAGCGCTGCACCTGGTACGAACGCTGGAATAGGACAGGCAGGAGGGCCACCAGCAGACCCAGGAGCCAGGTGACACCCAGCAGCCTCTTCACATGATGGGACCCCAGTGCTGTGGTGTGGAAAAGGGGACGGGTCACTCCGATGCATCGCTCCACGCCATCAGCAGCGGACACCACACCCCAGCAGCAGAGGAGTCAAGCCGAAAAAAGCCATGCAAACTCCAAAGAAGTCGCACAGAGACTTGTGATTTCAAATGTTCCCATTCTTTCTGGACACGTAAACGTAGAGAGCCAGAGAGCCATTGATCAGGTGTCCCAAAAAGTCGGTGACCACCAGACCGCTAGCAAAAAGGAGGAAGGCGGCTTTAGACTTGTATCGGAACCTGTGGTAGGCTTTGATCAGGATGAAGAGGGCCAGCGTGTTGGAAACGATGCCCACTGTCATTGAGATGCCAGTCGAGGTCACAGACACTTCTCTTTTGGGACAGCTCCCGTTACACACATTGCTTGACATCAAACATCCAGCTGATCTGTTATGAGACATGTTCGGTACTGCAAAAATTACAAATAAAATAAAATACATTTAAAAACTTCAGGTCAAATTCAGTTTTGTGTATTTTTTTGTATGTATGAGTCTCCATTTTACTAGTAGTTTTGTTCATTCTGCACTGGTCTTTGAGTTACTACACATTACAAAATAACCAAACATGAGTAAAAGACACAGTTGGTATAAGGCAAGAACCATCATAACCAGTGGTGGAAAGAGTACTGAAAAATCACACCTAAGTAAGTGTACCATTACTTGCCTAAAAATGTAGTGCAAGTAGAGTATCTATTGTAAATATTACTCAAAGTATGAGTAAAAAGTAGCTCTTTTAAAAGTACTCAAGACTAATGAGTATTATGCTGTAAAAAGCTGATGCATTTACATGTAATTTGTGGATGTGTGTAAACATAACATTCTGTAGTGCATTTAGTTATTGCCCAGCAGGCACACAACATTATAAGACGTTAATATTAGGTTAGATTTAGGTCGTGATATCAGGTGACCAAAATTCAATGTCTACCAGTGTCTAAGGATAAAGTTATTTTGATGTCCAATAACGACATCAAATGACGTTAATATTTGGTTAATTTTAGGTTGTTAGAAAGTGAACAAAATCCAACATTGAGCCAACATCTATTGATGTCAAATACTGGTATTATTCATCAGGTATGGCAACCAAAATCCAACATCTGATAGACGTCATAATGGTAACGTCCACAAAATGTCCAGCTGTAACATCGTTAGATGTTGATAATTGGTTGATTTAGGTTGGATGATGGACATTGACGTCAGCCTGACGTTAAGTTCTGACATCAACATGATTTTAATTTCCAAACAAAATGCAATGTCCACACAGCGTTGGGGTACAATGTCAATCTAACGTCATGTTGACGTTTTGTGCCTGCTGGGTGTTTAAGGCCATTTCGATCATCATACAGTAAACATTCCTAATCTGCTTATCACTGACATGCATCTAAACAGTCTCTTGGTCATTGTGTGTGAAGATTTTGACATCTTCTTGGACACTTTTAATGCTTCCAAACAGTTTGCTGCAATTTTAAATTGCCCATGTCTTTGACAGGAGTCACAGGACTGATTTTTCTAATCCCCAGAGACAAGAAAAAAATTAAATAGTGACTGCAGGTTGAAGGAAAGAAGTGTAGTAAAAAAAAAACAAAAAAGATGAGAAACAATAATAAATATAAAAGAATAATAAAGAATTTGCTTTCCAAAAATATATTTGAATATGTTTACACTTAAATGTGTGGCAACATAAATGTACAATAATGATCTTTATCTCTCTCTCTCTTTATCTCTCTCTCTATCATCTATCAGATAGATAGATAGATAGATAGATAGATAGTAGATAGATAGATAGATAGATAGATAGATAGATAGATAGATAGATAGATAGATAGATAGATAGATAGATAGATAGATAGATAGATAGAATATATACTAAGGGGTTGGACAATGAAACTGAAACTCTGGCCAATTAGTGTTGGAGGTTTCATGGCTAAATTTGACCAGCCTGCTAGCCAATCTTCATGATTGGTTGCACATTTCACCAGTAAGAGCGGAGCGTGAAGGTTTAAAGCTGCGGTCACACTGGGCTTTTCTCCCATAGACTTCCATTCATACGCATGCATCAGACCAAAAACGCAAGGTCATGTATCAAGCTTTTTTAAATTTCTAATCATCTTGTTTCAAGCTACGGTCACACTAGAGTTTGAGCTTGCGAAATTCTGTCGTATGTCACTGCAAAAAGGGGCGGGATAAAACAAGATGATTTGGTCACTCAAGCCAATGCCAAATGTCAGTTTCAATGCTGCCAGCAATGAAAATCTTGGCCTGCATTTTTCTCAGATGAGTCCATCTTCAATGTCTTTCCCATATCCAGGAGAGTTATGGTGTGGAGAAACTCCAAAGAAGCATACAGTACCACCCAGACTGTTGCATGCTTCGATTGAAGAATGTGGGTAGATCAGTGATGGTTGGGGGCTGCAATATCATAGCATTACCTACTTGTGCTAGATGGGTGCATCACTGCCAAGGACCACCAAACCATTCTGCAGGACCATGCACCTAATTGTTCTAACAGTGTATGCTGAATGCAGTGCAGTGCATCAGGATGATAATGCACAAAACTCACAGCAAGACTGCTGACAAAGAGGTTTAATGAAAATGAAAGTAAAGTTGAACATCTCCCATGGCTTGCACAGTCACCAGATCTAAATATTACTGAGCCACTTTGGGCTGTTTTATAAGAGCGAGTCAGGAAACATTTTCCTCCACCAGCATCACGTATTGACATGGCCACAATTCTGTAAGAATGATTCGAAAATCCCTCTGACTACTGTGCAGGACTGGATTTGTCATTCCCAAGATGAAATGATGCTTTATTGGCTGCAAAAGGAGGCCCTACACCACACTAATGAATTATTGTGGTCTAAAACCAGGCATTCAGTTTCATTTTCAAACCGCTCGTTATATAATTGTTGCAAACTATTTATTTGTGTTAAATTTAAACAAACAAAATTACATTTAGTAATGTCCAACTAATTAGCTTGTTCAAATTCAGCCCAAATAAATAGTTTATAACCACTTAAATTATTTTAGTAAATGCAAGGAATCATCTTTGAATTTTTTTTCAGTGTATCTAGTAGAAGTCAAAATTATTATGTTGCCCCCGTGTGAAATTTAAATAGTTTTTTTTAATAGTTCTCATGTGCTGTTTAATGGAGATATTTTTTAATAACTAATTTCTCTTGGCTTTGCCATAATGTCAGTACATAATAGTTAACTACATGTTTTGGAATTACTAGTATTCAGTTTAAAATATAATTTAAAGGTTTAACTAAGAAGTTACTGTATAATAGTGTTTTTTTTTTTTCTTTAGCTAAACTGGGGGGTGGGGGGTACAAATCTTAGAGATAGAATTTTCAATTTTGACTGAACTATCATGATTTGCTCACTCGTTTCACAAACTTGCTCGAGTTTCTTTACTTTGTTGACCACAAGATCAGTTATTTTGGTGAATAACATAGAGAGAGAGAGAGAGAGAGAGAGAGAGAGAGAGAGAGAGAGAGAGAGAGAGAATTACTGTAAGATTAATATTCATTGTTTTGTCAACGTTGCGTTGTAATGTAGGCTACAGGTTTACAGTCAACCATTATTCAGAAATGAAATGGTCTGCTTAAACAATGCAATAATAAAATTAATAAACAGCATTAGACTATTCTAAAGCTTTCCAGAAACTTAAAAAACTTTTTTTTTACTTTCTGGAACTGAAGTGAAACCTTCAGATAACCAAAATTAACAGTTCAGGGATCGGATTTATATATAAAAAATATCTTGTGATTTCAACGAACGAATTTACAGTCAAATCATCTACAAATTACAGCCATTAACAACATTTCCCGCCAGATTTACTTACCGACACCGTAATTAATCTGATGAGTCTAAAAGTCCAGGTTCATCCGCTCCTATAGTTTGATTTACAGAGAACTGAGAAATCCACCAACACTGAAATCCACCACCACTGACTGCTGCACTGCTGAATATCAGTGATGCGCGCGCTCGGAAATCACCACAACAAACTGGCATAGCTGCTGGAGATATGGTTTGTTCACCATTTCTTCAACATAACAGTATGTTGTGTGCCTTTTTTGTGATTCTTTAATAAGTAATTTTGTCTGATTACAGACTCCATCACTCTAACAGATTAGTAGGCTATCATAATGCGAAATCTTACAGGGACATTTTAATGAAGTTAGACCATTTCCCCCCTCAAATCTGTTTCAGCATTAATAATTCAAATTTCATTGTTCAATTCTCCAACATGTCTCCATGCCTTAATCACTGAGTTACAGACAAGTGATTTCCGATTATATTTGCATTTACAATGAAACATAAGTTAAATAACATGTAACAGACATTAATACATTTGTTAGTAATCATAACTAATTGATTTTGAAATATTTGGTAACGCTTTACAAAATAGTATATGAATAATGATGTACATTAATATGTAAACTTAACATTACTTCATAATAAATTTATAATGAGTTAGGTGCTAATCATGAACTAACTTTACAACAATCACAGGAGTTCATGTGTAAATAAATCTTAATAACTTGTTAGTACATGTTGTTGATTAATGTATAAATTAACATTTAAGTTTAAGCTAAATGTAACCAACATGAACTCGTGAGCTAATGTATTTTCTCATGACTTTACTTGGAGGGGCATATCATCATTAACTCATCCTTCTTGAACTCCTGTGTTTAAACTGTTCATGTTGATAGAACACTTTTCTATTGTTATTCAGCGTAAACAAACTATTTGGACGTCTATAAGGAGTTCATGAGTAGTTAAGAATGGGTTAATGATGATGTGCCCCTTCAAGTAAAGTCATGACATATTATATATTAACAGCTCATGACATGATGGTTAAATTAAACAAAGTAATATGGTAATTAATACATCAACAAACAATCATGTACTAACAAGTAATTATATTAGCTATTATTCACACATGAACTCATGTGACTGTTGTAGTTAAAGTCAGTTCATGATTAGCGTATACATTACCTTATCATTAGTTCATAATAAAATTATGTTTAGTTTAGGTATTATCACATAGTTATTCATGTACTGTTAATAGAAAATGTTTCAAAATATTTTAACAATATTAAGATTTTATAATATATAGTTTTTTTTTCATGCTCATTGTTTTTAGTCAATGTGTAGTATCTAAAACTGAAACATAAAAGTGCAGTAATGCAAATACTGTTTGTTTAGGGTACAAGAGGGGGTATTGTAGTTTAAGTACCAATTCTCACTAATACTAACTCCTGGCTGAAAACCTGCTATTGAAATATTGACTGTTTATTTGTACTTATAAGTAAAGCACAATCACATTCTTTACCTAATACCTAAGCCATGGTGCATAATTTGTAAATGAATAATTTCCAGAAAAAATAACTATCAAATAAAAGCCGTTGTGACCAACGCCAACCACACATTTTCAGTTTCCAATATGAAAATGCATCTAGTTTTGGATTCACACTAAACATGGAATTTATTCACATACCTATAAGTAATTTACACACAAATCAATGCAAACATACTGTTGCAAGCAGAGGGCAGTTATCACCACTGGCACGAATGATGCGCACATGAGGGAAAAACATCCCATGGGTAATACAGAGCAAGTAATGCAGTGTAATAGAATATAATGCTGAATAGTCTTGACAGCTTAACATATCATCTAAATGAACCCACAGAACCTTGCTCACTGTTTTTCACTCGCACCCATTCTCACACACACATGCACATAGTCTCCAGGCACAAGTTAATGCCAAATTGAATAAAACAAATAACGAAAAAGCAAAACAAGAAAATCTGATATTTTTTGGAATAGGATCTGGCTCAAATTAAGCACTGACCTAAACCCAACTATTACCATACTAACTATTAATGCGCAAATTAATGGTTTGTTGCGGTACCTGAATCTTACCTTGTACTTGTATCGTAAAATAAAGTATGACCCTTTTTATTAATTCTTCAATTAAAATTGAGATAGAGATTGGTTTGGTTGCTTTGTTTCTAAATTCCATGAATAAATGTTCAAGTACACTGTTAACATTTTCTTGTAGAATCAGCAGTTTGCCAGTAAATTACTGTAAATCAATTACAGCAAGACTACTGCATTTACAGCACAATTTAATTTGTTGTAGTATACTTACAGTACTGTATACTTTACTATAAAATATACAGTCATTTTCAAAATGCAACTTTAAAAATATAGCAACATACTGCATAACTGTCCTACAGTAAAATACAGTTCATATACAGTTAAATGCAGTGTAATATACAAAAATCATTAACAGTGTAATATTTTAGTTTAGGTCAAAATTCACGCATACTGAATCCATTCAACTGTTATGAAAGTATTTTTAACAAACACAAAGTCTGTGAGATAATTTAATTATCTTCTGAATTCCTCTATTTGAATTTACAAACAAGGAAACTTTTATGAATGTTTGGACTATTGTCTTTTAAATGTGTACTTTGAACCATGTATTTGCTACACACAAATGAAATCATGAGGCAGACCATGTGAATATTGCATTCCAAGTTTAAAGATCACAGAATTTGTTTCTCCACTGTGAATAAATCAACATCCAGTATGTGATTTGATGACCGTGACTTTTAGTAGTACTTTTGCAGACATTTGTTCTATCTTTCTATCACTTGTTGTATTATGTTTTTGCTCTATCTTCTAAAAAATGTCAGCATTTTGGTGTGTGTATACTGTCTGTGTGTGTGTGTGGGTGTGTGTGTGGTGGTGTGTGTGTGTGTGTGTGTGTATATATATATATACTTATATAATTTTTTTTTAAATATACTTTGAAAAAATGTAAAAAATTATTATAAATACACTTAAATATATTTATTTTGTTTTCAATAAATATCACAATTTGTTTATTATATTATTATATTATTATTATTATTATAAACAAATAACAGAAATCAATCCTAAATGTAACTGAAAACAATGTAAAGACACAACTATTATTCTAAGACCTCTGCATGAATATTAATTATGACAGTTCTATAGAATGCAAAAAAATATAGGTTTTATAAAATTATCTGTTGTCTTAGACCGACTCATGGCCAAGAATTAGTGTTATGAAGTCTTAGTGACCTCCCTGACTCATATTCCTCCTTTCTGCTTTATAGCCATGCTTAGTCAAAGTAACATCATCATATAATATAAACTTTAGTTTTGTCGACTCGAATGTTCACTCATATCGGCATGCATGTAAACAACCGGGATCAGGAGCAGCGCATGTGAGGGCACGGGAAGGCTTTCTGTGCACAAGCATCAATTTGTTTTCACCGGCGTTGTTTTGGTTGCACATAGAGAATAACAAACTTGTGCGTGCAAAAGATGCCAAATGTGTAAAGTCCCTAACGTCTTTATTCTGGGATAACCACTCTAAATTAGTACACTTGCGTAAAGTGAATATTATCTCAAAGCTTACTGGGGCTTTTTTTTTTTTTTGCACCATCTTCCCATGCCGCCCCAAGAAAGATGCCGCCCTGGTGATCGCCCATGTTGCCCATGCCTAAATCCACCACTGCATGTTATACATAACTTCTTTAATTCAGTGACTAAATGTTGGAGTTGATGATTTTAACAGAATTAGCTTCCTGGCTAGGAGAGAAAACAAAAAAAGCAATAAAAACAGAGATTTGCCTAGGTAAAGATATTAGTTTTTGACAAAAATGTGCTGTGTTTGCAATGGTTTATTCTTAATGACAGGAGATTTTGGTTAATATTTTGAGGCAAAAAATAAAACACACAATAAAGACAAAATGTCTACAGCCTTCTTTGCTCATATCCACCAAGGGTACTAATAAAAGTGGAGGGCACTGAACAATCTGTCATTAGTTTTCATATGTTCGTTCTCACCTCTGCGTGGCTGGCTGTGAATGCTGATGGCCTGGGTCTGGTACTGTCCATCTGCCGTCTGCACGCAAATGAGATGAGAGTCGGCCTGCTCATTAAAGCAGGGCGCCTAGAGCCAGCACTCTCTCATTAGACTTATTCAGAGCCTTCAGCAGCTAAAACACCAGCAGAGAAACATCCAAGAGCCTCGTTAGCTTGAGAAATGAAGGAATTACTCCTTTACCTCAGGTCTGCTAATTTGTTGAACTTACTGTAATGATAATCCTTCTGATATTCCAGGCGCATTCAACAAAAATATCATGCATTACAGTCTACTTTGATACCATGGTCTCGAATAAATTTATGGATCTACCATTTATTCAATTGTAACAACACTTGTGGGTTTATTCAATTATGAGTTCCATTTCCGCTTTGAGGAGCTACTATTTAAAAGTACTGAAACAAAATCACTTCAAATAACAAGTTGCACTACCAATATATCCATAAACATATTGAAAACTGAATGAGAGGTCCATTTGGCTTTGTTCTTTAGTTTTGAGCTGTTATGAAAATAACTTTATGCTTGGCATTTGGCATGACATAATATCACAAGCATATCTGTGGCCAAATGCTCTTTATGAGTTTTGTTTCCTCCAGATTATTTTCACTTTGTATTCTTTACAGCACAGTATATTCAATATACGTATATTATATTGCTGCGGAAAGACTCGTCTTGAGCTTATGGGGTTATTCATGGTCTGCTGAAAGTACTTTGGAGTCATAATTTTTTTTTAAAGATTTGACGGATGGACTGTGAAGAGAATATCTAACGCTTCCTCCCCTCATTGTACAGTTTTGAAAATATGCCATTGATTGTTTACAGTTTAATGGAAGTTCTTTGATTCACACATAGCATCATGCAGCATATGAAAAAGGTGGATATGTTAGTGGTACCTCTGGATGACGTGTTTTAGGTATTCTTATACAGGTGCTTCTGGCCTCTAAATCAACCACAAGCCCAGGAACTGTCGGCAATGTGTAACGGTAAAAACGGAAATCCTACAAGAGTCAATATATAATGGAAATCAATTAAAAGGGACCAAAAGAACTAAACAGGAAGCAGTACAACAGGATAGAGTGAATAAAATGAGTCTTACCACTAAGAGTCTCATTATGCTGTTGTTAACCAGGTCCAAATAGAGGCTCTCTGAAGCGCACACTGAACAAGGGACAGGGGTAGACTACAGGACAGAAAAAAAAAACTAATTCAGTGTGGTTCTAGGGTTAGGGTTAGTCATTCAAATAAAGCACATAGCAATGATATAAGAGTTATATGATGATTCAAATGATTTAAGATCAGGGATGGCCAAACTCAGTCCTGGAGGGCCAGTGTCTTGAAGAGTTTTAATTAAACCCTAATTAAACACACCTGCCTGTCGCTGGTCCTAGTGACCTTGAAGACACTGATTAGCATGTTCAGCTGTGTTTGATTAGTGTTGGAGCAAAACTCTGCAAAACACTGGCCCTCCAGGACCAAGTTTGCCCATCTCTGTTTAAGATCATTGAGATTAAGGTTTTTTACTATTGCAAGGTTTGGCATTGGCATGATGTTTTTGACGGAAGTAACTTTCTTGTAATTTCTTAACAGAGCTCCTCACCTCTACAGGGGGTCACACACCAGATGCGGCGCATCGCAAGCACGCAGCACCATGCGTTTTAGAATTCTAAACATAGATTTCTATCAGGGTACGCACACTGGCACTGCAAGTTGGCAGCTGTCTGCAACACCCAGCGGCGACTCAGGACACTGTTTATATTTCTGCCGCACTACAGAGCGCCATCTGAATAATTTTATTTTAAAATAGCATGCAATGTGCGCGTCTGGTGTGCAATACTTCCAACTGTCCTGTGCGCGCTATGCCGCGGTGCTGAGTGGCACATCTGGTGTGTGACGCCCTTTAAGGGTATACCCTCCCACCCTGTGAATGAAGCTAATTTTGGCCACTTGTATTCAAGGTTTTGTGCTTTCGGACATGGTCCAAAACCTCAAGACCATGTGTGAGATTGGGAATGCAGATTAAACTCAATCAATGATTGAACTCAACTCCTTTCCTTACCACAACAGACTGGTACATTGACCACATTGCTGCTGCACCAATGAGATGTGTCGATCTCATGCTCCATCCTTCCTTCACTCATGAACAAAACCCAAGATACTTGAGATCCTTCACCTAGGACAAGGACTCTCTTTCAACCTGGAGATGGCCTCAGACTTGAGGTGCAGGTTCTCATACCTACCACTTCATGTTCAACGGCAAACTGTACCTGTGGGCGCTGAAGGTACAGGTTGAATGAAGCCAACAGGACATCATCACTTGCAAACTACATGTCCCTAAACCAGACCAGAGTCTAGAAATTCTGTGCATAAAGATAATGAACAGAACAGGTGACAAAAGCTAGCTCTGAAAGACTTCCAACATACACCACGAACAAGTCTGACTTATTGCTGGCAATGCAACCCAATATCCTGCTCTGGTCACACAGGTCTTAACATAGTTCTCCAAACCCCTATACTCCTAGAGAACCTTCCATGGCCTACCCGAACTCTGCGACTGATCAAGCTGCAGCACTTTGGGCCTGTCAGTATCCATCATCTGCTTCAGAGATCCTACAAGCTAACCAGATCTGGTAGGACTCCTTCTTCAGCTTGATAGCATCCCTTACTTCTGGTGTCCACCACCGGGTTTGTGGGTTACAGCTACAACCCCTTCAACTGCGTCTACAATGGAGTCAAAGAACAAGGACCATTCGGTCTCATGTCTCCAGCTTTCCTCAGGATCTGATCAAAGTTCTTCCAAAGGTGAGAGCTGAAAATCTCTGAGTTATGGTTCAGCCAGACATTCCCAGCAGAACCCTTACAATATGTTTGGGCCTGCAAGATCAGACCAGGTTCCTCTGCCAGTGGATCCAACTCACAGATGGTGGTCAGTTGACCAATCTGCCCTCTCTTTATCCAAGCACTAGGCATGGGCCGGTATCAGATTCTGATGGTATGATAACCATGGATAAAAATATCACAGTATCATGGTATTATGATTACTGCTCTAAAATATATCTTTTTAATGTCTGGGTAAAAAACAAAAACTTTTTTCCCCTTTGAAAACAATATATTTTATATTTTGAAAGATTTTAAATATTTTGGAGCAGTAAACATGTCAGGCTAAATAATTCAAATGAATCATTGACTTCTATTGTCTTCATTAGTTTCAAAAACACTGATTTGTTTACAATTTAAAATGGCATCTTTGGATTTTTTCTGCTGGAGATACTGTTGTCCTAAAAAACAACAAAAATGTCAATTAAAAAATCTTACACACCTTAGGAACAGTATTACAGAAAAATTTGGTGGTTTTAAAACCTTGACTTTGGGTGACGCAGTGGCGCAGTAGGTAGTGCTGTCGCCTCACAGCAAGAGGATCTCTGGTTTCGAGCCTCGGCTGGGTCAGTTGGGGTTTCTGTGTGGAGTTTGCATGTTCTCCCTGCATTCGAGTGGGTTTCCTCCGGGTGCTTCCGGTTTCCCCCACAGTCCAAAGACATGCGGTACAGGTCAATTGGGTAAGCTAAATTGTGCATTTCCCAGAGATGGGTTGCAGCTGGAAGGGCAATACGCTGCATAAAACATGTGCTGGATAAGTTGGCGGTTCATTCCGCTGTGGCGACCCTGGATTCATAAAGGGACTAAGCCAAAAACAAAATGAATGAAGGAAAACCTGACTTTTTCAAACCGCGGTATACCTTGAAAACGGTTATCATCTCATGCCTAAAATGCACTGATGTTCAATATGGACAAACTGTGACTAGCACAGAAATCCAACAACAGAAACCACTCAGAGTGTGATCAGATCAAGATTGTTCATTCCTCGCATCATGTCTTTCCAGGTATCACTTTGTTGTCCCACAATAGAATGATAGAGTCCCCAGTTGGAGCACCTTCTAACACTTGTCCCAAGAACTCCAAGAAGACTCTGTACTCTGCACTGTTGTTTGGCCTGTACGCACAAACTACAGTGAGAGACCTATCCTCGACCCAAAGCACAGGGAGGAGATACATAAACATTTTATTTAAATTTAGATTGAATGTCACCAGTACTTTCACAGAATAAAACAAAATTGATTTTATTCAAAGAAACTGGGAATTTTCAATTGGTACCAACATTGTTTCCATAGCCAAAAATGCAATAGCTTCTTTCAAAAACATTTTTTTTTAAATCTTATCCAAAGCCAAACTTCTGAACAGCACTGAATATGAATCGTAATTTCTTACATCTATACTCGGCTCCTAGACGCAACATGAGTCTCAGGGGAAATGCTTTGGCCCATGGAACCTCAGCACGAAGCATGAGCAGCCCGAACAGGAATGGTGGTGCAGGTAACGGCAGGCCCTCCAGAGACTGGAACGTCGGACGCACGTAAACAAATCCAGCATGCTCATTATACCCAGAAACCCTCGGGACACCAAAGAGTGACTGAGGTGATTCAGAAGCTTCCCTGCTACTTGGAGAAACAGCAAGATCAAGAATTTTTTAAGCCTTTGCAGATGTTTGGTCTAATGTTAAACATCTGAATCAAGTGTCACCTGTTGGGCATCCAGTAGATCTGAATGAAATGATTGAAAATATCCGTCGGGAATCTCTTCTCCTCTGGCAAACACTGCAGTAGAATGACCACCTCAGGCTGTCCAACAGCATGCATGCCCTTCGACATTACGCACCAGCACCGTCGGTTCACATCTACAGCAATGCAAAAATGCCACAGTGATCCACATGAACACACCAGCATATTGTTTTTAGAAGTACATTACATGCACACACATTCTCAGAAACAATGTGATGCTTTGGATATGGTGGTGAGGATTTCAAAACTGGAATCGAGTCTCGACTGTTGCAGTGTCTAAAATCACTAATTTGCTCATTAATTCTCTTATCTTATGTAGTATGTGATTCTTGGGTGCACTTTATCAGCATCAAGTGAAGGAAATGAGCCGAGACCACTGTTGCTTTTTTCACAGAAAAAAAAATATATTACATACACTTTGTATGAGATGTGTAAGGAACTAGTCCTACACACAGGGGTTAGACAACACCTGACAAATGTCTTGAAATACAACTTCTGAATACGTCTTTAGGTGTGGAACCAAAGTAGAACCAGACGATTTTTACTTCAGACCATTTAATTATTAAAAAACAAGTGCATTACACCTGCAGTATGTGTTTTTTATCGAATAATTCAATAGACTAATTGTTCAATACCTAATGTGTCAGGTTTCCAGCCCTTCCAGCCCTGTCACTCCTGTCTGTGTTTAATGTCTTAAGCTATGGTCACACTGGGCTTTGTGTTTGCGAAATTCTGTCGTATGGCGCTGCGAAAAGGGGCGGCATTAAACAAGATGATAAGACATTAAAAAAAACGAGCGATCGGTCCATGTTTTAAATTTCTGTCCAGAGAGGTCCTGTTTTGAACCTCGATTGGTCTCACGCAGTCAAGTGATGCGATTTAGCAGGTCAGAGTTCACCAAGCTTGAACTTTACACCGCAGCAAACTGCGAAACTTAACGCATGACCCGGCGTTTCCGGTCTGAAGCATTCGCGCGCGTATAAATAGAGGTCTATGGGAGGAAAAGCCCAGTGTGACCGCAGCTTTATTTTTTGTTTTAAGTGTCTCTTTTGTGTTGGCCATGTGCTCCCCATGTTCTGCCGTTTTGTTTTCCCAGGCCCCGCCCCCTTGTTTCAGCCTTGTTTGTCTAATTGTGTTCACCTGTTCCTTGTGCTCTCTACCCTCTTTATATTTTGCTCATGTCCCCCTTGTCCTTGCCGGTTCATCACACTATCTTTTGTGTGCTTGTCTAGATAGTCTTGTTAGTGCTTGATAGAATTATTTTATATAGTCTAGTTTTGTTCTTTTATCTAGTTCTAGTCTTTCTGTAGTGATGGGCAGAGCAAGGCTTTATGAAACAAATGTGTTGAAGCTTCCTGAATGTTTTGAAACTCATCTCTACAGTGACACCTAGTGGTAATTTTTATGTAATGCTCTAGAACAGCATCAGAAAAGAAACCGTAAAGCAAATTGAGGTATTAAACCCCCATGTTGCAGAATTGAGGCTTCAAGTTATTTAGTGGAGCGGTGAGAGTTCCAGACAGAGATAATGGGTGTTCGAATCCAGGGCGAAAATAGGTCTTGTTTTGGTCATAAAACAGTAACATTATTAAAATAAATCAAGTCTTAGTTTCAGAGTTTTGTACAAGTCAAGATTCAAAACCCGGGCCATTTGCAGCACATGAACTTTATCCACACACACACATGGTCCACTAGGCTACACGAGACATAGTTGCTACTTACCCTATCAGTCAAATGCAGATTCGCCAGGTCTCAAACGATTCTGAAATAGCCGATGCTTTAAATTGCTTTAGTCACGTGAACTAGTGTTTCAAATCACCTTAGTCACGTGACCTGGGTGTTTTGGATCATGTTCCATGTTCCATGTTCCATCTGTTTGCCACCCATGTCGCAAACCTGAGGTTCTGCTAGCTACTTACTGACTGCTTGGCCTGAAGTTTGGAATTTCACCTTTCCTGACCAGCCTGTTACACCCCCATAGTTCCCCTCCCCTCTATATCATCCCTCACCACCCTGTTCTCCTGCCTTCACCCTGCATTATTGTGTGGACTGTCCTTCTGCATTGCCATGTTTCCCATCCTGTAAATAAACCTTGTGTTCTCCTGTCTATTCTGCGTTTGGGTCCTCCTTGCCAACCCTGACAAATGCACAGGCAGTTCCAGTCAATTTTTATCACAATTTACAGTACCCTCAAACATACCATAGTAACCATAGTAACTTAATAACCATAGCTGGAGACTTTTATGAACATTCCAGACGTATTCCTCGAAGTAATCCCTGTGTAATGTATTAAATGTGTTATAATAACTGCAATCTAAAATTACTGACCCTGGTTTGATGTAAAGTGAATGGAGTGAAAGAGTTGACTCTTCGAAAACCCATATTGACTGACTAAACTGACTTCAATCACATTATAATATACCATTCCAGTTCACACTGGTTCCACATGCCAAATCTTCAAAACAATACAGTCTTCAGTGTGGGAGTGAGAGATTAGGAACATACAGCTGACGATCTTCACCACGGCCAGAAGGTTTGCATTAAGCACAAACACCAAAGGCTCTGCAAGACCTCTCTCCAACTCCTCTAAGAGCGACGACTCTGTTCTCTTCTCCTCCAGTGTATAGTCTGCATAAAAACACACAAGAAATGGTCTCCAATACCTTGTAATCATTCACAAAATGCAAATCAAATGCTTTAGACATATACATATTTAACACTTTAACTCCCATTCAAGTAAACTGATATAAACTGATATTTTTTTTGGTTAAATTGTTTCCTAACAGCACTCCTAAGCTAATGTTGAGTTTTAATGATAACATGTGCATAAATGAGTGCCAGTTAAAGGCCAGTTAAAGGGTTAAAAACCACCATGAAATCAAAATGCTATAGAAATGTATTTTGCTGTGAATTTGAATTTGCTTTTAAATCTAATTTAAAGGTTCCCTATAATGAAAATCTGGGTATATATTAAGGCATAATAGAATAATAAATAAAGATCAGTATATGGAAATGGACATACTGTGAGGCTCAGAGACCATTGTTTACTCATTATCATGTAAATTCTATGTGTAAAACCCCGGTGGACAACGGGCCAATCAGAGGACAAAACAAACTGTGACGAGACTCTTGGGTCACGCCCTCCGTATTTGCATATATGACTACTTTACGTCATTCATCCAGACCTGATGTCATCAAGAGAACCCAGACTTATGTAGCTTTGAGATCATCAATATACATGTCTCAGGCTGTATTTGATAAGCAACAATGTTTTCTAGTGAGAAAACAATGATAGTTTCCCTCCATTAGTTATTTTAAAGCTTATATTTAACTTACCAAGTATGTGGAACTTTTATTTTGAAAATGCAACTGCAGATTGTTTACTATGCGTTACAGGGCAACAACTGTGCAAGACATGAGCTTCAGCATGCAAAATGCAAGATTTACAGATTATACATGCATTCAGCTCCACTCTGAAGAGGCATAAGGTATGTTTAGTTAAATTTTTTGTTAATTTGTCTGGTTTATCATGAAATTTAAAGTGTATGTTCAACAAACATGCATACACATTCTGTCAAATCATTCTGTTCATGCAGATGATAATAAGTCCTGGCTGTATTCACTTTGATACTTTAGTTTAAAAACACAACGTGATACCTCTCTATCACTCTTTTTGTCAAGTCATAATTAGCCTTTATCCATATCTTGTGAGCAAGATAGAATAACGTTACTCTGATTGGGTTAACAGTATATATGTCTGTGTTCAGCAGACATAATGCTCTTTGTGAGTGTATGTGAGAGCTTCACGTCAGAGCGGAGCTCATTAATATTTACAACACAATCCATATATGGTCAATTATGGACCTTCTGATTCTAGGGGTATTTTATGGAGTAATAAATGAGCTTACAAAACCATTTCAGGAGTTTTTTTGTAAACTTACCAAAGCCATAAATCTACTATGTAGATATCAGAGAAAAAATTAACTTATTGCAATATATGGCACCATTAATACAGTTGTGGGAAAACATTTATACCTCCTTTGACCCCAGTTGATGTCAGAATGGGGGGAAGTTCCTTTGGTGGAGTGGGCTTCGTGTTGCTACTGAGACCACTGACTTCTGCTGCTCTAAGGTCAGACACATCCTACAGAAAAAAATACAAAAACAAAACAAAAACAAAAGTCATTGTGCTTCAAGGTTGTTGTTTTTTTACCTAAAGGTAAATTAAATATTAGAGGGAAAATTTAATTAAATTGAACTGACATCCTCTCAGTAAGGTCTTTATAAGTGTCTAAGAGGGTTTGTTTGAAGTTAAATCATAGTAAATAATAATAATACTACTGAAATGAAATTGAAAAGCATCACTAAAGAGTTAAAATATTAATTTAAAAATGTTCTTATAATCTACTTCATGGCGACGCATTGCCGCAGTAGGTAGTGCTGTCGCCTCACAGCATGAAGGTCACTGGTTCGAGCCTTGGCTGGGTCAGTTGGCGTTTCTGTGTGGAGTTTGTATGTTCTCCCTGAGTTTGCGTGGGTTTCCTCCGGGTGCTCCGGTTTCCCCCACAGTCCAAAGACATGCGGTATAGGTGAATTGAGTAGTGTATGAGTGTGAGTGAGTGTGTATGGATGTTTCCAAGAGATGGGTTGTGGCTGGAAGGGCATCCACTGCGTAAAACATGTGCTGGATAAGTTGGCGGTTCATTCTGCTGTGGCGACCCCGGATTATAAAGGGGACTAAGCCGAAAAGAAAATGAATGAATGAATGGAATCTACTTCATTAAGATTAAGCAGAAATGAAAATAAAATTATTATAAATTCTATGAACCGGGTCATCATACGAGTGTGTATAAAGTCTTTAAAACTTTACAGGAAGCTCAATTAAAACAAGTATAATAAAATTAAATAAATATCTTCTATATTCTAAAATGCACAAAATTAATCAAACAAAAAAAAATTCTTAACAGTGTAATTATAAAAGTGAAACTATTTTTAAGTTACTTTGCAATGATTAAAGAGGAAATGAAGGAATGAATAAGCAGTAAAGCAGAAAGTTTTTACTTCATACCGCCTGAGCGAGTTCAGCGCTCTGTGTGTGGGACACCCTCCTGTGTATAGGAGAACTGTTGGCACTTCTACTTTCAGATTGAGGAAGGACATTATCTGCAAACCAAACCTTCTTTGGTCCTTTCGAAGTGTGCCTGAACAAATTACATAATCATTAATATCATTGTACAGTAACACACAGTACTAATTGTGACACACAATACTAAATAAATAATTAGTTATTACATAATAATTGTGTAATAACTAAACAGCACATAAATAGGAGAATTAACCACCAAATTCAAGATAAATCAGTGTTAAATTACATCACTAGAACTGTATGATTAATGAGTATAAACAGTACATATATGATGGAAAAACCCAACTGTTAAGTCTATTTTTTTTCTTTAAAGAGTTAGTTTATACAAAAAAACGACAATTATTTTAATATTATTCACCCTCATGTCTCTTCAACCCCTTGAGTCATTTGTTCATCTTCGGAACACGAGATAAAATTTGGGTAGTTGACAAATAGGCGGTAAAATGTTTTTTTTTTTTTTGTAGAACACTATTTTTTAAGAACAAATAAATATATTTATG
This sequence comes from Danio aesculapii, assembly GCF_903798145.1. Lineage (NCBI taxonomy): Eukaryota > Metazoa > Chordata > Actinopteri > Cypriniformes > Danionidae > Danio > Danio aesculapii. Next base: position 15,501,893 of record NC_079445.1, read on the forward strand.
TAGTTTGAAGAGTGATTATTTAGAAATTATAGTCACTAAATGTATCAATACTTTCACTGAATTTTTTTACATGTCCTATGCCATGAGATTGATTTATCTTTATTGTTGGAGACTTATCGTTGTCACAATCACTAGCGATCTAATACTGGCAGATTGCTAAAGGACTACAAATCCACTGGTATATGGACTACAAGATCCAGTCATGCACCACACACACACACCTGTTCCGGTTTTCTGCTAAATGCTAAGACACACAGCAGAAGCTGTTCAGAACTGATAACATGGACTTCAAAAGCAGCACAGACATGCACACTAGTTTCTGAGTCTTGTAAACAATTTGTGAACATTACGACGCGTTTTCCTTGCCTTGCTTTGCTATGTTTTTGACCCTTGCATTATTTGTTTGTTTATGTTGTCTGCTTCCTGCCTGTACTGGGCCTGTGTATTTGACTATGACACTGGATTTTTATGTATACATCTGTTTGCTCCTTAATGTGACTGGAGGCGTTGCTTGCCTGACCATTTTCTGCAAAATAAAACCTCCTTTTGGACTCGCATTTTCCTTGTCAGCTTTCCACTTCACACCACAATCGTTATATAGTGCTATTTAATTCTTACGGAATTCTGATTTCTCCAGAATTCAATATTTCTCCATGACTTGTTGGACATTTTTAATATACAGGGGTGTCACAACAAGAAGAACAAATCTTAACATTGGAGATAAAAAACTTAAAATCCAAGGTCATGGGCTTCACAGGGGTACTTCAGTCACATGAACTTTGATGGGGTCCTTCAACTAATTAAGGTTATCCTTGGAATTTACTAAAAAAAAAAGCCACTTGTAAAATGGACCTGGGCTATTTATTAATGGTTTCATGTTCTCTTTTTAATTTATAAGAGTTGTAATTATTGAACTTTGCTTGAACTATGCTAAAATAGCTCGCTGAAGTCTGAAGATAAAAGTCAAAACTGAGATTCAGTGCAACCCAACAATATCAGTCACTCAGTAGCTTAACTCAAGAGATTAATAGGTAATAATTAGATTAAATCCTTTACCCATTTGTTGGGAGTGCAGTGGCTGGTATTTAAAGGGGTGGTCCACTACGATATCATACTTTAAACTTAGTTGATGTGTATGTAGATGTGTGAACATAAACAACATCTCTGAATCTAAGACGCTCAAAGTTTACATTTACATTGTCATTTAGCAGACGCTTTTATCCAAAGCGACTTACAAATGAGGACAAGGAAGCAATTTACACAACTATAAAGCAGCAGTGAATAGGTGCTATAGACAAGTTTCAAGTTTCTATAGACAAGTTTCAGGACTACAAGATCCAGTCATGCACCACACACTCACACCTGTTCCGGTTTTCTGCTGATTGCTAACACACACAGCAGAAGCTGTTCAGAACTGATAACATGGACTTCAAAAGCAGCACAGACACGCACACTAGTTTCTGAGTCTTGTAAACAATTGGTGAACATTACGACGCGTTTTCCTTGCATTGCTTTGCTGTGTTTTTGACCCTTGCCTGTATGTTTGTTTATGTTGTCTGCCCCCTGCCTGTACTGGCCTGTGTATTTGACTATGACACTGGATTTTCATGTATACATCTGTTTTGCTCCTGAATGTGACTGGAGATGTTGCTTGCCTGACCATTCTCTGCAAAATAAAACCTGCATTTGGACCCGCATTTCCCTTGTCAGCTTTTCACTTCACACCACAATCGTTATATAGTGCTATTTAATTCTTACTGAATTCTGAATAACATTCAATATTTCTCCATGACTTGTTGGACATTTTTAATAATACAGGGGTGTCACAACAAAGAAGAACAAATCTTAACATTGGAGATAAAACTTAAAATCCAAGTCACGGGCTTCACAGGGTACTTCAGTCACATGAACTTTGATGGGTCCTTCCACTAATTAAAGTTATCCTTTGAATTTACTAAAAATAGCCACTTGTAAAAATGGACCTGGGCTATTTATTAATGTACTGGCCTGCAACCAACTGCAAGTACTGATATTGCAGGCCAGTACAGTTCAATGCAAAGAGAGAGACATCGGCTTTAACAAAGTTAGCTTAGCAAAGCCTACAGCAAAAAAGTTTGGGCACTACAAAAAAAATACATCCAGGTTAGTAAAGTCGAAAAGCAGCAAAGGGGTGTGGCCAGAGACGCTGTAATGTCATAACAGAGACACTTCCTGGTGATGTGAAGTTGATCTGCGAATCACAGCACATTATGTTAGCTGACCAATCAGAGCTTCTTGAGGGCGGGCTTTTCAGAGGAACTAGGAAATATGACATTGATTTTCATGTTATCTGAGTAGCTGTATATAATCAAAAAAAGATAAAAAATAACGTGATTTTCTACATGTGAAGCATGAGCACACAATGCTTTGCATCTTATAAACACAACCAAGTCTTAAAAATACACTCTGGACCCTTTAAATGTTTGTTTCATCTGTTTTGGTGCAGACAACCAAATTGCTTGTCACTGGAATCTTGTCGTGTGTTGTTAGGACACGGTGTTCGACAGTTTTGAGATTTGCCTCAAAAATGTATACAAAATGTAACCACAGCAGCTTTTATAACAAGAGGTCAATGGAAGACAAATAAATGGTTACCCATTTACTGCATTTTAAATTATTACAATAGTATTCTACTCATTTTTTAATGAAAATGCAATGTCATGTCAACAACCCATATTTTGCATGAAATCTGAGGCCCCTCATTCATACACAGCAACTGTCCAGACTTGTTCAAAGTTTACAAAGCTACCCATACAGATAGTATGCCTTTAGGGGTTCGATCAGGTAATCATCACGAAGCTACAAAAATTTGACCACAAGCAAAACAAAAATAAAGACTGACGTTTAACAATAAATACCAATAACAATAAATAATAACCTCATTTCTTCTCCTCAGTGTCAGTATAGGGCACACATTCACAAGCATGTGAGCCCAAAAAGTATTCTTGTACTTTGATAATATTCCAATTGAATCACTGAAGGCATATTATCTGGGGGGGGGGGGGGGGTGGTTCTGGACTTTTAACAAGTTTGTGGAGGATGAGGGAGCTCTTGAATTTCATCTAAAATGTCTAAATATGTTTTCTGAAGATGAACAAAGATCTCAGTTTAGAACAGCATGAAGGTGAGTAATTAATTATATAATTCACCCAATGTTTCACCCAAAGAAGGATGAAAATCAACCCATCATTTTTTTAAAGTGTATGAGAATTCAGCACAACACTCACGATTAATCAAAGTTGAATGACAGGTGACACAAACGCGACCCTCTTTCCCACCCAGGTGAGTGAGTTTGTATCTCAGATCACAGCACACCACACAAAAAACCTACAAAACAAACATTTTAAATTTCGAAGAACAGCAACTTCAGTTAAATAATGATAATAATTACAAGCGCACACATTTCTCACCTTCCCACATGCTCTGCAGTGATGACGTCTTTTGGTGAAGGAGAATTTGGATCCACATTTCATGCATGCTGGTGCCTGGGAATCAGGGACCCATTGGGGGGCCGTAGTGCCCAGGGAACTGCAGCGCTGCACTGGCAAAGCACCAAGAGACCCCTTCCTCCCAGAATCAATGTTCTTGGGGCCAGACAGTAGAGACGCCTCCATCTCATCGCTCTTTTTCTGGGCCTGGCATGACTCCAGCGTGGCGTCTGAGGGCTCTGTGGTGCCTGTTTGGTGGGTGTCCTCCACAGGGGACGATGGAAGTCCCAGCACGGCCTCCAGCTGCTCCTGCTCATTCTCTGCTCTCTCCTTCTCTTCAATAACAGAGTCTTCTTTAAGGCCAGGCCTCAGCTTGCGCTCGTCCAGCAGAGATTCGCTGGAGTCCTTGAGGGTGGAGTAGCCGAAACGCCTCTCGCCCCACACTGACAGAGTGGCGGTTACTGCTTGCCTCATTGCCTCAGTGGAGAGAGCTCAATGCCAGAGGTTTACTGATCATAATTTAGCCCAGCCTAAGCTTTGTTTTACCTTCAGACCATCACAACATGGCCCACGCAAAGTCCTGCCAAAAGATGAGTCAGATATTAATTCCCAGCAGCCCAGTAGATTTGTCAGGACTGTTCGGCTGTGTTTGTTTTAAAGCAAAATGGCCTATTGTATCACATTTCCCGTACACAATTATATATTATAAATATGAAAAGATTCTGGATAGAAAACTGCTGTATTTTCTGCTGAATGTTCGGCACTGTAAAATCCAAAGGTTAGGTAACTCAAACCATTTGAGGAAACTGATTGCAAGAAACCATTTAAGTTCAAAAACAAATCCTAATGAGTACTGTGAACTTAATCCATTTGAGTAAATAAAGCTATTTGAGCACAGTAAAACCCAATAAATGAAGAGAACTCAAACCAACTGAGTACTGTAACACCCAATAAGTTAAGGCCACTCAAATTGTTTGAGGAAACCGATTACAACAAAGCATTTAAGTTAAAAACTGACAGTTTAGATAGATTTTAACATAGTTCTACAATATTGTGGTATATTTGCTTCTTTGTTATTAAATCTATTGACAGTTTATGAACGTAAATACTTTTATTTTTATGAATGTAATCAGATTACGGTTCATCTTTCTTCTTAGCCTTTTAAATAACAGCAGTGACAAAAATGTTCTGGTTCAAGGTTAAGGGATGTAAAATATGGTCATGCAGAATAAGGCATTCATGGGTTTATAAGTACAAATAAACAGTCAATGTTCAAGGCAAGTCAAATTGGTCCAGATACAAATTTTTAAACAATATTTTGATCGTAATTAATCGTACTGCATCCCTCGCTGCTGGAATCAGCTTCCAGAAATAATCAGATGTGCTCCAACATTAGGTACATTCAAATCAAGACTTAAAACATGTGTTTAGCTGGGCCTTTCCTGAATGAGGACTGTGCTGTCCGACAGATCACACTATTATGTCTTTCCTTTCTTTTTCATTCATTTATAACCTGTTTTAACACATTTTTGTTTTAATCATTTTTATTTTCTTATTTCTTTTATTCTTGTCTATGTAAATCACTTTGAATTACCATTGTGTATATCTATATAAATAAACTTGCCTTGCATAATCTTTTTTAAATGGAGATTATATACGGTTTAATTATTCACTGTCATGCATTTAGATTTTCTGAATAATAATTTCCAATATAACCATACAACGAGGGTGATGCTGTTGCTGTTGCCTCACAGCAAGAAGGTCGCTGGTTCAGTTGGCTTTTCCGTGTGGAGTTTGCATGTTCTCCCTGTGTTTGCGTGGGTTTCCTCCGGATGCACCGGTTTCCCCCACAGTCCAAAGACATGGTACAGGTGAATTGGGAAGGCTAAATTGTCCGTAGTGTATGAATGTGAGTGAGTGTGTATGGATGTTTCCCAGAGATGCGTTGTGGCTGGAAGGGCATCCGCTGCGTAAAACATGTGCTGGATAAGTTGGTGGGTTATTCCGCTGTGGCGACCGCGGATTAATGAAGGGACTAAGCCGAAAAGAAAATGAATGAATGAATGAATAACCATACAGCTCACACTAATCAAGTGAAAGCCAATTACTTTTATGCAGTAACTGCCATGAGGCTCTATTTATTTATCTATAGGGTGCACTGCCTTGGAAAGGTTTCAGATCTTCTGTACTTCATGGTATTTATTTGCATGTTATAACTTATCAATCAATCAATCAATAAACACACACCTTTATTTAAACATTTTAGATATTATTTTAGAGATATGATCTGTAATCAATGCTGTGCCACAGTTTTAGACATACGAGTCAGGTCCTGCATCACTATTTCACAGAGAGATTTTGCTGAGTGTGCAGAATAAGTCTTCTGCATGGGTGTATATGCAGATGCACATAATCATAATGATGCATTTGATCCAAACACTAACGCATTTAACTATATACTAAACATACGATTTAAAATGCACAGAAATAAACTACAGATGCAAAAACCTGCTAATGAAGACTAAGTATTAAGAGCCCGAGTTTGTCGCCTCACCACATCTCCAGTACGTTACCAGCGACGCGACAAACTAGGATGTGTCGCGCGCCCGCAACGAAGCGTTCAAGTCTGAGCGTCGCACTTTAGTGTCATAACGTTACAGCTATTTTCAATTTTCCGTCTATTTCGAAAATGTTTCCCAAAAAGTTTGAAGTGTAGCATCTGTTACCGCAGGCGTTGACTGAATCTGCGTTTGGTTATCTCAACACTGCATTGCAGACGAGCCCCCGCAACCTTCAAACAAGAAAACATCACCGCTATATGTAGTTAATATGGACACGCGTTCCTGTGGTGATTCAGCATCACTCCAGGTTCGCATCACATCTGCGCTGCAAACACATGTGTTCATATATGGCTGATGCACAGCACTCTCGCCTGTGGCTGCTGTGACTACAGCAATGCGACAGAGTACCGTCAACAAGAGCCAATTACAGTATCCTCACATACAGTCATTGACTCAGAATAAAGCCCACGAAAACTCCCTCAGGAATTAAAGATTAATTTAGCGGTCGACACTGACATACTGCATGAATAAATGTAATTAAAGTACATTACCACGATCTCTGCATCCCATCTTCGCCGCTGCACTGTTGACTTGTGCTCGTCATCAGAGACTGCGCGCGGCTGCACAGCGGCGCTCGAGATGAACGCGCGTTCACGGGGGCGTCGCAGTAACTCGAGAAGTCTGAGGGACACGATGTTACAACCAATTCTTGTCAGCGTTTATTAACTCACCAAGTCTCAGTTCATTTTAATTACCGTCGTCTTGTCATTTCAATGGCTATATTTGCAGGTGAGTCTTGAAAAAATCATAAAGGTGCGGCCACAATAGTGAAGTTTCGTCCTTTTACTTTGAAAATTGACTTTTAAATAAGTTTTCTGTTGGTATGCAAATTTCCTGAGCAGCTTGAACCCGTTCACTCTTAAATATAAATATTCTCTTAAATATAAATATTCAAGACTCTAGCCTGGGGGGTTCAAGTGGTTCGAAAGACTCACCCTCCAACTGACAAAGTCTAGTATTTTGCCCCTATATGAGCTCTTTTATCTAATTTTGACAGTATGTCATCATAAAGGAAAGTAAAAATAACCGATAGAAGGCTTTAGGACAAATTTAATTTTTAATTATTCAAACTTACAATCTGAGGAAATGAGCTGGCCAGTTTATTTACTTACAGGCTACAGTTTTTATTACGTTTTTTTAAATAAGTTTGAACAGATTCCTAATTGTTTTTTTAAATAATGCATTGTAATAAATTTGTATTTTTAAAAAAAGTATTTTTTTTAAACTTCATTTAAAATGTGTAATTAAAAATTCTAATCTCATAACATGCTTAAAATGTCATTGAAATGCAGTATTTTGATAATTTAACAGAAATTTGGGAGAATAACTGCAAAAAGATCCACTTTTTGAGAAAGGAGAACCACCCCTTTCAATATGCTGGCTATGGGCCTGCATATTATTTGGTTGCAATTATAGAACCATTGTAGCTAGATTTCTTTACATTGGTATAAACTTCTTTATGAAATATCATATTTTTATATTAGTATGAAAAAATGGTTCTAAGAACTTTTTTTAACTGGTAACGGTTCTTAACGGTTTTGTCAAGTAAACTTCATTGTTCACTGAAAAAAATAATTCAACCATGATTCCTTGGATTTACTAAATTTAATTTATTTGGGTTGAATTTAAACGAACAAATTAAGTTAAAGATGACTAAATTTAATTTGTTTTGTTTAAATTCAACAAACTGTTTGCAACAATTTTGCAGAGATTTCAGTGTTTCTTGAACCTTTTTTGAGAGGGTTGTGAAATCTTTCAGGGAAATCTCTTCCATCTTGAACGATTGCCAATAAGATTTGTGGATTCCACCCATATCAATTCATATACAGACTTATTACGCATTCAGATTATTATAAATAGAGTCATGGTCAACAGAAATGGTCAAACTTCAGTTATTAATAACTCAACAACAGTTCAGAGACATTTAAAGTGCCGAAAAGGAACCGAAAACATTATCAAAATATTCTGTGTGGCTTCAGTGGGTCAACTGTAATCATACAAATCTCCAAGAAAACAACTGTGCATCAAAAGCAAACTGTACAAATTATTTTGTTCGCCTCAGTCTTCTTTTACCCATCAGGTCAGGGTGAACGTTTCCTACTGGAAGTATGAGGTATTGTCATTAGAGTCAGTAGTGCAACACAGAAGCATTAGATAGTAAACAAGCACTCTAACCTGATACAGCAGACAAAAGCTTAAGAAAAGCTAATTTGCTGCTTTGCATTATTGGAACCATTGAAGGGACACAAAATGTTTCCTTTTCAGGACTTTGAACATCTCAGAACCATTGCTGCCTATAGAGAATCAGAGAGCATTCAATTTATCAAAAATATCTTTGATAATAAATTTGTGTTTGGAAGATGACTGAAGATTTACTTTTTGGCTGAACCCCTTTAAAGTTAGCATGTAATGTCCTTAGATTAGTTAAGATATTTCTCACTAATAAACAGATATGCAAAGAAGCCCAAGTAAGACTTTCAGTATGTTTTCACTAATAAAATCAATTAACTTCTTTATGAATCCATCGGATACAGATTTTCGGGTAATAGTCAAATATTTTAGCACACAAATTTTAGTTTGGTTGCACAAATGCTTTGCACTGAGCAGCAGAAAGCCTGGTTTGAAGTTACTTCTGTGTAAAACAAGACTTACTAAGTATTGGTAATGTGACCACACTTATGCCATAACACCATTAGTGGGCAGCTACTGTTATGTGAATATTGACATTTGTCACTTTAATAATCTTTGTTCTCAAGACTTGATAACAGACAAGTTTGGTCAGTTTATAGGTGTCTGTCATGCAAACCAAAAGTCATCAAAATCATGAATTTTAAATAGATGCTAAATTGCTATTTTCAGCCCAGAGTTGTATCAGACCAGTGTTTATAGCTGGTTAGCATTTGAATCTTTCACAATTTCACAATTAACAATTCTCTTATAATATAATATTCTCATATTAATTACACTACTGACCACATAGCAGAAAAACAAAGCACCATATATAAAAGGTTTGAGTTTTATTTTATTTAATTAACAGAAAACAAAAAATTAAGACTAATCTTCCTTGCCGCAGCCATCAAAACTAGTATTTCAACTAGCACTGTGATTAAGAATTACAACCGTGAAGCATTCCATGTAACCGTCCGTCTCTTTCTATATAAATGCAGGCGAAAGCTCAGGAATGGATCTGATCTGGAACAGCCAATTTGTGATATAAAAGTCTCTGGATTCACTGAATAGTGTTGAAATGATATGTCTGGTCACTCTAATTTAAAAATACTGCAGGAGATTTCATCCTGAATAGCCATTACTGGAGATCTGGTGATCAGTTTGCCTCGTTCTTTGATGCTTCGTCGAAGTTCTCTACAAGATCTGTGTAGAAAAAACAAAAACAAACGCAAATTGTAAATCGTATAAATTTACAGATTGTATAAAACAAAACCTTCAAAAAGGACATACCTGGGACATCATCATCTTCTTCATCGATATCTTCTGCCTTCGGAGCTTTGTTGTCCAGAACTTGAAAGGCAATCATGAACAAAGATTATTAAAGTGACAAATGTCAATATTCACATAACAGTAGCTGCCTACTCATGGTGCTATGTCAAAAGTGTGGTCACATTACCGATATTTAGTAAACCTTGTTTTACCAGGGTATATGCAGGAATCCTAAAGGTAATTTTAATACCTTTTTAAGACCTTCTCAGAATATTTTAAGACCTCGTTGCCACTTCAAGTTCTAATCAGTATTAAACCTTTACCTTAATAAAAAGTTGTTAATAAACAGTTGTAGTTAAACAAATCAATGGAGCACAACCGTGCATTAGAACTCAGATAAGCTCGGAAGAAACAACGCTTGAAATAATAAATTGCACGATTGTTTTCAGCCACAGGCTTCAGCCACTGTTTAAACTTGTCTTTCTCTAACCAAAAGTACACAAACTTACATTTTCCCATTTTGCCATCTGTTTCGCTACATGTGGAGAGCGTCACATCACCTTTCCGCGTTAGTTGCAAAATACGTGACATCACCCGGACAAAGGAGCTTGTCTGGATGTGCCCCAGCCCGAACCAATTGCATGGATCAAGCATATTTATTTATTATTACATATTTATTGCCACATCAGCAACTTATGGCTATTTCGTGGCCAAATGGATATACATTAAAATATTACATGATAAAAACAAATTCGTATTAATAAGAACAAAATTCAGCAGCTATAATTCTGACTAGGACCAGTGCAAGAGAGCACATAACTCCTAATATGAAAAATCTGCACAGGCTTTGTCAGTTTTCGAATTGATTTTAAAATGCTTGCGTACAAGGCCTTGAATGGTCTAGTGCCACAATATTTATCTGAGCTTTTTATCACATACACACCTGGACGTGCCTTATGCTTATCTGATGTTGTTCTCTTAACAGCTCAGTCAACGCAGCTAAAATCTATGGGAGACCGGGCATTCTCTTCACCTTACCCCTGCACCTTAATTGTGGAATTCTTTACACTCTGATAATCGCAATGCGAATTCTCTGAGTATTGTTAAATCGTCTCCCAAAACGTCTCTTTTATTTGATTTTTAGATCCATTGCTATTATTATTTTGTGTTTTACATTTTTTTTTTATTATACCTTTTTTTTTGCATTTACCCTTGTATCTTTTACTGCTGCACATTTTATGTGTGTAAAGTGCCTTGAGATGCTACTTTTAAAGGTGCTATATGAGCAATATCACACGTGTAGCAGTGCGATATGGCTGTATATCGGCACTGATGGGAGGCGTGCCTTAGTGTCCCACCAGTGATGATATACAGCCATATCGCACAGCTACAAGTGTGATATTGCGTTTATACAACAGTTCAACGGCATAGTCTTGTATATACAAAAGAAAATCAAACACAGAGTCTAAAAACCTTTTTGTATGAGGAACTACTTTTTCCGCCATTCCTTCACATCTGCAGGTGACGTCAGAATAGCAGAAGCCATTACTAATTCACCAACGTCACTTTAGAACTAGTAGTTTTTAAATGATTGTCTAGTGTATTATCTGAAGTGATGACAAAACAAGTGATTTTGAGGACATTTTAAGATTATATTGCTGAATAGCATGAAATGCCATCAGTCTACAGATATTTCCCAGTATTTCCCTTTTGCAATCGGGAGATCACAATAATTAACCCCGAAAAAGCCAAAGCAACGCAAACACTACCAGATTACTGTTGTGTTTGCGATAAGGAAAAACGCTAAACACATGCGGGCATTTCTTCTTTCTTTCTTTTTACTGAACTAGTCCACAGTAACGAAACAGGAGACTCATTAGACACAAACAGATGGCCAACCAAAACCACTATCTTTATAAATAAACTGCATAGTTGCAATCTAAACAACTACATTCTCGTCTAAAAAAGCCTCAAAAGCGCATTGTTGTCCAACAGCTGCAATATTAATCAAACTGTAGTGAGTTTATTTATCTCCTCACTATGTGGGTGGAGTAATACACAAGGGTGAGGAGGCTGTAGGAGTTCTGATATTGCGGTCAATCAGATTCGAGAACCATACAGAACTGATGTATAAATAAACATATTATTATTATTAAGTTTATTATAAAGTTTATTATTACTATTATTATTTTAAAATTAGTGTCAACATCTGCATTGAACTGTTTATTACATTCCGATTTCATGAGGAAACAATTTTATGTATTGTCCGAAAATTCATACAATTTCATTCGTATAAAAGTGTAAAATTTAAAAGACGTGACCCCAAACTCCACCCCTAACCCTACCCCTAATTGGGTGATGAACAAAGCGTACAAAAATTTACGAATGACATTAGTACGAATTGGATGCTAATTCAAAAAAAGTTATGAATTGCTTTGAGATCGCGTTGGTTGATTACCGTGTATTTCGAAAACATGCAACTCACCCTGTCTGGGGAACTGCTCTGCAAGTTTGCGCAGACTTGTGAGACTGTCAGCACCAAGCTGACTGAGGATTCCCGGGAGCATTTCCGTAAGCTGTTTGGTCTCTGCGTGGCCAGTGATGGCAAACGTATTTGCAGACAAAGACGCCTGAACTTTGGGGTTGTTGAAATGAATGACTGTGCCATCATCTTTAATCATATTCACCTGGAAAACAAGATCACATTCTCATCACCCTCTAAAACAGAACAGAATAAGACAAAAAAACAAACATTTGAAGAGATACCGCTCTACCTCTTCAATGCCAGCTATGTTATTAACCACAAGTTTTTTTAATGAACTCTGGAGTTTCTTGTCATCGGCTGTTGCCGTTCTGTGCACCACCTTCTTCTTTCTGCGTGCAGTGCCCTAATGAAAACAAATACAAATCATTTCTAACAGGAACACCATAATAAACATCCAAAATCCTTAATGATCATGGGTTTTCTTACCTTGCCCCCTATCCGGACCTGCGCTTGCAGTTTAGCCAATTTCTCTTGATTCATACTGTATTGACTTCTGAAAGAAATATGCTTTTTTATTTAAAGACTTAAAGATCCATACAACTAGAATTAAAGGGATAGTTTCCCCAAAAATGAAAAATGTATTAAATAAACTCATCCTCAAGTGGTTCCAAACCTTTATGAGTGATTTTTTTCTGATGTAGACTAAAGAAGATATTTTGAAAAATGTAAGAAACCAGTAACCAATGACTTCCATAGTAGGAAAAAAAACAAATTCCAACATTTGTTTTTCCAAAAGCTTTGTTAAACAGAAAAAAGAAACTCAAACAGGTTTGAAACAAGTGAATTGTGAGTAGATGATGGCAATTTTCAGTTTTGGATTAATTATCACTTTAATTATCAAGTGAAATACATAGTAATGTATAAAGTATCGATTTTGCTTGGTTCACAAAAAAAAAAAAAGAGTGTATAAAAATGTATAAATTAAATACTAGGGCTGGGCAATTAATCGAAAAGTAATTGAAACTGACATTCAGAACATATAATCGATTAATTTAATTAATATGTATCATTAGACTAACATACCATACATGAAGTAATATTAAATTGCTTTTACTTGTCTCTCTTTAACCATGTGTTTTCTAGGCAAGAGCACCAACTAGTGATTCCTCCAAATAAATAATTTTCAGCTAAACATATTAACCAGATATTTGCACACTTGATAATAATACTAATTTCCTAACTTATTTGCACTTACTCAAAAACTTTCGCATTACCCTAAAAGCCTATCACAAAGAAAATGCTCTGTGCTAAGCTTAATTATCTTTAATAATTATTTTAAGGATTTTTTTTTTAAATCAGATGGTGAAAAAAAAGGTTCCAATATTTGTCAAAATTAGAAAAGCATTACTTTTTCATGGAAAGCTCTATGACTTTTAGGACTTTAATGTCAATGACTTAGAAATAAAAGGCACAGTGTGTAATTTTTGTGACTGAGTTTGGAATCATGGGAGCTGTCGTCTTCATTACATCCTCAGGGAATCATGTTCAAGGATGAGCTAAATTATTCAAAACTTATTATGGTAGTATGAAGCAGAGTAAGGCTGAAAGCCATCGAAGCAAAATGATCTAAAGCAATTGCTGATGAGAGATGAGGATGACGGCTCATGAAAGCAGCAGAACTTTTATTAGTCCACAGTTGTGAAAAGTGGGAAAAAAGGTGCACAGTTTAATCATAATAAATACATTGTAGGGTTCTGTTATAATGTTGATCTGTGCAGTCTAGTAAAATGCACAACATATCAAAGTGTCTTTGGAATTTCCTCGTTTTCTATAAAACCTAACCTGGAAATCAAGCATGTATGATGTCATTAGCATGGTGTCATTGGTGTAAAGCTGGTTTTATATGCGCACATTTGGACTTTCTCCATCATAAAATAATTTCAGAAAACTGTTCTTTGCCAATTTTAAAGAGTGATTTACGATTTATAAATGGTATTAGAATACGTGTTAGCTTTTGTAAGTTATTTTATGTTTTGGAATAGAATATATAATGTTCTCAATAATATTTTTAAAGAAAACATAGGCCCGATATGTGCCATTTACATATATTTCAGTGAATATGGAAAACAGGTGCATGTTTTTACCAAAACAAATACTGGATTTTTTTTAATGTGTGTGCAAAAACGTTTTAATTTCAGAAGGAAATTATGGGGTTCTTTGCTAAAGAAGTTACTCCACCCAGTTTAGAGCATCATTATGAGCGTTTCACATTATAACTAACGTGGTACAAACGATGGATCTGCAACAAATTACGGGTTTTGGGAAACACTCGTCACTACATCGTTCTTTTCCCAACCGATGCATCATCCTATGATAGTTCAGCCGTGAGTAATGTCATTGTTTGGGAAACGCACCCCTGGTTGGTGATGTCATCAACCAATTAGGTTAACATGAGAAAAATTTGCTTGATGGAACGATGACTGAGGGAGAGAAGATATTTATAGTTTACTGAAGTAAAGGCTGGGCTGCATGGTGGCGCAGTGGGTAGAAAGTTCGCCTCACAGCAAGAAGGCCGCTGGTTCGAGCCTCGACTGGGTCAGTTGGCGTTTCTGTGTGGAGTTTCCATGTTCTCCCCGTGTTTGCGTGGGTTTCCTCCGGGTGCTCCGTTTTTTTCCACAAGTCCAAAGATATGCGGTACAGGTGAATTGGGTAGGCTAAATTGTCCATAGTGTATGTGTGTGAATGAGTGTGTACGTGGGTGTTTCCCAGTGATGGGTTGCAGCTGGATGGGCATACACTGTGTAAAACATATGCTGGATAAGTTGGCGGTTCATTCCGCTGTGGCGACCCCAGATTAATAAAGGGACTAAGCCGACAAAGAAAATGAATTAATGAATGTAGTAAAAGCTAAAATATACTATGGTATATGATAGTTACTAATGATACTACATTATGTAGTGCAATTCATTAATGAAAAGGTGTAATACACAATATAATGCTCATTCCTAAATATTTCCCTTTACTATAGTATTTTAAATGTGTAACACCTGGTTTTATTGGATTTTTAGTTATTGCTGTTATATACTATAATTTGTTTCTGTTGGAACATAATTTGGAGTAAATAACTGAACTGATATATTATGTCTCATATGTTTCATTGACAGTTTTATTAATCACTAAGATATGATTCACTTGGATTTAAGTTGCTTAGATTTTAAATTGAAAATTGCAAAAATAGCTTAGATGTACTTTTTTATTGCAATTTTATTCTTGCAATAAAAAAAAAGCTTAGATGTAGCTAAGCTACTTTTGCCAAGTAGCTTTTAGCTTAGCTTGCTACATTTCCCAGAGAGTAGCTTTTAGTGTTGTTAAACTACATTTTAATTGAGTAGCTATTAGCTTAGCTCGCTACAGTTCTCAAGTAGCTTGCCCAACATTGTGTACTAAACAATATAGAGAGCATGTCACAAGTAGTCACTATTAAAAAGTGAACGAATGTGTGAATACAAAACCAACTTTACCTCAATGATGGTAACACAGGAACTGTACGTGTAACTATTTAAAATTGCTAGTTTGAATTCTTTAAAACAATTGAGATTATGTAAGTGCAAATCTGCAAATCGTGTACCATGGTTCTAGTGATTTGGGGATTTTTCAAATAAAAAATATTTCATATTGTGCCTTTAATATGTGGAATTGAAAGAAGATTCGATATATTTACTTTCATTACTTTAAAATGAAGAAAATAAACATATTTAACAAAGCTTCAATAAAAATGATCAGTACTTCAATCAGTATGGCATTACACAACAAACCTCTACATTCTAACTATAACCACACCCTCTAACAATGTATTGTGAAACTGAATGTCCTTTTAGATTTGCACCGTGACATTCCTCACAGACAGAAGCACTGTCGATGCGGCTGTCAGGAGCCAGCAAACCCTCAGATAAGATGGAAAATACCGCATATATTTAGAGGGTCACATTAAAACTACCCAGTCATGGCTTTGAGGAATATTATAGGCATCTCTGTTTTTAATATCGCGTTTTTTAATCACACATGACATGAAGCCACATGCATTGATGGAGAATAAAGACAAAAATCCTGACGGTGCATAATCTGAGTGAGCGCATCACTCCACCATAACAGACATGCGCACACATCTCACAATCCCATCATAACAAACACACAGCCCACGACAACACGCGTCGAGCTTAACGTTACATTTGAGATATTATTGTTGTAATGTATTTAAAGTGAACACGTTATGGTATCCATTACTGACCTGATAAACACAGCTGCTCAGAGAAGCATGCGTTGAATGAACAAGGCGGAAGTGGTCAGACTACTGAGTAATAACGTCACGTTGTTTTTGTTGCTTTACTTGGTGAACAACTGTGATACTGCCACCAAGCGGCTCTGGCTTAAATATTAGACATATAATTAGCACCTGTTGATGGTACGAATGCAGAAAAAATGTTTTATTAAATGGCCTGTGCGGCGCGGTGGGTAGCGCTGTCATCTCACAGCAAGAAGGCCGCTGGTTCGAGCCTCGGCTGGGTCAGTTGGCATTTCTGTGTGGGATTTGCATGTTCTCCCTGTGTTCGCGTGGGCTTTCTCTGGGTGCTCTGGTTTCCCCCAACAGTCCAAAGACATGCGCTGTAAGTTTATTGGGTATGCTAAATTGTCCATAGTGTATGAGTATGAATGAGACTGTATGGGTGTTTCCCAGTGATGGGTTGCAGCTGGAAGGGCATCCACTGCGTAAAACATATGCTGGATAAGTTGGTGGTTGGTGAATAAAGGGTCTGAGCCGAAAAGAAAATGAATGAATATGGGCTATTAAACAGAAGTAATTCCTTCCTTGAAACATATGTATTTTTTTCCTGCATGAACTAAACATTGTCAATAGAAAATGTGACAAATAATCAAGTAATATTTTAACATCATCTTTTAATGGACATGAGGTAAAAGACAAGACAATACAATATACATATCATTTTTGTTATCCCACTGCTCACAAATGTGACAAATTACATATTTACTTGTAAAACATGATCATAATTTAGGGATATGTCATATTTGACCCCGACAAGGTTACTGTAGTTTTATTATGATTATTATAGCACTTTGACACAAAAAATTTACTTTAAGCAACATTTGTCATATAACTATTTACAAGAATTGTTCACATTCATTCTACATATTGTAAAATACAAATATCACAATGTCATTGAAATACATATTCATATTCATATATGAAAACGCCTGACATTCAGTGTTGGGGAAAGTTACTTTTGAAAGTAATGCATTACAGTATTGAGTTACTCCCCAAAAAAGTAACTAGTTGCTTTACTTAGTTACTTTATATGGTAAGCAATGCGTTACGTTACTTTTGAGTTACTTTTTTGCGTTAAAGGTCTTTCTTGCAATTAACAACACATTTTATAACCCCTATATACCTTTAAGAAACACATCAAAATAATAATAATTTAGGATAATATCATCTGATGAAATCCACATGCTATACATACAGAGTAATGAAAGTTTAAAGCAATGTGTTTGATGCTTTTGTACTTTTTGTCTTATTAGTGAAGTAAAATGAATAATTAACAATAATGAGAATATTTTGAGCGAAATGTAAGGTCCTCATCTTGGTTCCTGTTTGTTTCTGCAGGGAGAAAATTCTCTCATTGATTGCGGCATTCAACATTAATTTTAATTTAGCAATTAATTTTTTTTAAGTTAATTAATTAAAGTTAAAAAAATTTAACTCGTATATTACTTAATATTTAAAGTAATATGTTACTTTACTCGTTACTTAGAAAAGTTATATTACGTAACTTGTGTTGTTTGTAATGCGTTACCCCAACACTGCTGACAATATTTAAACAATCACAGCAACAACAAAACTCAACAGAAGTAGCCATGTATGTACAGTATATTCTAAATAAGAGATCCTGGAAACTGCACTCTTCACATGTTTGAAGCTTTTAACCATGATCATCTTTTAAATTTGCTGATAAGCAACAGTCTTTTTTTTTGCTTTTACACAATATTTTTAAAACACTACAACCAAACCTTTTTTTAAGTTACATTTACTTAAGTAAATGTTTTAATTAAATTGTACTTTTAGAGTACATTTAAAGATGTGTACTTTTACTCAAGTACATTTTAGAGGAAAAAAACATTACTTTTACTCTGCTACATTTGGCTGCATTTGGGATTTTTTTTGTATGTTTTTAAATGAAATGCTCCTAAAAGGAGCCAAATTAGGTTAAAGGGATAGTTCACTCAAAAATGTAAGTAATAAAAGTGATTCCAAAACTGATTCCAAACCTTTATGTCTTTTTTTTTCTTATGTTCAACACAAAGGAAGATATTTTGAAGAATGCTGAAAGCTGGTAACCATTTACAGTACTTCAATGGTTACAGGTTTTCAGCATTCTTCAAAAGATCTTCTTTTGTGTTTAACTGATGAAAGAAACTTGTAAAGTTTTTTTAAAAAGTATGGAGCGAGGAAATGATGACAGAATTTTCATTTTTAGATGGACTATCCCTTTAAACTGTAAAATTCTGTAAAACTGTTCAAGAAAACAAATCCAAATAAATATGATAATATTTAGTCTCTGTTGCTCTCTTTTACCTTGTTTAAATGCAAATGTGGACAATTTTGCGACATAAATGTAGAAAAGACTATCGCAAATGACTGGTTTATGGGATGTTTATGTGGCCATCATACATGAAGGAGGTATGTAAAAGCTATGCCAAATAGTTTGAAATAAATGGGTTTTCACTTATCACATTTAAAGTAACTAGACTGTAAAACATTCTTGCCACCTTTAATATTTTAGTTGAATCAAATTATTTTTTTCTAGTCATCTCAACTTACATCAATCAAACTAACTAAAATTCATTAATTCATTTTCTTTTCAGCTTAGTCCCTTTATTAATCTGGGGTCGCCATAGCGGAATGAACCGCCGTTTTATTTAGCACATGTTTTACGCAGTGGATGCCCTTCCAGCTGCAACTCATCACTGGGAAACATTCACACACACTCATTTATACACATTCACTACTGACAATTTAGCTTACCAAATTCACCTATTCTGCATGTCTTCTTGCTGTGAGGCGAACTTGCAACACACTGCGCCACCGTGCAGCCCAAACTAACAAAAATATTAAGTTAAACTTTGTAATAGTTGAAACCTGATTAACTTATTAAAATAAGTTTAAGCAACATGAAAATATCTGTTGTCTTGACTTTTTGTCATATATATATATATATTTATATATTACATTTTTAAGCTGAATCAAATTAACCTTGTGAGTCCATTTAACTTATATTATGTTAAACTGACTAAAAACAGCTTGCGTAAAATTAAGTTAGAACACAATTAACTTAGACTAATTGATCATATATTTTTTACAGTGTAGTAGCTCCTGTACTTGAGTAGTTTTTTATCTTATACCTTTTTACTCTTACTCAAGTATCTTTTAAGAATGCTACTTCTACTTTTACTTGAGTACATATTTCCTTAAGTACACTCTCCCCGCCTGTGCTTTTAAGACATAAATACTGTTGTTAATTTGAAAAAATGTCTTAGACTGATTACATTTCAGTAAGTTGGTACCTATTTGAATTTTTTGGCACATTATCTTTCCGTCAATAAGACCTATTCTTTGACTGACCTAAGACTGAATTTTAGAATGAATAGAACATTTCACTACAAGAGACATTGCATGTTTTTAGTTTCTGCTGTAATGATTAAATATCTGTGAATTGTGATCTTGTTTCCCCCAGTGAGGCTCGAGGGAGGTGAGTTGACTTAATGGCAGTGTCTGGTAGGAAATTTCCATCCAGGGGGATGAAGTCTGGTCTGCTGATCACCGAACTACTGGCCTCCATGGTGGAGCTCCCTAGATTGCTGCTCTGCCACTGGAATGTAAATTTCAAGTGACGACTGCAAAGTCTCAACGCCACTTTAAAAAGTCTCCTCAAAACAGCTTTGCGTAGAAGGATGTAGACCCACGGATCGAGAATCTGGTTCCATGTCGCCATACGTACAACCAGCAGCATATGAGTGTATGATGTCTGATCCTCACCGCGATCCTGCAGGCTGAAGATGATGGCTGTTATCTGGGGAACAAATCATATAAAGGCATGAATTATTGTGAAGGTATGAGGTATTGTATAGGGGATATATTATATTATATTATATTATATTATATTATATTATATTATATTATATTATATTATATTATTTATTCATTCATTCATTCATTCATTCATTCATTTTCTTTTTGGCTTAGTCCCTTTATTAATCTGGGGTCGCCACAGCGGAATGAACCGTCAACTTATCCAGCAAATGTTTTTCGCAGCGGATGCCCTTCCAGCTGCAACCCATCAATTTTAGCCTACCCAATTCACCTGTTCCGCATGTCTTTGGACTGTGGGGGAAACCGGAGCACCCGGAGGAAACCCACGCGAAAGCAGGGAGAACATGCAAACTCCACACAGAAATGCCAACTGACCCAGCCGAAAAGAAAATGAATGAAGGAATAATATATTAATCATTCATTCATTTTTTTTTGGCTTAGTCCCTTTATTAATCCGGGTTGCCACAGCGGAATGAACCGCCAACTTATCTAGCACATGTTTTACGCAGCGGATGCCCTTCCAGCCGCAACCCATCTCTGGGAAACACCCATACACACTCATTCACACTCATACACTACGGACAATTTAGCCAACCCAATTCACCTATACCACATGTCTTTGGACTGTGGGGGAAACCGGAGCACCTGGAGGAAACCCACACGATTGCAGGGAGAACATGCAAACTCCACACAGAATATGCCAACTGACCCCGCCAAGGCTCGAACCAGTTACCTTCTTGCGTAAGGCGACAGCGCTACCTACTGCGCCACTGCGTCGCCCTATATTTTATTATATTATATTATATTATATTATATTATATTATATTATATTATATTATATTATATTATATTATATTATATTATATTATTCATTTTCTTGTCGGATTAGTCCCTTTATTAATCCGGAGTCGCCACAGCAGAATGAACCGCCAACTCATCCAGCATTTGTTTTACGCAGCGGATGCCCTTCCAGCCGCAACCCATCACTGGGAAACACATACACACTCAATCACACGCACATACACTACGGAAAATTTTAGCCTACCCAATTCACCTGTACCGCATGTCTTTGGGCTGTGGGGTAAACCGGAGCACCCGGATGAAACCCACGCGAATGCAGGGAAAACATGCAAACTCCACTCAGAAACGCCAACTGACCAGCGAGAGCATTCAAACTCCACACAGAAATGCCAAAAGAAAATGAATGAATGAATATTATATTACATTATATTACATTATATTATATTATATTATATTATATTATATTATATTATATTATATTATATTATATTATATTTTATTATATTATATTTTATTATATTATATTACATTATATTATATTTTATTCTATTTTATTTTATATTATACAGTATTACATCTTTGAATAAATTCAGTATCTCAAAACATTATCTGGCCAACTGCAGTTGCCATGGCAAATCAATCAGTATCTTCCCCTATAAATGTGGTTGCATGTTCTGAACTAGGCCAGGGTGAACGCAATTTATACACAAAAATAATCAAACTAATCAATTAGTAAGTAATTGAACATTCATATCTTTTAAAATTAATTATTGAGATATTTTTCTACACTGTAAATCCTAACATCAGAAAAAAAAACTCTTTAAATCTTTAACTTTGACTGAGGTGAATCCAGAAAATAAGAACATTTTCTCTTTTTTAATTTAATTGCAATAAAATACTGTAATTATTTTACATTATTTTCTCATTTTAGTAATTCTACCAGTCGGTGTGCGAAATAAGAAGCGCCTCCTCACCAAAATTGGTCCCCAGCACACACAGGAGACCAGCATGATTGCCAAAAGCTGACAGACCATCTCCGAATGGTGTGATGCCTTACGACTATGGCGATGATTATTTCGGTCAAGTTGTACCCTACTCCGCAGGAGAGTGAGAAAAGTCATAGTATTGCACAATAGTGAGACGAGGAGAGCCAGCAAACCCAGAGCAGAGAATAATATGGGCAGAAGCATATCCATCCAGTCCCGTGGGCCCTGCAGGCGGAAGAAGCACCAGCTCCTTGAGCGCTGCACCTGGTACGAACGCTGGAATAGGACAGGCAGGAGGGCCACCAGCAGACCCAGGAGCCAGGTGACACCCAGCAGCCTCTTCACATGATGGGACCCCAGTGCTGTGGTGTGGAAAAGGGGACGGGTCACTCCGATGCATCGCTCCACTGCCATCAGACACCCCAGCAGCAGAGGAGTCAAGCCGAAAAAAGCCATGCAAACTCCAAAGAAGTCGCACAGAGACTTGTGATTTTCAAATGTTTCCCATTCTTTCTGGGACACGTAAACGTAGAGAGCCAGAGAGCCATTGATCAGGTGTCCCAAAAAGTCGGTGACCACCAGACCGCTAGCAAAAAGGAGGAAGGCGGCTTTAGACTTGTATCGGAACCTGTGGTAGGCTTTGATCAGGATGAAGAGGGCCAGCGTGTTGGAAACGATGCCCACTGTCATTGAGATGCCAGTCGAGGTCACAGACACTTCTCTTTTGGGACAGCTCCCGTTACACACATTGCTTGACATCAAACATCCAGCTGATCTGTTATGAGACATGTTCGGTACTGCAAAAATTACAAATAAAATAAAATACATTTTAAAAACTTCAGGTCAAATTCAGTTTTGTGTATTTTTTTGTATGTATGAGTCTCCATTTTACTAGTAGTTTTGTTCATTCTGCACTGGTCTTTGAGTTACTACACATTACAAAATAACCAAACATGAGTAAAAGACACAGTTGGTATAAGGCAAGAACCATCATAACCAGTGGTGGAAAGAGTACTGAAAAATCACACCTAAGTAAGTGTACCATTACTTGCCTAAAAATGTAGTGCAAGTAGAGTATCTATTGTAAATATTACTCAAAGTATGAGTAAAAAGTAGCCCTTTCAAAAGTACTCAAGACTAATGAGTATTATGCTGTAAAAAGCTGATGCATTTACATGTAATTTGTGGATGTGTGTAAACATAACATTCTGTAGTGCATTTAGTTATTGCCCAGCAGGCATCAACATCATAAGACGTTAATATTAGGTTAGATTTAGGTCGTGATATCAGGTGACCAAAATTCAATGTCTACCCAGTGTCTAAGGATAAAGTTATTTTGATGTCCAATAACGACATCAAATGACGTTAATATTTGGTTAATTTTAGGTTGTTAGAAAGTGAACAAAATCCAACATTGAGCCAACATCTTATTGATGTCAAATACTGGTATTTATTCATCAGGTATGGCAACCAAAATCCAACATCTGATAGACGTCATAATGGTAACGTCCACAAAATGTCCAGCTGTAACATCGTTAGATGTTGATAATTGGTTGATTTTAGGTTGAATGATGGACATTGACGTCAGCCTGACGTTAAGTTCTGACATCAACATGATTTAAATTTCCAAACAAAATGCAATGTCCACACGGCGTTGGGGTACAATGTCAATCTAACGTCATGTTGACGTTTTGTGCCTGCTGGGTGTTTAAGGCCATTTCGATCATCATACAGTAAACATTCCTAATCTGCTTATGACTGACATGCATCTAAACAGTCTCTTGGTCATTGTGTGTGAAGATTTTGAACATCTTCTTGGACACTTTTAATGCTTCCAAACAGTTTGCTGCAATTTTAAATTGCCCATGTCTTTGACAGGAGTCACAGGACTGATTTTTCTAATCCGTGGAGACAAGAAAAAAATTAAATAGTGACTGCAGGTTGAAGGAAAGAAGTGTAGTAAAAAAAAAACAAAAAAAGATGAGAAACAATAATAAATATAAAAGAATAATAAAGAATTTGCTTTCCAAAAATATATATTTGAATATGTTTACACTTAAATGTGTGGCAACATAAATGTACAATAATGATCTTTATCTCTCTCTCTCTTTATCTCTCTCTCTATCATCTATCAGATAGATAGATAGATAGATAGATAGATAGATAGATAGATAG
This sequence comes from Danio aesculapii, assembly GCF_903798145.1. NCBI lineage: Eukaryota > Metazoa > Chordata > Actinopteri > Cypriniformes > Danionidae > Danio > Danio aesculapii. The sequence goes on from NC_079445.1 coordinate 15,526,030, forward strand.
ATAGATAGATAGATAGATAGATAGATAGATAGATAGATAGATAGATAGATAGATAGATAGATAGATAGATAGATAGATAGAATATATATACTAAGGGGTTGGACAATGAAACTGAAACTCTGGCCAATTAGTGTTGGAGGTTTCATGGCTAAATTTGACCAGCCTGCTAGCCAATCTTCATTGATTGGTTGCACATTTCACCAGTAAGAGCGGAGCGTGAAGGTTTAAAGCTGCGGTCACACTGGGCTTTTCTCCCCATAGACTTCCATTCATACGCATGCATCAGACCAAAAACGCAAGGTCATGTATCAAGCTTTTTTAAATTTCTAATCATCTTGTTTCAAGCTACGGTCACACTAGAGTTTGAGCTTGCGAAATTCTGTCGTATGTCACTGCAAAAAGGGGCGGGATAAAACAAGATGATTTGGTCACTCAAGCCAATGCCAAATGTCAGTTTCAATGCTGCCAGCAATGAAAATCTTGGCCTGCATTTTTCTCAGATGAGTCCATCTTCAATGTCTTTCCCATATCCAGGAGAGTTATGGTGTGGAGAAACTCCAAAGAAGCATACAGTACCACCCAGACTGTTGCATGCTTAGATTGAAGAATGTGGGTAGATCAGTGATGGTTGGGGCTGCAATATCATAGCATTACCTACTTGTGCTAGATGGGTGCATCACTGCCAAGGACCACCAAACCATTCTGCAGGACCATGCACCTAATTGTTCTAACAGTGTATGCTGAATGCAGTGCAGTGCATCAGGATGATAATGCACCAAAACTCACAGCAAGACTGCTGACAAAGAGGTTTAATGAAAATGAAAGTAAAGTTGAACATCTCCCATGGCTTGCACAGTCACCAGATCTAAATATTACTGAGCCACTTTGGGCTGTTTTATAAGAGCGAGTCAGGAAACATTTTCCTCCACCAGCATCACGTATTGACATGGCCACAATTCTGTAAGAATGATTCGAAAATCCCTCTGACTACTGTGCAGGACTGGATTTGTCATTCCCAAGATGAAATGATGCTTTATTGGCTGCAAAAGGAGGCCCTACACCACACTAATGAATTATTGTGGTCTAAAACCAGGCATTCAGTTTCATTTTCAAACCGCTCGTTATATAATTGTTGCAAACTATTTATTTGTGTTAAATTTAAACAAACAAATTACATTTAGTAATGTCCAACTTAATTAGCTTGTTCAAATTCAGCCCAAATAAATAGTTTATAACCACTTAAATTATTTTTAGTAAATGCAAGGAATCATCTTTGAATTTTTTTTCAGTGTATCTAGTAGAAGTCAAAATTATTATGTTGCCCCCGTGTGAAATTTAAATAGTTTTTTTTAATAGTTCTCATGTGCTGTTTAATGGAGATATTTTTTAATAACTAATTTCTCTTGGCTTTGCCATAATGTCAGTACATAATAGTTAACTACATGTTTTGGAATTACTAGTATTCAATTTAAAATATAATTTAAAGGTTTAACTAAGCAAGTTACTGTATAATAGTGTTTTTTTTTTTTTTCTTTAGCTAAACTGGGGGGTGGGGGGTACAAATCTTAGAGATGGAATTTTCAATTTTGACTGAACTATCATGATTTGCTCACTCGTTTCACAAACTTGCTCGAGTTTCTTTACTTTGTTGACCACAAGATCAGTTATTTTGGTGAATAACATAGAGAGAGAGAGAGAGAGAGAGAGAGAGAGAGAGAGAGAGAGAGAGAGAGAGAGAGAGAGAGAATTACTGTAAGATTAATATTCATTGTTTTGTCAACGTTGCGTTGTAATGTAGGCTACAGGTTTACAGTCAACCATTATTCAGAAATGAAATGGTCTGCTTAAACAATGCAATAATAAAATTAATAAATAGCATTAGACCATTCTAAAGCTTTCCAGAAACTTAAAAAACTTTTTTTTACTTTCTGGAACTGAAGTGAAACCTTCAGATAACCAAAATTAACAGTTCAGGGATCGGATTTATATATAAAAAATATCTTGTGATTTCAACGAACGAATTTATCATCTACAAATTACAGCCATTAACAACATTTAACGCCAGATTTACTTACCGACACCGTAATCAATCTGATGAGTCTAAAAGTCCAGGTTCATCCGCTCCTATAGTTTGATTTACAGCAACTGAGAAAATCCACCAACACTGAAATCCACCACCACTGACTGCTGCACTGCTGAATATCAGTGATGCGCGCGCTCGGAAATCACCACAACAAACTGGCATAGCTGCTGGAGATATGGTTTGTTCACCATTTCTTCAACATAACAGTATGTTGTGTGCCTTTTTTGTGATTCTTTAATAAGTAATTTTGTCTGATTACAGACTCCATCACTCTAACAGATTAGTAGGCTATCATAATGCGAAATCTTACCATAGAGCAGGGACATTTTACTGAAGTTAGAACATTTATCCCCTCAAACCTGTTTCAGCATTAATAATTCAAATTTCATTGTTCAATTCTCCAACATGACTCCATGCCAATAACTGAGTAATAGACAAGTGATTTTTTGATTATATTTGCATTTACAATGAAACATTAGTTAAATAACATGTAACAGACATTAATACATTTGTTAGTAATCTTAACTAATTGATTTTGAAATATTTGGTAACGCTTTACAATAATAGTATATGAATAATGATGTACATTAATATGTAAACTTAACATTACTTCATAATAAATTAATAATGAGTTGGGTGCTAATCATGAACTAACTTTACAACAATCAGGAGCTCATGTAAATAATGGCTACCTTAATAACTTGTTAGTATATGTTGATGATTAATGTATTATTAACATTTAAGTTTAAGCTAAATGTAACCAACATGAACTCGTGAGCTAATGTATTTTGTCATGACTTTACTTGGAGGGGCATATCATCATTAACTCATCCTTCTTGAACTCCTGTGTTTAAACTGTTCATGTTGATAGAACCCTTGTCTATTGTTATTCAGCGTAAACAAACTATTTGGATGTCTATAAGGAGTTCATGAGTAGTTAAGAATGGGTTAATGATGATGTGCCCCTTCAAGTAAAGTCATGACATATTATATATTAACAGCTCATGACTGCATGATGGTTAAATTAAACAAAGTAATATGGTAATTATACATCAACAAACAATCATGTACTAACAAGTAATTATATTAGCTATTATTCACACATGAACTCATGTGACTGTTGTAGTTAAAGTCAGTTCATGATTAGCGTATACATTACCTAATCATTAGTTCATAATAAAATTATGTTTAGTTTAGGTATTATCACATAGTTATTCATGTACTGTTAATAGAAAATGTTTCAAAATATTTTAACAATATTAAGATTTTATAATATATAGTTTTTTTTTCATGCTCATTGTTTTTAGTCAATGTGTAGTATCTAAAACTGAAACATAAAAGTGCAGTAATGCAAATACTGTTTGTTTAGGGTACAAGAGGGGGTATTGTAGTTTAAGTACCAATTCTCACTAATACTAACTCCTGGCTGAAAACCTGCTATTGAAATATTGACTGTTTATTTGTACTTATAAAGTAAAGCACAATCACATTCTTTACCTAATACCTAAGCCATGGTGCATAATTTGTAAATGAATAATTTCCAGAAAAAATAACTATCAAATAAAAGCCGTTGTGACCAACGCCAACCACACATTTTCAGTTTCCAATATGAAAATGCATCTAGTTTTGGATTCACACTAAACATGGAATTTATTCACATACCTATAAGTAATTTACACACAAAATCAATGCAAACATACTGTTGCAAGCAGAGGGCAGTTATCACCACTGGCACGAATGATGCGCACATGAGGGAAAAACATCCCATGGGTAATACAGAGCAAGTAATGCAGTGTAATAGAATATAATGCTGAATAGTCTTGACAGCTTAACATATCATCTAAATGAACCCACAGAACCTTGCTCACTGTTTTTCACTCGCACCCATTCTCACACACACATGCACATAGTCTCCAGGCACAAGTTAATGCCAAATTGAATAAAACAAATAACGAAAAAGCAAAACAAGAAAATCTGATATTTTTTGGAATAGGATCTGGCTCAAATTAAGCACTGACCTAAACCCAACTATTACCATACTAACTATTAATGCGCAAATTAATGGTTTGTTGCGGTACCTGAATCTTACCTTGTACCTTGTATCGTAAAATAAAGTATGACCCTTTTTATTAATTCTTCAATTAAAATTGAGATATGAGATTGGTTTGGTTGCTTTGTTTCTAAATTCCATGAATAAATGTTCAAGTACACTGTTAACATTTTCTTGTAGAATCAGCAGTTTGCCAGTAAATTACTGTAAATCAATTACAGCAAGACTACTGCATTTACAGCACAATTTAATTTGCTGTAGTATACTTACAGTACTGTATATCTTTACTATAAAATATACAGTCATTTTCAAAATGCAACTTTAAAATATAGCAACATACTGCATAACTGTCCTACAGTAAAATACAGTTCATATTACAGTTAAATGCAGTGTAATATACAAAAATCATTAACAGTGTAATATTTTAGTTTAGGTCAAAATTCACTGTATTAGAAAACCATTAACTAACACTGCTAGCTTAATAAACTACTAATTACTTTATAACTATTGATGAACAGTTAATATCTTAATAAGTGGCAGGTAATAAGCCAGCAGTTAATAGCATGAATTGTGACCTAAAGTGTTCCCAATGTTTTAAATTTTCATCTTTTTTTGGAATCAAGGACATATCAAAGAAATTAATAGAAAGTGATAGCTCAGCCATAAATAAAAACAATGTCGTCTTTATACCTTCCATTTATTTTAGACCACTGACTTCCAGCCATAACTTGGTTTCCACAATTCTTCAAAATATCTCCTTTTCAGTTCAAAAGAAAAACGAAGCTCCCTAAATGCATTTTAGGAAAAAAGTTTAACAATAACAATAAAATGAATAATAAAAATAATATACAAATCATCCGAAATTTACAATTTACTCACTATTTACCTACTGTCAGTGGTGTAAAGTAACTAATTACAAATACTCAAACTACTGTAATTGAATAGTTTTTCTCAGGAATTGTAATTTACTAAGTAGTTTTAAAATGTGTACTTTTACTTTCCCCTGAGTAAAATTTTAATGCTGTATCTGTACTTTTACTCCACTACTTTCCTTCAACCTGCAGTCACTTCTTTATTTCTTTTTGTCTATTGGGATTAGAAAAATCAGTCCTGCAAGTCCTAAATCGCATCATAATGATGTCATCATAACTACGTCAAGACATGGGTGATTTATAATTGCAGCAAACTGTTGGAAGTATTTAAAGTGTCCAAGAAGATGTCCAAAGTCTTTACACGCATTGACCCAGAGACTGTTAGATGCATGTCATTCATGACAAGATGATGGATGTTTACTGTATGGTGACCGAAATGGCCTTAAACACCCAGCAGGCACAAGACGTCAATTTGACGTCATGTTGACGTCTTGTACCTTAACGTCAGAGGGACGTTGCATTTTGTTTGGAAATGAAAATCGAGTTGATGTCAGGCCAATATCAATGTCCAACCAAATATCAACGTCTAATGATGTTACAGCTTGAAGTTGTGTGGATGTTACCACTATTAACATTTATCAGACATTGGATTTTGGTTGCCATACCTGATGAATAATTGTCAGTATTTAACGTCAATATGATGTTGATTTTAGATGTTGGGTCGATGTTGGATTTTGGTTACTTTCTAACAACCTAAAATCGACCAAATATCAATGTCATTTGACGTCATTATTGGACATCAAAATAACATTGTCCTTAGACGCTGGCTAAATGTTGAATTTTGGTCACCTGACGTCCAAACCTAAATCTAACCTCTTATGATGTTGTGTGCCTGCTGGGCAATAACTCGATGCACTACAGAATGTTATGTTTACACACATCCACAAATTAGATGCAAACGCATCAGTTTTTAACAGCATAATACTCACTACTATTGAGTACTTTTAAAAGGTCTACTTTTTACTCATACTTTGAGTAATATTTACAACCGATACTTTTTACTCTGCTTGCACTACATTTTTAGACAAATAATGGTACTTTTACTTGAGTATGATTTTTCAGTACTCTTTCCACCACTGCCTATTGTACCCTCAAGTGGGTCCAAACTTTGTGTATTCATATTATGTGTTATTTTTCTTTGGATTTAACCATACACTGACTGATGTTTTTGTCTGATTTGTCTGACATAATAATAAGAAAAATTCTCATCGTTTAGAGATTTGAAGCATAAGGTACTGGGCTTATGTACAGCAGGAATTGATTAGATTTAAAGTTTTGTGAATACAAAATTATTGATTATTATACTCATTAATTTTCCTTAAGTGATTTATCAAAGGTTGCCACAAAGGAACGAACCGACAACTATTCTAGCATATGTTATGTGCATACATACTGTAGTCTTTGTTTACTCCATGTAGTTCTGAGAGCTGATGTGCATATTTTCTCAGACACATCAAGGTAAGTGCGCAAAGATCACTCTCACACACCTATAGACACACATTAATTTGCTGTTATAATCCATATAACTCCATATAAAATCTATAAACTACGATTGTTTCTCCACAGGCCTATCTAAAGGGTTAATGGTGCCAACTGAAGATCAAGAGCTACAAATTTTATCTCTTATATGATGTCTTGGCTTTGCAACTAAAAAAAAAAAAATGTGGTTATAATAGAGGTCAATGGGGCAAAAACAGCTACCAACAGTAAATTAGGGAGAAAAATATAAATCTAAGACTGTGATAAAAGGTTTTTTAAGAATCCAATCCACAATTACTTTATTTTCTACTGAAAAATAAGTAAATTGGTGTTTTTACATCAGACACTTAGCAGTTCCAATTAGGACAGAGGTTGATTAACAGATTTATGCCCCCAAAAAAATAAAAAGCACTTTTACAGCAGTTTAATTCAGTTGATGTTTTTACCTTTAACATTAGCAAAGGTAAACAGTGCACAAGAGTTAAATCAGTGGGTCTGAAAGATAGACAACCACTATATGTTATGCTCTTTAAATTTATTACTACTGTTATGATCTTTTCAGGTGTAGGGATGTGACCGCAACAGATAATAAATGATTGGTGATGTGCAACAGCTGGAAAAAGAGAGAGAAAACTTCTCCTCAAACAGAATGGCTGGAGACTTGCACATCAAGGTGAAACCAAGAAATAGCAGTTTTACATATTAAAAAATAAAACAGTATTAATTCAGAAGGGGAAAGGCCAAAACAAACAAGCTAACGTTAACCCTTAAAATAACCTTATGCTAATCTGAAATCAAAACAAATACAAACGCCCTTTACTGACAAACAGGAGAAAACTAACATAATATGGCACCCACCCTCTTAACCCTCAAAATAAACAAACAAATCAACCAGAGATAGGTGAATTATTGGATGTTAACAAGATCACTTAAAGTAGAAGTCTGACTTCTATAGCTTCACCACACAGGAGCTATTTAAGCTAAATCAAATCTTTAAAGCTCTAACAAACAACAGGTCAGTATGTGGCAAAGACCTCAGTCACTGCACAATCTAGCCACCACCAAACCTGGTTTGGATAGCAGCTCACGTTAAATACTCTCTCATCTCTCTCAACAGCCAATCACTGTAAAGATTCAATGATCGCTACCAGGTGGACACAGTTACCTGCAGGGAGAGAGACAGACACACACAGAGAGAGAAGAAAAACACAAAGCACATTGTGCACACCAAAAGATACATCTCAGGACGTAACACTACACTCTCAGAAAAAAGGTACACGGTGGTAAAAATAATGTTCCTTAAGGAACAGTTTTGTAGCTTTGTAAAAGTTGTACCTTATATGGTACAGAAAAGACCTCTTAATACTGTTCTGTACTTTTTATGGTACAATTGAAATGAAGGTACACAATTGTTCACATAAAAAAGGTATTGGACAACTCCTTTATTACAATATCTTTGAAAATAAAGTGATTTTATGAATAAGTTTCATATTAAAACATGAATCATCATTTAAAAGCATATGTTTAAAAAACTCAGTTTTATAATACAAAATAACTGATAAAACAAAACTATAGGTATTGTAAACTAAACATTTAAGGCATTTTAATAAACATTTGGTAAGCATTTTCTGATAGATACATTTTCATTATTGATATCCGCACCTGTTGCAAAGTGTTCATGCAGACATTTTAGTGTTAATTGTATTTCTAATTTTTAAATTCAGTCAATTACATTAACTGTTAAGTGATTACAAAGGTGTTGTGTGAAAATTGGAAAAAAAAAAAAGTTTTATATTGTAGATGGGAGAATGTATTTCTGTAACATTTTTGTGAAAAGTGTTGTGAAATATTTAACAAAAGTAGATCTTTTGATTTTTGTTAAAGTAATTTTTATTCTTTATTGTAAATGGAGAAAGTGCATTTATTCAAAAAGAAACTTAAAAAAAAAACATTGTTTAAAAATGTATTTGATGTTTTATATTTACTGAAAACAAATTGACTCATTTTGGATTAAGTAAAATGCTTTAAATTGTTCTTGAAGGAACACATTTGACACTGTTGTCACTGTAGTGGTACCTTCATGGAACAGATTTGTACCTTTGATGAAGACCAAAGGTACATTTTGGTTTACCATGGCACAAATCATGTCCTTAAAGGTACAAACTGCAATGGTACTTATTTGTTTCTTTGTCTTAAGGTACAGTTCTATTCCATAAAAAGGTACTGCCCCAGTGACAAGGGTTTGTCCCTTCTTTGGTACAACACTGTACCGTTTTTTTATGAGACTGTACAATATCAAAGTATGTCGTTTAAACCCTATTATATTAATTTATTCAAGATTAGAAGAAAAACAGTTAACATTAATAGCATGAACAAATGTTTGAAAAGTAATTTGGTGACCTCTAGAACAACAAGTGTATTCAAGGACACAGTGTGTACCATTTTGTCCACATAAAAAAACAGAGTTGTTTAACCCCACGCTTCAAGTCTGTGTCACCTCAGCTTTTAAAGAAAACAACCTGAATCAAAGTCTAAAATCGAAAACATAATTGCACCAAATTTGCGTGATTAGGCTGGAGAAACCTGTAGTGCAAATTGTTTTAATGGTTTCATAAAGATAGCAGGCCAGAGTTTAAAGAAGGACAAATCCACATAAAATGTTAGGATAGGTAATATATTTGACTTGTGGCAGGTCATTTAATGAAAAAGGCTTCTAAACATGGACGAAAGAAAATGCAAAAACAGAATATAATGATATATGGAGGACTCTAATCTAGTGAAAGTGAGGAAAGTAAAACATTGGCATGATGGCAAAAAAATAGTGTGGACTAAAAATAGAATAAATAAGTCAATTTTAAAAAGGCTGAGAATATCAGACAATAAAGAAACGCCTGGCACTGGAATAAAGATGTCTAGCACAGATTTGCACTATAATAAACGCTGAAAAGAGAACATATACTTGTGCCCTAGCAGAGATTTGTAGTGCTAAAATGAATTATGACCTGAACATCTTCGGGCTGTGTAAGTGAGAATGAAGAGCGTGTCTCTTTAGTGTGTAATGTAGCAAGGACATCTTTGTCAGGGCAGGTCAGAAAGAATCTCTGGGCAAAAGTACACACTGAAATGTGCTGCATTACTTTTTGTTCAGATTATAAAAAAAGGGAAAATGGAGTATTCTTTGTGGTGTTTGGTTTCTCCAAGCTGTAGTGTCCTGGACCAGTAATCGTTGAGCCTGTCATAATCCATTGATTAGCTTATTTTTTGCTTCTCTGCTCAATGCTCTGAGGTTTCTCTGAAGAGTAAATCAAAGACATTATACTCTAAAACAGTGGGGGTCGTAGGACAGTCTTAGGGGGTGGGGGTTTGGGGGGTTCGCTTGGTGATTTTCAAAAATCAAATAAATTAAACTATTACTATATTTTATCCATAACCTATGCAGAAGATAAAAATAGTATTTAGTTACATTTAAAACAACAACATGCAAATAAAAAGTTATCAGCCTTTCGATTTTCTTTTTGCCCACCAGTCTCATTAGATGAGGTTAATATTAAATTAAACAAATTAATAAAAAATGCTGACAAAAATACATATTATTGTTAGACCTATTGATGTGTGTGCAACGTTTGTCTATCTAAACTGAGTAAATTTTTCTCAGAGGATTTTGCTGTGTAATTTAGTACTGTATAACACATCTGTCCTCAAACCAACAGCTCACAAATTCAAATGATGCATTTACTGTTAAACTATCATGCACACTCATGAGACACTTACTTTCTGGTGAATGTTGTAGGATAAATATGCGTACGCCACATGCGATACATTAACTATCAACACTGAAAATGCAATGTTTGATGAATGTGCGTACATTACAACAGTTTGCAGAAGTTTCCAATATTATCTGGATGCAGCCTTTATGATGTAAGATTGCATCTCTCAGTGATGCAATGTCAGACACAATACACTCAATGGAGCTAGTGACGTCACTGTGATGGGTGGGGTTAGGGGTGGGGTTAGGTGAGCCCATTCAAAAGCATTGCATGCAGCTCAGATTGCATCTGCACCTAGTCTGCAGACAGACGGCCCTCCAAGTTTCACAAAACTTGTTTATAAAGTGTGACACGGTGGCTCCGTGCTTAGCACTGTCACCTTACAGCAAGAAAGTCACTGGTTCGAGTCCCGGCTGGGTCAGTTGGTATTTTTGTGTGGAGATTGCATGTTCTCCCTGTGTTCGCGTGGGTTTCCTCCACAGTCCAAAGACAGTATAGGTGAATTGAATACACAAAATTTGCCATAGTGGATGTGTGCGAATGAGTTCGTATGGATGTTTCCCAGTACTGGGTTGCAGCTGGAAGGGCATCCGCAGTGTAAAAAAACATATGCTGGATAACTTGACGGTTCATTCTGCTGTGGCAACCCCTGATGAACAACGGGACTAAGCCAAAGGAAAATTAATGAATGATTGTTTATAAAGTTTTAAATGTGGATATTTTGCTTACAAAAACACATTGGTTTGTTGCAGGGGAATTTCTTTACTATGGATGGATGAACTTCATCATACCTGATTTGGGATGTTAAAGAGAAAGACCCAACTGTTACCATTGTAGAGCTTAAAAGAGCCAGGACATTTTTCTAATGACTTCGATTTCACTGACAGAAGAAAGCCACCCGATCGTACATGTCCTGAAGATGGGTAAGGTTATTTAAATTTTTAGGCAAAGTAACCATTTTAAACGTTTAACTTCATTCATTCATTCATTTCCTTCGGCTTAGTTCCTGATTTATCGGGGGTCACCACAGCAGAAACAGCCAACTACTCTGGCATATCTTTTACGTAATGGATGCCCTTCCAGCCGCTAGTACTGGGAAAAACATTCAACTTACCAATTCAAATGATCTGGTTAATCAGAGCGAGTCTCAAGTAAATGATTAATTTAATTTACGAGTTTATTCATGAATGGAAAAATGTATTCAAAAATAGGAGATCCTCTTAACTTAATTGGCAGTGATGTATGCAACTAAAGACAGTGTTTCTTTACAAAGTAACATTTCCCACTAGCCTGGAATGCATAAAAAAGAAAGAAAGAAAGAAAGAAAGAAAGAAAGAAAGAAAGAAAGAAAGAAAGAAAGAAAGAAAGAAAGAAAGAAACAAAGAAAGAAAGAAGTTCACTTATTTTTTTTCTTGTAAAAACCCTAACAAATATCAGGTAACGTAGACAAATAGAACACAGGAAAACGAAATTAAAAACTGTTAAATAATGTAACAGAACAATTAACTTATTAGAAATAAATATTATATTTAGCACTGCAATTGGTTCACGGTCACTTTTAAATATGCCAAAAAAGTGAACACTATGATTTGTCTGTCAGGGTCATCAGAAATGGTAGTTTATCATGAAAAAGGCTTTGTAATTCACACACACTTATAGTGACTTTAGGTATCCTAATTTCCACTGCTTGTATTCATGCCAAAATTATTATTATTATTACTGTATTATACGTAGTTTCTTTAATCAACGTAGTTTGTTGTTTGGAGTAGATCAAAAAGATTTACTGTTGCACTGAAAACATTTTAGAATGCAGACCTTAGATGATGTTTAGCATAATACTGTCTAAAAGCATAAATATGACAGCAGTTAGGTCTATATAATCTTTTTCATTGCATGATATCCCTGTCTGTTATTAAATTAGGCCAACATCATATGATCAAGGTTGTATAAAAAAGACAATAAGTTTCTCATAAAGAAAAAATGACTGCATTGTGATTTTACAATAAAGCAAATGTGAAAATCTTACTCCATTTTATTGACAAAGGTGATAGTAAATTTTCTACATCTAGAAAACATCTGTGTTCAGAAAGGTGGACAAAAGATGATTGCTAGGTCTGCTTGACACAAACCAGGCTCAAGACTAAATCAAATACAAAACCTTGCTCTATGATCACACATTCAAAAGACATCTGCCTTCAGATAAGTAAAAGTAAAACATTATGAAGTAAAAAAAAACTTATAATCAAGTAAATGTAGTCATGATGATGATGTCACAGCACTTTGATAATAGCAAACACTGTCTCTCCCAAAATATGCATGTTGTTTAATAACCAAAAAAGATTAAATGATCAGAAATCCCCCAAATTGCACCGTTATTTCCCTGAAGGTCAAATATAATTCTCCTTCTATTGTAAATATTATTATAAGACTCTTTTCCAGAACGATGTTGCTTCGAAACCAAATGCAATTGCACATTAAAATAAATTTGTTGATTGGAAAAAATCTGGCTTCTGCCCAATCGCTTAACAAACAAGGTGAAAAATATATCTTTGAAATTTCTTCAAAGAGTATAAAGTTTGTTTATTTAAATTCAAAATAAGATAAAGATGTGAGATACAGCGTTTTTGCAAGCGGAATCCAGAGACTGCTATTTATTTATTTTGGCACTGCACTCATGTATCTCTATTCTTTGTGAAGTAAACTTGATTTTTGGTTAATAATATTGATGAAAAAGTTACTTTACATTGGAGAGAGGTACGTACTTTTAGGATGTTGTGAAAATTCCAAAGTAAAACTCATGTTTTATAGCATTAAAAAGAAAATGAAGTATTATATTGAATTCATATTGCCCTAAAAGAAACACAACGCCATTCAAGTAACATTCTTTAGTGTATTTCTGTGAATTTATTTGTCTCTCCCCCTAGTATTTGAAATGGTTTGTTCGATATAATTCTGTATTGAATGTGTTGTCATTGTGCAATAAAAAAAAAAAAAAAGAATTGCAAGCACACGCCTTCCTTCAGTGCTGTAAGCGAGTCAAGAGCCACTAGAGGGCAAAGTTTGTCTATGTAATTGTCAAGAAAGCAGAAAATCCAACCTTTTTGATCAAATGATTACTACATCATTTTACACAGGTTTTGCAAAAGCATTCCAACATTCTTCTACTTCTGTCACAATAGGCTAAACCATATCCACACTAGAGTATACTTAACTTTCTGAATACGTTTATCAAAATATAATTTATCCAGCACACACTGCACAGAATATTATTTAAAATATATTTCAGTTCAGTAAACTTGTCTTTATCTTTTATTTGACATAAAATATCTACTGTAGCACATTTTTATAAGCACATTTTATTGATTAACATTTAAAACACTTTTAAACTTAATGTGATCCATGCTTTCTGTCCTCTAACTGATACGTATAAATACTATTTGTTATAATTCTAAACACGTCCCTCTTTTGCTGTAAACTCTTTCCTGATTTTTATGAACTAAATGAGAGAGAGAGAGAGAGAGAGAGAGAGAGAGAGAGAGAGAGAGATCAAGATGAACACTTGTACTAAAACAAGTTTGCGGAATTATACTTATATCATGAAAAATGTTCAAATGAGAATTTGAGAAATGTTTATTTTTATACACTCATCTTTGCCTTAAATGACATTGCATATTTTAGCCTAAACAATAAATAAATTGATTGTTAAAATTATCTCATTGGTTTACATTACATGCTATCAAATGTATTTATTAAATAAACTGCGCAAAGCAACAATTGCACCAAATTGCACGATTGTTTGTTTATTTATTTATTTATTTATTTATTTATTTTAATTTTTTTGCTTAGTTTGGGATAAAAATTACATTTTCTGAAGGTTTAACAAATTGTTTTGAGTTTTCAGACTCGTTAGACTTTGTTAAACTTTACAGAATAAGTGTGATACTCATACTGTAACTCTCTTTCTATCTCAGATTTGTTTCAATTGCCAATATATTTACGCTGAACTGCATTTGAAAATGGATAAATATATAAATAATGAATGAATGAATAAATGAATGAATAAATGAATAATTCCTAGGAATCTCCATGCAGTTTCTATTCATAACAATAGGCTGTACAGCACTTACAATTAAATAAATAAATGAATATATAAATTAATTAATTAATTAATAAGGTACAGTATGTAGTAAGTACATTCATGCACAGCTAGTACATTAATTAGCAGAGTAATAGCACAGTTTTGCTTAAAATTTTGCATAATGCCACAACATTATGGGTGACATGTCAGAGTTCAAAAGAGGACAAATTGTTGGCTGCCCAACTCACTGCAGAATTAAATGTCAACTCTCCTGTTTCCACCAAATCTGTTTGTCAGGAGCTCCACAGGGTCAATATACAGTTGAAGTCAGAATTATTAGCCCCCCTGAATTATTAGCCCCCCTGTTTATTTTTTTCCCCAATTTCTGTTTAACGGAGAGAAGAGTATTTCAACACATTTCTAATCATAATAGTTTTATTAACTCATTTTTAATAACTGATTTATTTTATCTTTGCCATGATGACAGTAAATAATATTTCACTAGATATTTTTCAAGACACTTCTATACAGCTTAAAGCAACATTTAAAGGCTTCACTAGGTTAATTAGGTTAACTAGGCAGGTTAAGGTAATAAGCAAGTTACTGTATGATGATGGTTTGTTCTGTAGACTATCGAAAAATCATATAGCTGAAAGGGGCTAATAATATTGACCTTAAAATGGTTCATAAAAAAATTTAAAACAGCTTTTATTCTAGCCTAAATAAAACAAAGAAGACTTTCTGCAGAACGAAAAATATTATCAGACATACTTTAAAAATTTCCTTGCTCTGTTAATTGGGAATTTGGGAAATATTTAAAAATGTAAAAAAAAATTCAAAGGGAGGCTAATAATTCTCACTTCAACTGTATACATGGCTGGACTGCTTCAGCTAAACCTTTGGTCACTCGTGCCAATGCCAAACGTCAGTTTCAATGGTGCCAGCAGCAAAAATCTTAGGCTGTGGACAATGTGAAATAAGTATTCTCTGATGAGTCCACCTTCATTGTCTTTCCCACATCCAAGAGAGTTAAGGTGTAGAGAAGCCCTAAAGAAGTGTATCACCCAGACTGTTGCATGCCCTAAGTGAAGTGGGGGCGAGGATCAAAGAGAGTTTGGGCTGCAATATCATGGCATTTCCTAGGCCCAATACTTATGCTAGATGGGCGCATCACTGCCAAGGATTACCGAACCATTCTGGAGGACCATGTGCACCAATGGTTCAAACTTTGTATCCTGAAGGCGGTGCAGTGCATCAGGATGATAATGCACCAATACACAGCAAGACTAGACACAGAGTGGTTTGATAAACATGAAAGTGAAGTTGGACATCTCTCATGGCCTGCAGAGTCACCAGATCGAAATATTATTGAGCCACTTTGGGGTGTTTTGAAGGAGCGAGTCAGGAAATGTTTTCCTCTACCAGCGTCATGTAGTGACCAGGCCACAATTCTGCAAGAAGAATGGCTCATAATCCTTCTGACCACTGTGCAGGACTTGTATCTGTCATTGCTAAGACTAATTGATGCTGTATTTGCTGCAAAAGGAGGCCCTACACCATACTAATGAATTATTGCGTTCTAAAACCAGGCGTTTCAGTTTTATCACATTCAAAGCACAGCCTGAGATTTAGTAATCAGATTTAATGTAAGAGCAGACATGAAGAGTTTCTTTCATGCTGGAAATTAGCTGAACAGACGACAGCAGTCGAGGAGCAAGTGCAAAACGAAAGACTAATAAATAACAACCACCAATTGTCAGTAATAATATTCCAGCTGCTACTATTAAATTCAGTTCACAGAATAAATGAAAAGGCTTTTCCAAAACAGCATCTTGAAGTTTTAATATAGCACAATGTAACAACTAATGACAAATAAGACAAAAAACAATGAATTTTGTCATTTAATTGGATCCGGTAGAAACCATAACAAAGGAAAATCATACAAACTTTTACAAATGAACTTTCAAATAAAACAGAATCGCTGTGGGCTGTGCAGGTCTGTTCTGACTGGGGCAGATATTGCATTTGTTAAAAATACCATACTTTTGATCCGTGGGTGGCCAGGTCTTATCACCACATCTATTTCGGTTTCTTATTAGGGAAAGGAAAGGAGACTCCTGTCACCACTGTCAAAACCGGAAGAGTTCCTGCTTTTATTATCACCTGTAGAAACACACCTACTCAAACAATGTCCTCCCCAAACCAAACATCTTACAAATCTTTCACTCTATTCGTCAACATATGTCACATTTTCTTGCTCTCTCTCTCTCAATCGCTCTTCCTCTTTGTCTTTTTCTCTGTCACTTATGCCCTTGCTGGGTCATTGCACCTCTATTGGAATCAGTTACATGAGAGCTCTGGTATTTGCTGACTATCGTCTGGCGGGATATTGGAGTCACTGACCCTGCAGATTCGCCAGAGGTCATCAGGAAAACCTAATGCTTTTTGTTTAAAACAGCCAAAATACTATCAAGCTATGGGTGTAATGAAGGAATATGAATAATTGAGTACAGCAAAACCAGCAATTGGAAGCTCATCCATAACTAATATCCTCAGGGTTGCAAATATATTTTTTTATATACTGTAATTATATATAATTATTAGTGGACTTTGCCTGAGACCTGCTTCCCTTGCCTTTGGCTGCTGTTATTTCGATATTACTTCATACAGTGCGCAGCATAGTGTTGAAATAGATAATAGGTCTACTGGTTAATTCAGTTGGGGATTCATGACCATATTCCAGGGTTGATGTTAATGAGTCCAGGTGAGTTTGACAGATCCCAGCTGTCTCCAGCATACTTAAAGCAGGAATAATAATATGTACATAAAATAATTCATCACATATGCAGGCCAGATGGTGGACCTATTCACAGCATCTTCAAAAATAGTACGGGAAGCAGAATAAACTTAGTGTGTTTGGTATACACCTGACACAAAACTGTCTGTGACTTGCCTAATAAAACAGCATTTTTATCCCTAGTGTAATCTCTCAAATCCTAAATAAAAATTTAAGGGCATACTTGCATAAAGCATACACACAATGTATCTCATAACTGTGTTCCATTTCATCAAATGCATCCTTTTACATTACCATAAATATCTCTTGTTTCAAATATTATGAACAACAGCTATGCTAAGCCTCTTCTTTTGCTCTATTTCTACCCCAAGACCCATCCCGATTCCTCTAGAGATTATGCAGAGATGATGCCAACCCTATGAGGACGTAAGTAATACACAATACACAACTGGTTCTTAATATTATTTTATTTGTTTAGATCACTTCATTAAAATGTAATATATACATATTTTATTGTACATTATATCTTATACAAGTACATTATATATTGTATAATGTCATAATCCTGGACCAGGCCATATCCTGAGCAGATACGGTGGTGGTCATGGAGGAGTGAAAAGCATGTGAGTGATTCCTGAAAGACCCCACTGACAGACGAGCCTTCGCATTGATATCGTGGGCCAGCCCGATCACCCGCTGGTGACCTACTCACACCTGCAGCTTCTCCATGATGGATGTCCAGTGTTCTCCAGCCTCTGACGCCTAGACTGCAGCTTTGCACAATAAGTTTGGCCATAGGAGAATGGTCGTGCCCAACTGGGCCTGGTTTCTCTGAAGGTTTTTTTCCCTTTAATTTCGTCAATTGGTGAAGTTTTTTCTTCGACGCTGTCACCACTGACTTGCTTGGTTTGGGACTTGTGTAGCTGCGCATCATTGGATTTGCTCTTTAGTGTTTGGATTTTCAACAGTTAAAATTAAACCACACTGAACTGAACTAAACTGAACTTCAACTCTGAAAACTGGACTGACACATTTTCAATTTACTGTAATCTTTTATGTTAAGCTGCTTTGACACAATCTTCATTGTAAAAGTGCTATAGAAATAAAGATGAACTGAATATAATGGCAGGTTAAATATGTATATGTTTGACCGATGTACTGTTAAGCATATACTCGACATCTTAACTCTTTCTGATTTTAACCATAATACAATAATCTTTTGTAAAGCTGCTTTGGAATGATAATTATTATGAAAAGCGCTATACAAATATACTTTCATTAATTAGAATTTAATTGAATGTTGAATATTAGCTGATACAGTGTTGATTAAACAAACAAACAAGTTTATTTACCATTATAAATTGTCTATATTTTAAAAAAAAAACTTTGTACCAACAGAGTTAAAGTGTTTTAGCAGTTATGCTTTAGCCAAGGTTCACACACTATGCCCTTTATTTTAATGATTTAGGTGCAAAGTCCAAAACGCATGGTACAAAAGCATTAAGGGCATGTCCGAATCTACTTTTGCTATTTTAAAATCGCAAAAATACAGTTTGCGCCCTGGCGCATGGTCTAACAGGGTTGTGCTTATTCTCTTAATAAGTTATGGGTAGGCCCACACGGAATCTGCGTGCGCAGAATTCTGTAGATTTCCGCAGATTTTTAGCCCATCATTAATTCTGTTTATTTACTTGTGTAAACGTGTAGTTATTCAGTTTTAAAATTAATTTCAGTAATATTATTGACTAATATGAAAATATTCATATGATTTATTTAAAATACAATTTGTAAAGTAATATTTTCTGTCTTTTAGTAGAAATATTATATGAGAGACTTGCTTTGTTTACCCAATAAAGTGGATTAAATTGGATTTGCATAGTAAACATTAAATAAAAAGTTAAAAGATATTATCTTTTATTTCATATAATATCACAAAATGTCCGCAGATTCTGTCTGGCCCTAGTTATGGGTGTGTGTTGAGCATAACGTGTCAGTTGTGTCTTGCCACAGCACATTTGCTATTTAGATGGTGGACTTTGTAAGTGGAAAAGCTGATCGCTTCACTAGCAAGAAAATGGTTAACAGACTGAGGATA
Organism: Danio aesculapii; assembly: GCF_903798145.1. Classification (NCBI taxonomy): domain Eukaryota; kingdom Metazoa; phylum Chordata; class Actinopteri; order Cypriniformes; family Danionidae; genus Danio; species Danio aesculapii. Next base: position 15,545,311 of record NC_079445.1, read on the forward strand.
AAGAACAAGCCTCATCCGTTCAGCCTCTTTACTTTCTCTTTTCTTTTACTCTTTACTTTACTCCTTTACTTTCATGCATAAGGAAATGGTGGAAACTTACTCCACTGAAGACATCCATTAGCCAACACATTTAATTTTGTTTGTTGAGCACAAAGATTCTTTTAAGTGAAGTTTAATATTAAACTAATTTCTAATCACGATCCTTCAGTCGAAGGATCCCAAGTCACTATTTATATATCCTCATTTCCTTTCTACAACTATCTTCATCTGGAAGAACCCTCCCTCCTCCCCTTTTTCCACCTTTATCTAGAATGGGCGGCAAGAATACCAATGTACTAATATATACCGTAATAAATACCGTACAAATATGCTCTATATAATAAACAAAATAAGCCTAAATCTTTTTTCTAAATGTCCTACTCTCAGCAAGTTACCCTTAGCCTCAGCAGCGGGGGAGTTTTGAGATCAACCTTAGCTCAATCTCCCCTCACCCTGCGAAAGAGAGGGAGCCCTGGGCCCGAGGATCCCTTGAGCTCAGGGCTCTCTCCCGGGACAGCATGCCAAACAGGCTATGTATAAATCATGAGTGTGAATTCTTGAAAAACTACTTCTAAATGCAGTTTTAATTTCCAGCAAACAAATAATAACAATAAAAATGAAGTGTGGTCAAAAAACTTATAAAAGTTATATCCAAACACACTTCCTATTGTTATGCCCCATTAGGTGATGCATTCATCTCCAAAACCCAACAGGTGGACAAATGTAAACTTTTAATCTTTTAATTTTTTTCATTTGTTAAGCTGTGTGTGTATAGCTGTACATGCTGTGTGTTTTAAGCAATCTGTAATCATTTGGACCTGCATAGGCGCATCACTAAAATGCTCTGCGCTTTACTTTAGACCAGTTTTTAGTTGGTCAACGGCATGGTCTCTATTTCAGTTCATCAAATAACAACGCGCCAACAATGTGCCTTCACACACCGCCTTTATAGACCAGCACAACCATCAGTCCATAAAGTGGCGCAAATGCATTTGCTATTTAAACAACGCGTTGCAAAATGTGAAAATTAGAGTTGCACTGGTCTGAAAATAGCAACAAATCACACCATACATATCTTGCACCTTGTTGCGCCGGCTGTATGATAGTGGCCCTATATCATTTTAGCCTTGATTATCACTCTCCAACTGATTTTGTAAAATCACTTTCAAATGCTTGAAATTGGTGGCAAATCTGTACTTGTTGATGTGAGTGAGAGTCACGCAGTGTGAATTAGGCAGGGCAAACACTGTGCAATTTTGGTTTGGAACCAAATTATGACTTGTGTGACTCTTCTTTATAGCTGGTCAAATTTCTGCTTTGTCATCTGTCATGCTGTGTTCATACAATGTACAGGAGGAACAGTGAGGTGTTTGACCTCTCCCGACCAGCAAATGGATGGTTGGAGGATTTTCTGAATGTCAGAAATTTTGGTTGGCCATCTTGAAGAATTCTTACAGATAGAGCTACAAACTAATTGAACAAAGCTTAGTGGCTGTGGCCTCACGGCACCCATGCAAAAACAGAAACAGACACACACATTCTCACCAGGTTCACGGGGGTATGATGGTGCAACTTTAGAGAATATATTCCAGAACACACAGTAATACTTAAAAGTGTAAGATATTCTGTTTATATATTTGCGAGATCTGATTAGTAAAATATATTAATTTAAACTCTTCCATGAGCTTCACACTCCTTCCCATTAGGTGGCATAAATGCTTTATACACTTGTTTGCCAACCAACAATAAATAAAGAAGAAGAAGAAGAAGAATGTCGTGTGACATGTTAATTTCACATGTTTCTGCAAGTCGTGACGTATGAAATACTGTTGCCGGGTCCAAGCCACTATCCATTTGATAATATTTGTTTATGACCACTTTATAGTCATATCACACTTCAAAGTGAATTTTATATAAAATCATGGTGTACACTACAGCCTCTGGACTTGTTGCATCACAGACACCATTATTTTAACAATTTAAAAAATAAATATCTCTATCTGGCCATATATTAGGCATGGAAATATATATAATGTGATTGAATGCATTACACTGCTTTTTAAACGTTTATTATTGCCATTTGTTGAACCTACCCATACAGTTTGATATAGCGCTTGGAGCCAGAAGCTGCTTTACGCGATGTCATGCCTAACAAGCAGAAAGTGTGAACAGTCAAGTCACTGCTGAACAATCAGACCATATATTGTGTGTCTATGAATCGTGAGCAGATCATTTAGGGTAAATCGATCATATCAAAGACTTGCTGATGTCTGTGAAATATGACCTTTTGCCAAAATCCCACAGTGTGAAAAGTTTTCTGACTAAAAAACACATCTGTGATGACCTACAGTTAATGAGAAAGCGATATGCAGGACAGCGGGGAGTTCAAGGAGGAGTTATAGACCACAATATCAGGAACATGGATTTGGTCCCGTGAAAGGCTTCTTCTCTGTCTTTTTGATCCAAAAACGGATGAAAGTTTGGAAAAACTTTGGCAGGAGCACACGAACACAGCAGGAGCAGCCGAATGCTACCCCAGAGGTCATGCAGTGTGAAAACAACTGTAATCTAAGTAAATCTTTGTAATCAAAGTAGACTTTGAAAATCAGGCATCATTGTGAACACAAAATAAGCTGTTATTCTTTCTTGAATAAAGTTTACAGGTTTGCCTTGAACATGCTTTGGTAGCTGTTCAAGTGCTTATTCGTGCAACTTATGCAAATATACAAAGGAAATTCACATAAAAGCAACTTTATTCATGAAGACATGATTAAACATTTGGCTGTAGTTCAAACTTAGCATCACAATGGGCAAGAAAAGTAACGTCACTTTTTTTTCTGTAGTGTTTTATACAGTGCCAAAGCAACTTTGCAATGAAAATCCCAAAAACCAACTGAAAATCAAACATGAAATTTCATAAATTTAGTTCATTAAGCACAATCACCTCCACAGAATGTCGGTTTTTCTAGTTTGTTCAATGAGGCTTCAGTTCAGTTCAGTACTAATTTCATTGCTGAAACCTGTGATTCACCATATACTGTATAGGGTAGCTGAAGGAACCTCACAAACTGATAGAAATGAATTAAAAACATGTTGTCCTTTGACCAAACAAATGAAAAGGCAGAGCTGCAGTCCTTTTCAGAAGTGGACTATTGGTTATCACTAGGCCAACACAGAATCTGTGTGCGCAGAATTCCGCAGATTTTGAGCCCATCATTCAGTCTATTTATTTACTTGTGTGTAAATGTGTATACATTTATATTTATTCAATTATTATATTTATTTAAATTAATTGTACTAATATTATTATGATATAATAATAGCAATATTAAAATGTGCATATGATTTATGTACAACATAGTTTATATTAATAACTATAATATAATAATAAATATCTTCTGTCTTTTAGTGGATATATTATACGAGAGACTTGCTTTTTTTGCCAAATAAGTGGATCTAATTGGATTTGCAATGTAAACATTAAATAAAAGTTAAAAAGATATTCTTTTTTATTTCATATTAAATTTTAATTTTAACTCCTACAATTTTCTGCAGAAACAGCAAAAAGTGTCCGCAGATTCTGTCTGGCCCTACTTATCACTGACCTTAATGCAATGAATGCCTTTTTTCAAGTTCAAATTGCACCAAGTTAAGTCAGGTCACTTATTTTCATAGCACTTTATGAAAAAAAAGTCACTTTACATGAATCAACAGTGAAAGGATAAAAAGTCATAACAATATTTCTGTCTGTGGGACATATTTAGCATATCAGGCAAGTAGCAGAGCAGTGGTGGAATGATAGTAGAAGTGTAAGTCTAGTTAGTTTAAAACTGATTCAGTTCAATTAATATTAATGTAATGTAATGTAATGTAATGAAGGGCGATCCACCAAAAAGCATCTCCACCAACCCCAACCCAGCAAGCCAGAGCTACTGTCCCAAACCCTGGGAGAAACCAAGTTCAATCGGGGGACCATGTCTCTTCTGGCCAAATAAAAATCAGCCAGAGCTGAAGTCTAAATAGAGGTTGGTGGCCTTGTGAATGACGAGTGTTTGTTGTAGTGAAGTTGCAGGTCATCATCCGGTTGTTCAGAATATCTAAAATGGATTTCTGCAGAGATTTGAAACATAGGCCCATTCTGAAAACGTAGTCCTATATAGATTTCTGGAGACTGCAAATTATGTTACCAGAGGTACAGTACGTATGGCTGCATTTCATTTTATAAACGAATGCTACTGGGCGGTATGACGCCATTTCTTTTCGCGCTTACCAGCTGACTGCTTTCCCGCTAAAACCAGTTTGTCTCGTTAGCTTGTCATGTACGTCGGCGGACTTGAGACGCAGAGAGGAGTTGATCACGACAATGGGGTTTGAGTCCAGTGAAGAACGGTTCCAGAAAGTGGGTAAGACAGAATCCAGAGTGGGTGAAGTGGGTAAAGCAGAATCCAAAAAATAAAATAAACAAGGAAACAACAGGGTAAAAATGTGGTAAAATCTGAAAACGTGGTAAAAGTCAGACGAGGGCTTTTCTTTTTCTGGATTGCTTTTGAAAATTGTTGGTTGGGTTTAGGAAAGTGGGTGGGGGGGTCAATCGATAAAATTGGTTGGGTTTAGGGAAGGAGGAGGGTCGATTGGTCGGTTAGTGGGGTCAGTCATTCAGTCAGTCAAACAGTCAGTCAACAGCGGCCTCTGGTGGGTTTATGCGAGAACAGCAGGTGCGAATGGCACTCGTGAGAGAAATCTGAGATCTGAAAAAGCGTACACAGCGGCCTCTTATGGATTCGCAAAAAAAACAAAACTGCAAAAATATGTACCTCCTGGGACATATTTCGCGACCTCCAGAAATGTATATAGAGGTACATTTTTAGAATGAGGCTGGGTTGGAGACTTGTCTGTCATCGAGGTCTTTTCTGGCAATCAATCTTGTGTCCTTAAAGGCATAGTTCAAACAAAGATGAATATTTGCTGTTAATTGATGAAAGCACGAGGGCTGGTGACCAATCACCAATGTCTATTAACAAAATCTGTCACCCATCCAAGCGCGCCCTTGCGCTTTCATCATTAAAAGCAACCAGATTACAAGTGAACTACTTCTAAAGCTAATAATATTGTAAATAATGTTCAGTTGCTTACACTGACTGATCGTTTCATTTCACAAGACCTAAGTTTGTCATTAGAAGCCATGGCTATTGATTTGAACTTGTTTATACATGTGTTTATTTATTTTTTATCTAACAAACATATTCACTGCCATTATATGAATCACCAAGGACCACGGATACAGCTACAAACCTTCTTTAAAATTCTACTGATGAAAAAAGTCACCTACATCTTGGATGAGCAGTGGGTGAATAAATTAACAGTAAATTTTCATTTTTATATAAATTATTACTTTAAGTCATTGAACTTCTCTCTGTGTTGAGACAACCATCTGGTCTGGACAAAGTGAAGTTTATTTTTAAATTAATTTCGAAACGATCCCATGCTTATGATTGCTTGCGACTGGTCTCGAATTATTCAATTTATGATACACCAATCAGACGATTTATTCCTAAGCCACTATAAGTACCCTAAGTTCCATATAACAACCATCTTCGTTTTGAAGAATCCCCTCTTCCACCCCTACTTCACCTTCTTTCCAAGATGGGTGACTTGGTGGCCCAGTGGTTAGCACTGTTGCCTCACAGCAAGAACGTCACTATTTCTAGTTCTTACCAAGGCAGCCGACGTTTCTGTGCAGCGTTTACACGTTCTCCCCGTGCTCACATGGGTTTCCCCTGGGTCCCCCGGTTTCCTCCCACCATCCAAAAACATGCAACTTAAGTTAACTGACTAATCCAAATTGACACCATAGACATGCACCTAGTAAGTAGTAATCACAACCTGTTTATTAGCTACTACAGCAGTGGAGTTCTCGAGATCAACCTGAGCTCAAACTCCCCTCTTGCCTTGCAAATGGGAGGTAGCCCCGGGCTCGAGGATCTTATGAGCTTAGGGCTCTCTCCCATGACAGCATGTCAAATAAGCTTTATCTAAGTGATAATCAATCTTCAGCTAAGTGTGAACTCTTGAAATGGTCAAAAAATGTGACTTCACCTCAGCATTTTGTTGTGTTATGTAATATTTGTTTTTGTAGTATTGCTTTTGTATTTCTGCATTATTTACCTCAGGATTTTGTGGTGCTGTATATATACTTTATATATTCTTGTGATGATACAGAATGTAATGTTTCTTTCACATTTCTGTAGTATTTACCACATGATTTTGCTGTACTGTATGTAATTTTTATATGTCTTCTTGTAATGTGTTGGTTTTACCAAACAAACAACAAAAATACCACATATGACATCTAAAGGTAAATTCTTTAGTACAGACAGTGTACAGCAGAAGTTCTAAGGAAATCCTGTCATATTTTGTTTGGCTCATTTGTTCTGTGGTAAATTTATTACCACTGCATTTTTGAGGGTTATAACACCTGAAGCAGGATGTAACCTTCAGTTTTTAGTCTATTTATCTGTTGGTTCTCATCTGCTTTGACTCTGCAGTTTGTTGAGACATAGCTGTGGAAATCTGTTTTAGTAGCAGCAACACGAAAAAGCCCAGCCTCTCTGGAGGACTCAAACAAATACAAATTGCTATTATCAAAAGTGACCATCTGAATGAGAATTCTAAAGCCCATAATTTTGTTTGTCTGCACAGTCAGAACAGACCATGACGGTAATGACGTTTGTCAAGGTCTGGAAAACATCCAAACCGTCTGACCATCTGCAACAGCTTCAGAAGGAGCAACCCCGTTTGGTATTTGGGTTTGCGGCTAATGCTTTAAGCTAAAGGTCTTAAGTCATGTATTCCGGCAATTATCACAGATGTGTTTTTCATAAAAGTCCCGCTGGAACCTTAATCAACAACCTCATCAATATTGCAGCAGGTGGCCATTCATACCATCTCATTACATGGAAAGAGAAGAAAAGAAAGGTATTTGTGATGCTGATGCAAATAATACAATCTGCTGAAACTGATTTGAAGGTATTAAACATTTATCAGTGTGTAAATCAAATCTAATATGTCTACTGAACCTAAAAAAGTATCATTCCATGCAATGTTTTATTCAACAGTTTGATGAAATAACAGCAAAAATAAGAACTGATCAAACAATGTAGGTAGCTCCTGAATAATGCAATGCTAATGAAATTCATCAGTGTGTCAAATGCATTGTATGAACTACTTATTAGAATCAAAGCATCCAAATGTAATTATCTGATTGTATATTGAATGTATCCTAAGGGCAGCCAGTTTCTATAAAGGAGCTCATTCATTATTTAAAACAAAAGTCCCCGTTAGCGTTTGATTGACAGCTCGGTTATCATATAGATTTACTGATATCTCCACCACGGTCTTTGTGTGTGGTTAAACTACAGGGAAAGCTGTGTTTAAAAATCAATTTGTTTGGTGTTAATCCCCACAAGGCAAGAGAAAAGATGAAAAGCAAAAAGGCGAGATGGTGTTTCAAGAGCGTAAAAACTCATTTCCATCTTAGCGAGAGCAGAGCGACTGTTTTAACATAAAATCAATTTAGACTGAAAGGATTTATATAGTAGAAATAACCTTTCACTCCCAAGTATTACAAGTCTTAGTTGGGTGTATTAATCTATTTTAAACCATTACAGTCACATTTTTGTACAATGTGGCCAATGACAAATGAAACTGATATTTTAATGATTATTTTTCTTTTAAAAATGGTTAAATAATAAATTATTAATTCATAGGTAATAAAACTCCATAAATAAAAATGGATTACTTAAAAAAATTAAGTAAACCTACTGCCTTAAAAATGACAAGTTGATTTTACTTTTAAAAATTAAGTATTTTTGTTTTAACAGAACTGTAAAGTTCATTCAACCTAATTTTTATAATTATGCACAGTTCATTTACTTAATTTAAGGCAATGAGTTTACTCATTTAAAGTAAAGTATATTTAAGAGATAATATTGCTGTTTTGCATTTTGTTGTTATTGTTGTTTATATTGGTGACATGACATAGATTTGGTAATTTTTATCATTATTATAGACAATTATTTAGTTATATATATATATATATATATATATATATATATATATATAATAATTAGATATGTCATTCCAAATGGGCACCATGTTGGCGCAGTTGGTAGTGCTGTTGCTTCACAGCAAGAAGGTTGCTGGTTTGAGCCCTGGTTGTTTCAGTTGACATTTCTGTGTGGAGTTTGCATGTTCTCACCATGTTCAGGTGGGTTTCCTCCGGGTGCTCCGATTTCTACCACCAGTCCAAAGACATGCACTATGAGCTATTTGGGTAAGCTAAATCGTCTGTAGTGTATGTGTGTATGTCCTGGTCCTCCAGGTTGGTGGTTGAGCATTGGGCTAACAACTCACCTCATAGAAATTAGATACATGGTGCGGCTAAATATCAACTTTGATATAAACAGCCCTGGGTGTAAGAGTAACTAAATGTCATTCCACACCACAATTTACATGACCAACACAAACATTATGTTCTTTCAAATAAATTAAAAATAAACTGGTAAACTCAGAATGTTCAACAGTTGCCAGAGATGAGATTGAGGTCTCATGTCACTTATGTGGGATAAATATGGACAAATCAAACACTGTATACAAGTTTTACAGCTTGTCCAATTTTTTAAACAAAATTTCAGATGAAACACCCAACAATTTTTACACTTTTATTTACCAAAGCTGCAAACTTGTGAGATTTTACGTACTGTACAGCTCTCAGTCTATGAATAGAAGTACTTTCTTCGTATTATGACATACAGACTTAAATTGATGTAGAGTTATTAACAATTAGTAGCAATAACTTACATTATGACATAATTATGATCACTATTTTGAACTTTTTAAATAACATAAGCTATCATTTCAAACCTATTGTTTAACTTTCAAACCACTAACAGAGTTGACAATACACAGTTGAAATTTTCCACCATTTTGTGCTTTAGCGCAAGATGCTAACCTCAAACTAGATAACACATGCTATGTATAAAACTGAATTTTTGTGCATTTCTCATATTGTTTTTCTTAAAAAGTAATTGAGAAATTTACTGAAATATCACAGTAACAGAGCAGACATACTTAATCTACTATTGGTGTATCTTGAACATTGGTCACACTTTATTTTGGCTGGATTACACACTCAATCAAGGATGGATTACTGTGATGCTCTGTTTGCTTACTGCCCAGCATCCTCTATTAACAAACTTCAGCTAGTACAAAATGCAGCTGCCAGAGTTCTTACCAGGTCTAGAAAATATGATCATATCAACCCAATTTTATTCTCCTTACACTGGCTGCCTGTTAAGTTTCGTATTAATTTTAAAATATTGCTTATACCTATAAAGTTTTAAATAATCTAGCTCCTGTTTATCTAACCAACCTTCTGTCTCACTACAATCCAACCCGCTCTTTAAGATCTCAAAACTCAGGGTTTCTGGGAGTACCTAGAATAGCAAAGTCGAGTAAAGGAGGTCAAGCCTTAACTTAACTTTCCCTAAACTCTGAAATAGCCTTCCTGATAATGTCTGAGGCTCAGACACACTCTCCCAATTCAAAGCTAGATTAAAGACCCATCTCTTTAGTAAAGCATACACTCATTGCATCGCTTAGCGGTATGATACATGAATGTGCTCCACACAGGTTTCTGCATCTCGTTTACATACACTATGAACAGCAGCTACGCTAATTATTCTCTTTATTCTCTATTTCCACCTGGGGATACTCATCCCAAGGCACTCAGAATATGCAGCGCCGATGGTTCGATCCAAGACCAGCGACGAGATGATCCTAAGGTTTCCATATCCTAGACCAGGCCATATCCGGAGCAGCTACTGTGGTGGTCATGGAGGAGTGGAGAGCATGAGACTGATTCCTGTGACGCTCCAGGGACAGACAAGTCTTCGCTGAGGTCCAGCTTCCAGCTCTGCACAAGACGTTTGGCCAGTAGAGAAATGGTCGTGCCCAACTGAGCCTGGTTTCTCTCGAGATTTTTTAATTCTTCACTTTTGCCAATTGGTAAAGTTTTTTCCTCGCCTCTGTTGCCACTGGCTTTCATGGTACGGGATCTGTAGAGCTGCGCATCGATGGATTTGCTCTTCAGAGTTTGGACTCTCAGTAGTGATTATTAAACCACACTGAACTGAGCTAAACTGAACTGACACGGATTCAATTTACTATGATCTTTCATGTGAAGCTGCTTTGACACAGTCTACATTGTAAAAGTGCTATACAAATAAAGATGAACTGAATTGAATTTGAGCCTATAGTGACCCAGAGAAGAGTTGGCAAATGTGGCCCAGTTATCTTCAAACATATGTGGACCACATAGACTAAAGTCACCATCATGGAGAAAAGTGTTTGCTTTAGTTGGGCTCATAGCCCCGAACCTCTTAATATAAAATTTCTATTGGGCTGCTGTATCTTTTTAAGAACTTTGCTTGAAAAGTTTATTCATTATAGCAAACAAGCCAAGTAAAAAACAAAACAAAAATAAATAAATAAATAAATAAAATGAAGTGAGGCCCAACCTGTGATAAAATAATATAATTCACTGATGTTAACCAATGTTTAATCCATTATTAGAAGTAACGTAATAACATAATAATAATGCTTGCACATGCCACAGAATTATGAAGGATTATAAGCTAAAAAATTATATGGTTTAATTTTTGCTAACAGAGACATCAATAATCAGCGTATGAACCTCAACAACGGTGACAATTAACAAAATTAACAAAACTTACAAACATCACAAACAGGAAACTAAAAGTGTTAAAATCAACAACGTCAACATAAACAGCAGAATCAAAAGCAAATAATATAAACTGTAGCATCAATAAGCTATAGAATGGATTCATACTGCAATGCATGCTGGGATTTTTGTACTTTGCCACGCGCAGCAAGTGTAAGGTGTAAGCCAGATCTGAGCCAGAATAAAAGCAAAGTGTGGCCCAGAATAGGGTCAGTTCTGGTTTATTTGGTTGAATTCTGGCTAATATGTGGGATTGCTTTGGCTTATTTGTGGCCCAGATTTAATAAACAGGAGTGGACTCCCCTAGAGCAATCAATCCATTCAGTATGTGGTCCAGATGTAAGTGTCTGGTGTGGGCCGGATTTGAGCCACATGAATTTTGCTAGCTGGGTAACAAATCAGAGGTGTTTAAGAACGTGCTTAAAGGTTAGCGGGAAATTGATGTTTTTAAAATTTCACTACCAGGACAACACAATTACAGACAACACAAGAGGGTGCTACAGAGGACTGCATTGTTTTATCGCTCACTGGGTTACATAGGCCAAAGCAGGGAAGCATCTTAAGCGACACTTAAGCGTATTACTCTTAAAGAGATTGTGATTTTGTTTTATGCCTAACATGCTTTTAATTGTTTAAATTAAACTGAATGATATTAAAGTGATGTTGACACCACATCTGCACTTTGAAATTGCAGCAACAGCATCCTCTACTTCTGGGTTTCTTCCCACCCCAGCCCCTCTTTCGTTTTATAAAATGGTGGCCTCGTGAAATAAGAGGTTTACCTTGGAGACCTAAAATGTCTAAAATCACCCATTTGTACTGGATGCTTAAATTTTTGGTTTTATTTTTACCAGCTTATGTCTGGTTTGTGCCTAGTTGAGATCATATATTAGTTCACAGACAAGACAAAATATGAGCATCATACAACCACAGTCCCACTATGGAGCGATGCTGGGGTCAGAGGTCATATATGGACTCTCATGTGCTCCTTCTATGTAATTCTGATTCCATGACACAGAAATAAAAATGATGAATTATGGATGGCTGATATGTGAACAGGTGTTGTGACTGGAATCTAAATCCCGCACCAATGTCAGCGCAGTATTTATTGATCACTAATTTGTTGTAGTTCAGTAAGTTCAAGGACAGCAGCGCACTTGCCTTGTTGGCGTCGCTCTACGCTTGGGCATGAATTTATCACATGAAGCTTTGTGTGATGCAATTCAGTATATTAATCTCATATTTCTGTCCATAACAGCCCCATTGAATTGCTGTCTCTTATGCAATCTTAGTTAAAGTCGTATCCGCCTATTGATCAGAACTGACATGATATTGCATGCGGTTACATTTAATAAGCATTCAGGGTGTGGAAATTTCAGATTCAACAGGATGATATTGATCCTGGACATGTGAGTTTAAGTGTATAAGAGTGTGTGTGTGTGTGTGTGTGTGTGCATCTGCGAGAGAGACAGATGAGGAAAGAGGATATCTCAGTCAGGTCTTTTCTCTCAGCACCTTAATGAAAGTCTGGTTATTGCTACTCAAGGTTGAATTCATTCGTGTGGAGGACAACGTTCTCTGTGGGCATTCGCAAATGGCATCTGATGAAACAAATTATGAATGTTGATGACCGCGGCCACGTTCGCAGCCAGAAAATAGCTCTTCGCAGCTGGTTTGTGTCCAACAATTAGTGTTTGTAGGTAAACAAATAGGTTACACGGTCATTCTATTAGATAAAGCGGCACGTCAGCTGTCAGCTGTGACAGAAAAACATTTCAGCATCATGTAAGGTTTTACATTGTGAAAAAGTTTTGTTAGCTCTCACAGCATGTCCAGTTCATATCTGTATTATTCATAAGGAAATTGTGGGTCATCCATGGCTGATTTATTGCCTCTCCAGACAGATGGTTAATCAGTTTCTTGGACAGGCTCTTGGTGGATTGCAGGTGTGTGCTGGATTGGAAACAGCATGGATAAATATTTTATTTACTTTCTTTTAAAATGCTAATATTTGCCTGATAGCAGCTTTCGGGGTTACTTCTCTATGGAAGCGTGCACGTCTTATTGTGCAATATTAATGCTAAATATTTGGCATGCATAACACAAGCTTGTGCTTGTTTTAAAGAGATAGTTCACCCAAAAATAAAAGTATGTCATCACATTCTTTACAACAAGGTTTGTTTTGTTGACATTAGTTAAAAGGATAGATAAATTACTTTAAACTTCCCATGAGGAGTATTGTTGATAATTAGATCATGTTAGTAAATACATTACCTAATTAAGCCTTATTGTAAAGTATGGCCCAAGATTTTTAGCTGAATCTTTGGTGTATAATGCAAGTCAACGGTGACATGTTTTTGAGAGAATAATCATAATAAACACTTACGAATGATACCAAACCAATCTCATGGCTCTTGATGATACACTGAGATTTTATGAAGCAAAACTATCACTCTGTGCAAAAAACTGAACAGTATTTACAATAATATTGACATTAATCCCAAGTTTAACATTTTTTTCTATCCCTACAAGTCTAGTGAGTGTGAGCTTTCAGGCATTTGATGATGGTTAGTGCACACTCAGGTGTGAGGTGATGAAAGTGTATAATGTCCATTATACCAATGTGGTTCTTACCCACCCCAGGCTCATTCTGAAAACATACCATATAAATTTCTGGAGATCGCCAAATTTGTCCTAGGAGGTAAATTTTTTTTACGTTTTTGTTTTCGTAAATCCACCAGTGTCCGCTGTGTAGGCTTTTGAGATCTCAAATTTGTCTCGCAAGTGCCATTTGTGCCTGCTATTCTCACGTAAATCCACCAGAGGCTGCTGTTGACTGAATTACTGACTAACTGAATGACTGACTGGCTGAATGATCGACTGACCCCCCTCCCCTTCCTCCTTCCCTAAACTCAGACAATAGTGTTTTCAAAAGCACCGATTGACCCGACCACCCACTTCCCTAAACCCAACCAACTGTTTTAAAAAGCAATGTAGAAAAAGGAAAGCCCTCGACTGATTTTTTTTACCACGTTTTCAGAGGTTACCATGTTCTCACCATGTTATTTACTTGTTTATTTTTATTTTTGCCTTGTGTTTTTGTCTTACTCGCTTTCTGGAATCATTCTTTACTGGATTCAACCCTGTCTTCGTGGTCAGCTCCTCTCTGCGTCTCAAGTCTGCCAACATACATGGTAAGCTACTGGACAAACTGGTAACAGCAGAAAAGCCATCCACATGGAGGTGAGTGTTCTGCTACTAGGGTGATAAGGAACGGCGTCATACCCCCCGCAGCGTTCGTTTTAAAGACGCAATGCAGCCATACGTACTTCTGGCTACATAATTCGCGATCTCCAGAAATGTTTATAGGGCTACATTTTCAAATGTTGTTCTTACCTCTTATTGTGTTTCACTTTGAAATCAAAATCTTTTAAAAGATTGCTACATTAAAGAGGGCAACTGGAGCAAGTAACATTTCCCAAAAGACACTGTAATTTGAATGGCATCCACACGCATGTTAACCTTTCTGTTTCTGGGAGGTTCACATAATCTTGGATCCAACCCATATCTTGAGCAGATCGTCATCAACGAGTCAAGAGCACAAAACTGATTCCCTCTAAGACCCCAGCGACAGACGAATCTCTGCATTGCCTGTTGGCTAATCTAAGCACCCAGTCGGTGACCTAGTTTAAGTTGTACGTGCACCTTTTCCACATTGGACGCTCAATGTTCTCAAGCCCTTAGATGTCCAGACTGCATCTCTGCTTGGCCAGAGGTGAACAGGTCCCATGACTGAACCTACTATGCAAAAAATTTAATCACAAAAAGTCTATTATTAACTTAATATTTTAGTCAGTTTGATAACTAGAAAAGTAAAATTGATTCAACAAAAAAAAAAAAATTTAAGAGTTCTTCCTACGTTTCTCCCAAGGTTTGTTCTTCATTCATTCATTCATTCATTTACATCTGCTTTTCTGGGGCTGGGTTGTGGGGGCAGCAGTCTCAGGAGAAAACTCCAGACTTCCCTCTCCCCAGACACTTCCTTCAGCTCCTTTAGGGGATCCCGAGGCATTCCCAGGCCAGCCAAAAGACATACGTAGTCTCTCCAGCACATACTGGATCTTTCCCAAGGCCTCCTCCTGGTGGGACATGCCTGGAACATCTCCCTAGGTAGGCATCTAGGAGGCATCCGAAACAGATGCCCGAGCCACCTCAGCTGATTTCTCTTGATGTGGAGGAGCAGTGGCTCTACACCAAGCTCCTCTCGGCTGACAGAGCTCCTCACCCTATCTATAAGGGTACGCTGAGATTGTATCTGGGATCTTGTCCTTTCAGTCATGATCCAAAGCTCATGACCATAGGTGAGACTAGGAACGTAGCTTGACCGGTAAATCAAGAGCTTTGCCTTTCAGCTCAGCTCCTTCTTTACCACAACAGACTAGTACATCGACTGCATTACTGCTGTCACTGCAGCGATTTGCCTCTCAATCTTACGTTCCATCTTCCCTCACTCATTAACAAAACCCCAAGATACTTGAACTCCTACACCTGGGGTAAGAACCTTCCTCCATCCTGGAGATGGCAAACCACCTTTTTCTGGTGTAGCACGATGGCCTTGGACTTGGAGGTGCTGATTCTCGTCACAGCTGCGTCACACTCGGCATGCTGAAGGTCAATGTTCAATGAAGCCAACAGAACAACATCATCTGCAAATAACAGTATCTGTCTTGGTTTGTTCTTCATTTCCGTCAATTGGACTTTTGGTTCCTTTCCACTGTCGTCTTTTGCTTGTTTTTTATTACAAGACATTTAAACTTTCATGACTTATTATTATAATATATTATATTCCATGAAGTTACCATTAATGGTTCTTTACCCTATAAAGGGTTATACATACCCTGTAACTATAAGAAACAGGAAAAATAACAGCCACGTTTACACTGCAACAACACAGAACAATAATTTTGTGCAGAGCAAATGACAAATGACAAATAACAAATGACAATGAAAATGTTGTTTGAACCTGCTTTCTCTAGTAACCTTGCCTATTTTAAGTTTTACTCATATCCTGTATTTTTCGTTATAAAATCCAATCCACCGAAACCTGATGCGAGTGTTGTGTTTTTAGTGTTGTATCTGGTTTTGTGAGAAGTGCTGAAAAGACATTGTTTTCAGCTGCATTGCACTTTGATTTTGACTTTAATTACAATAAAGAGACACCAATCTAAGCCTTTATAACAGATAAAGAAATGTAACCACCTAGTCTAACAGTGCAGGCTCATCCTATCAGGGACAAACACTGCGACGGAGCGTCTCTTCCTGTAATTAATAAGCAGAAAGCATCCTGGGTTTGGCTGCCACTGCTCATCTGCACTGTTAGATCACTTCCAGACATATTTCAGTCTGTTTATGTCTCCTTCCTTTGACTTTCCATCCTCTCGCTTGCTTGCACACATACATACACACACCTGCTTGGTCTTTTGATCCCGGATTTTTGCTATCTTAAACTTCTTTAAAGGCTAAACATGAAAAATTTCCATTGAGCATGCAATTAAAGACGATCATGCTCTTTTAAATAGGGTATTTTGCCACATCATTTTAAAAGATTTTGCCCTCAATCAATACCTTTTGGTTCTCTCTCTCTTTCTCTCTCTCTCAGTGACACATTCTCATGTAGAAGCCGCAGCCTCCAGCGCATAACATCTACTCAGCGTAATAGGCAGAGATTGGAAGGTGGAGCGGCCGGAGAGGAGAGATACTGAGAGAACACAGATAGAGGGAGAGAGAGAAAGGGGGAGGGAAAGAGTCTAATGACAGCTAGAGAGGTATTCTGAGGGACTCCTCACTTTTACAAGAGGTTTGGGTGCTGAAAGACTTTTTGTGGCCTTATTTAACACACTTTTGACTCAGTTTTTGGAGCGATGATCTACTGGTCTGTTCAGAGATTTTTTTATGATCAAAACTGGACGTAGAATTTTTATTTTAGTTTCTGTGCTGAAATTCTTCCAGAGTTGAAAATCATCTGACATCAGAAAATGAGAGCAGCGTGGAAAGTCTTCTTTCTTCTGTGCGTCCATCTGCAGCTGGCGTATGGTAAAGTCTGACCTTCGCTTTTAACTTTACAAGTAACTCGCTGCAGTTACACAATGGCCAGTTTCCTGTTTATGTATTGATGCAGTGTGAATGAGGGGGTGTGAATGGCTCCGGGGGCGTTTTTCTGTTTCAGGATATGATGTTTAATGGGTGCTCTAAAAGTGACAATAAATAATTATACACCTTGCCAGAAGAAAGCTGTGTTTGTAATAGGTTATTAATATTTTATTATACATTAAATAATGTTATATTATTTTTATTACTACTTTCATGCTACTAATATAAAAGAGTCGTTCATAATAGCTGTCATCATATTTGTATACTGAATGAATAATTGACCCAAAAATTAAAAATCTGTCATCATTTATTTACTCTCCTGTTACAAACACACACCATAAAAAAATTTGAAGAATGTTGGAAGACAGTAGCAATTGGCTTCTGTAGTATAAATTTTCAGATTACAAGATAATTTATTTGATTTACTGAAAGATTTTAAGGTAAGTGTTTGCAAACAATTTATATGGGCTGAATTTAAATAAACACGTGAAATTTAGTAATGTTTAACTTAATTTGTTTGTTTAAATACAGCCCATATAAATCACTTGCAACCACTTACCTTGAAAGGTTTTAGTAAATCCAATGAATCATTTTCTTAGTGTATGATTAATAATATTAGTAATTCCTTACATTTATATAGCACTGATCTGGATACTTAAAGCGTTTTACACATTTTTGGGGGGAATCTTTCCATCCACTACCATAAATGACTTCCAGTTTCCAACATTCTTCAAAATGACAAAGAAAAAAACTCATAAAGGTTTGAAATCACTTATGGGTGAGTACCCAGCTGGCACAGGACATCAACATGACATCAGATTGACAGTGTAACATCGAGGGGCGTTGCATTTTGTTTGGAAATAACAATCAGGGGTACATTTCCGAAAACCATCATTAGACAATTAAGGTTGCAAGTTCTGTCGTTACAAACATAGTTCATTAATTTGGCGTTTCCCAAATCCATCGTTCCAACGAACATTCACAAACTGCATCGCAAACTTAGATGCTTGCAATTACACCTCTGAAGCTGTAGTTAAAAACATAGTTCCTGGTTGTGTTCTATCCCAGTTATTACCCAACCGGACAGACGTTGGATTTTGGTCACTTTCCAACGCAACCAAAAAACAACAGCTACAGGTTGACGTTGTGAGGACATTGCCACTATGACGTCTATCAGATATTTTGTTTTGGTTGCTATACCTGACGAATAAATGTCAGTATTTGACGTCAAAATTACGTACGTTGGTTTGAGAGATGATGTTGTCTCGACGTTGTATTTTGGTCATTTTCCAACAGAACCTAAAATCACAACACAGGCTCATTCCGAAATTGTAGCCCTATATATGTTTCTGGAGATCGCGAATTATGCAGCCAGAAGTACGTATGACTGCATTTAATCTTTAAAACGAATGTTATGGGGTGGTATGATACTGTTCCTTTTTGCGCTTACCAGCTGACAGCTTACCTTCATGTGGACAGCTTTTCCGCTGTTAACAGTTTGTCCAGTAGCTTGACACATATGTTGACGGACTTGAGTTGACGACAGGGTTTGAGTTTGGTGAAGAATGGTTCAGTAAGCCAAAAAATAAAATAAACAAATTAGGCGTCCACAAGCGCTTTTCTTTTATGGATTGCTTTTGAAATTGGTCAGTCAGTCAATCGACAGCAGCCTCTGGTGGATTTACATGAGAAAACCTGGTGTGAATGGCACTCTTAAGACAAATTTGAGAACTGAAAAAGCATACACACTGGCCTCTGGTGGATTTGCGAAAACAAAAACTGCAAAAAAAAAACGTAGCTCCTGTGGCATATTTTGCGCTCTCCAGAAATATATATAGGGGTACGTGAATGCTGGCAACCTAAATCTATTAACACCTTGTAATGTTGTGTGTCTGCTGGATAAATGTGAGCATTTGGGGGGGGGGGTGCTTTTGAAACTTTAAACACAATGCTGTGCCCTTTTTAGTGTTTTCCATGAGTCCAGCTCATGCCCATGCAGAAGAAAGACTTCTCCAGTCTTTGTTCATCAACTACAACAAGCTTTCTCGTCCAGTAGCAAACATCTCTGATGTGGTTCTGGTCCACTTCGGCTTGTCTATTGCTCAGCTCATTGATGTGGTGAGTCTCAGATATCCTACATTTTTTCTTTTCATCTAAAACCATGCAAACACATTCTCACCATATAGTCACTTTCCCTTTTTTTAATTACTCTTTTCTGTATGGAAATCTCACTTTGCTTCAAAAAACCAGGATGAGAAGAATCAGATGATGACCACAAATGTCTGGGTGAAGCAGGTATGTTTTCATCCAAAAAGAAAAAAACGCCCATAATTAGACATTAATGAGATTTTTAATTGGAACTGGGCTCTTGTTGCTTCACTCTCCACCCCTGTCATACCTGCTGGTTGTGAGCGGTGATGAGCGCGCATGTTTCCCTGCAGGAGTGGAACGACTACAAGCTGCGCTGGAACCCAGAGGAGTATGAGAATGTCACCTCCATCAGAATCCCCTCCGAGATCATCTGGAGACCTGATATTGTGCTCTATAACAAGTGTGTGAGGCTTTTAACAAACCCGGAATTCAGCCAAATCCATTTCTTAAGATCGACATCATCAAACACTGTTAACCTCCCACCGTTTCAGCATTGTGAAAGGTTTCTGCAATTTGGTTTGATTTCACTCTTTCACTTTGGAGGTCTGTTAATAGTCTTTTCCCACCACAATCTCATGGCAGATCATAAGTTTTTGATTTATTTTAAATCCAAGACAGAGTTTCGGACACGAGTAATATAATGCTATTTTTGTCTTTTAACATTTTTACATTTTTTTTGAAATTTTTGCCATTTAAAGCTGCTTTACAGATGAATTTTAATACACTTTAAATTGATGATAATTGTTCTAATTGCATTTCATAATTGCAACATTATTTTTTATATTTTTCTTTATCATATAAAACTAAATTAGACAAATCATTGGACAACAGTGGTTTGTTCTGTAGTCGTTTGGGGAAACAAAAGGGGCTGGGGGAGGAACAATATTAACCTAAAATTACGTTTTAAATGAAAAAACTGCTTTTATTTCAGCCATTATATTATATATTGAGTATTAAACTTTACTATGTACATTCATATTAAATACAAATGTATGCGTAACAGGAATAAATTGTATTTTTAAAATTATAATATAAAATAAATACATTATAGTATAATTTATTTTAATTTTTATGATCTCATTCATACATTTAAATATGCTAACAGTTGGGTTTAGGGGTGAGGAGTGCCTAATTTTAAAAAACCGTACGTTTTCTTCAGAATTAATTGAATGAAATAATTGAATTAATTAATAATAAATAATAATAATTGAAATAATTAATTGAATGAAATTAATTCTTTTCTGAATTCCACTTTTCTGACAATATGTCAAATATGTTTAGTTTCCTAAGGGTGGTTCTTATATATAGGGTAATATTTGTAATTGAATTTATTTTGTATGTCTTTGCAATACATGAAGACTGTGGAATTAAGCTCTAATTAATGTCGGAGGAGGGTGAAATCACACAACATTTACTTTAGGGTGCATTATATAGTATTGCATTAACAAAAATAATTTGGTCTGTATCTGAAATCGCCCTCTATACCCTTAAATAGTGCACTATTTGAGGGAGCAACCATTGTAGTGATGTCCTTGATACTACAGTGGATGTTCTGGCCTGCATTAAATCAAACCCCCAATGCACTACAATAACAAGTGTGAAACCAACGTACACTTAACAGCTAGAGCAGGGGTGCTCAACTCTTTTCCTGGAGATCTACCGTCCTGCAGAGTTCATCTCCAACCCTCATCAAACACACCTGAACCAATTAATTAGGACCTGAAAAGCACTGGATAATTACAGGTAGGTGTGTTTGATATAGGTTGCAACTGAAATCTGCAGGAAGGTAGATCTCGCGACCCCTACATTCCTCAGAAGTGGTTATAAATATAGAAATGTTGCAACAATCGGCCAATATGAACACAAGCATATTGACAACACAAAAAATCTAACAACCATACGCAATAATAACTTATATAATCATTTATTAATTTGTTTAATTTCATATAACCTCACCTAATGAGACTGGTGGACACAATGTTTTCAGCTCAAGTCTATTGGGTCTTAGTCTATTCTAATTTTGGAGACCACTAATCAAAGATCATTCTCAATGTTCAGTTGTGGCCTGTATTTATTTTTAATGTGTTTGATTGTCATAAAGGTGTCAGACAGTTTAACCTGGTGCTATAAAATCTTCTGCTGTTGATGATATTGCTGTGTTGTTAATCTAACATAAACACATAATCCTATGGAAAAAAAAAGAATTAAAAGGCTGATGGCTTTTTATTTGCATGTTGTTGCTTTTTATTTAACTATTATTTCATCAACTGTGAGTTATGGATAAAATATGGTAATTTCAATAGTTTAACTTAATTTATTTGACTTGGAAATCCCCAAGCGACCCCATGTCATAGTCCTGCAACCCCCACTTTAGGAACTGTGAGAGTTCAGACGCTGGATATCCACATCGAATTTATATCGGCTTAAATTTGACAAAAAATTGAATTGTTAAATTAACCTTTGCATGCATAAGAGATATCAGAATTCTTTGTTTCATTTCTAATAGACAGCCTGATAAGTTTGATGCACCACATGGTCTAAGTTTCAAATCTAATCTGTTTGAGGGATTTATCAACCAGGGAAGCACAAACAAAACAGCATCCCTTCCAGTGCACTCAGTGCTCCAATTCACTCACTCGTTTTCATTTACTCTGTAAGTGGAATATATAATTGGACTAATGTAGGGAATAGTGAATGAGGGTAGGGGGTGTTTTCAGATACAGCTTAGGTGTAAATGAGATTCCAATGAAGTCTAAAGGGTTTTCTTTTTTTATGACAAGTCTGTTTGAACTTGAACTTTAGACTAACATTAAAATGCTATAAAGGCAGTCTTTTCCAAATTGATGTTACTTATTTGTTACCCTACATTATTATGTTAACCCAGGGGTGTCCAAACTCAGTCCTGAAGGGCCAGTGTTCTGCGGATTTTAGCTCCAACTTGCCTCATTAGCTAGCCCAGGTATGTCTGATTGAAGCTGGAACTAAACTTTGCAGGTCACTGGCCTTCCAGGACTGAGTTTGGGCACCCCCGCTTTAACTCTCCTGTCATTCTATGTCCATATAGTTGCATGAAGTTTGCAGTTGGGATTGAATGACATCCAAAAAAAATAATAAAACACACACGTCACAAACACACTCACCCACAGACACACATTTAGTTTTTTTGCAGGCAGCTCACTGTCTAATTCACAAGCATCTCTTACTGTAGACAGTTCATTATAAAAAAGGTGACAATTCATTCACTGAATCAAATCAAAATCTGATTCATGAAGCACAGGCCAGTAGCTAGGGGGGGTTCGGTGGTTCGGAAGACAAAGGTCCAGATTTTGTCCCATACATGAGCTCATTCATCCTGCTTTGGCTGCTATGCATTTTCATAAATAGTGAAAATAATCCATCGAAAAGTGATCTTAGACCAAGCCGAATCCTCTGTTGGCTGTCCCTTCAATGTGACTTTAGCTAAAGTATTTTGTGCAAGAAAACATACAATCTGGTGTAAAGAAGTCATCTTTCACTATTGTATTGTTTTTAAATAGAGAAAACATTTTACAAGTGTAGCTTTTATTCTAAATCATGGACCGAAAACGAGCAATAAAAAGGTGTGAAGCACCAAAAGCGTACCATATTAAATTAATTTGAATACTATTTTGGCTATTGTTGATATCCATGTATTAACTTTTTTTACACGAGAGGCTAGAAAAATTGTGAAGCTCTACAATCAACCCAGGCTCATTCTGAAAACGTAGTCCTGAGGATTTTTCTGGAGACCGCGAAATATGTCCCGGGAGGTACGTATTTTTGCAGTTTTTGTTTTTCGCGAATCCGCGAGAGGCCGCTGTGTGCGCCTTTTTGGCTTCTCAGACGTCTCCCACGAGTGCCGTTCGCGCCCGCGCTGTTCTCACGTGAACCCACCAGAGGCCGCTGTCGAATGAACGTCTGTCTGTCCGACTGGCTGATTGATTGACTGGGCGACCGGCCAATCGGCCGGCCGACCCACCCTCCTCCGTCACTGAACCCAACCGATTTTACCGATTGACCAGCCCGCCCTAAACCCAACCAATGATTTACAAAAGCCGTCCGGAAAAAGAAAAGCCCTCGTCCGATTTCTTTTTTTTTTACCACGTTTTCGTATTTTACCACATCCTCACCCTGTTATGAACCTCTTCACTTTATTTCTTGGATTCTGTAGTCTTACCTGATTTCTGGAACCGCTCTTCCCCGGACTCGAACCCGCTAAAAGAAACGGTGTCATACCGCCCTGCAGCGTTCGCTTAAAAAATTAAATGCAGTCATACGTACCTCTGGCTACATAATTCGCGGTCTCCAGAAACGTCCTCGGGACACGTTTTCAGAATGAGCCTGGGTTGTCTACAATTTATTGTTATTAATAATATTACTATGTTCTAATTATTCTTTTTATTTAAATGGCCAAATGTGGAAAGAATATGCTGGACATGTTGTTATTTGCCAAATAAATGACAATAGGCTACAATTTTTAATTTAAAACTTTAACAGATTCCTATAATAATAAATTAAGTAATAAATCAGTATTTTAAAAATAAGTATTTTTACACATTTCTTTATTCTAAAACTTTAGGAAAAAATTTTGGTACATGAAGACCATCAGATAAACTAATTCAGTTAAAAATAGTGCTTTAAATGACACTAAAATGCAGTATTTAAACCTCATCATTGAAACCGAAAATGAGGCATATAACTGCAAAAAAGGTCCACATTTTGAGAAAAAAAAGAACCGCTCCCTACACCAGGCTGGCTACGGGCCAGAAGCAGTAGTCTTAAGGCCTAATCCAATTCTATTTTTGTACCCCTACCCCTTCCCCTTGGCCCTTAAAACCGAGTGTGAAGGGGAAGAGCTTCAAAATGTACCCCTAAGAATTGGGACAGGACTACAACACCTGCACACGTCATCATAAGTCATCGCAATCTCTTGCTTCATGTGAGATCAGATGATCACAACTGCTGTAGTTATTCCAGTTGCTTTATTTTTTGGTTTTTATCTTCAAGAAATCACTGAGGGCATATATTATGTTATCATAACGATCTAATGTGGCAGTAAGATCATAACTGTATTGCGCATTTACACAGTGGCCATATTCATCTATGTAAACACAAAAACGACATTAATATCATACCAGACACCGTAAAAAGCTCATTCCCAACCACTAGTCTTTTCTGACAGGGTATTTGAGTGTCATCGAGTGACAGAATGTTGTGGGTTTGCTATACAGGAGTTATTAACAGGGATTATAGATCGCGAAATTTAGCTGGGTTTTTTAGTTTTTTTTTTAAGCATGATGGTAAAACACGAACGCGGTTATGAATATATTAAAACATATATGCTTGTTTGTTGTAAAAATGAATAATAATGACAAAAAATACTAATTTGTGGATCTCATTACTTCCGGGTGCAACTGTCCTGCCACTGAAGCTGGTGTATTCTGGGAAATTTTCTTAACCCTTGGTTTCGAGTGTGGTCCTGAAAAATCTTAGCTCGAAGGGCTATCTACCTCTTCCCCTTAGCCCTAAGCCATCAAGCTAAAAATAATTGGGACACCTTTACCCCGTCACGGGGACGCACAAAACGAAGGGTAGGGGTAAGGGGAAGGGCTAAGGGGTAGAATTGGGATTGGGCCTTACTCTACTTCTAGTCTTCTAAACTTCTAGTAGGTTTGACTTCTAATCTAACCTAAATCACCATGGATTAAACACCATTAATCACTAACAGCATTATATTTGAATAAAATATTTTCAGTTAACAACAACTTCTCACTTTACGAATTTAGAATTCAAGTCATCAAGCTGACAATGGCAACATTTTAAATTGAACCGTTCCATGATTTTAGCTGTAATTTGATTTTAGGTAAATACTGAAGCCAAGACAACAATTGGATATTCTGAACAATTCTCTAAATCCATGATATCTATTCTCAGAAAGACTGGATTTTAAGAGTTGAGAGGATCTCTAAACCCAAGCACGTCAACGACGTCTCATGTTATTGATGGTTTGGCTCACTGTGATGTACACGGACACCACTAAAGCTGTCTTTCACGCTGCTCCACAGATATTTCATCGCAGATCCTGTCTGACAGTTCTTTCTGTTTGATCTGCAGTGCGGACGGAGACTTTGCGGTGACTCACTTGACAAAAGCCCAGGTGTTTTACAATGGGAGAATCAAATGGAAACCTCCCGCCATCTATAAAAGCTCCTGCAGCATCGATGTCACCTTCTTCCCTTTTGACCAACAAAATTGCAAGATGAAATTCGGCTCTTGGACATACGACCGAGCCAAGATTGACCTGATCAGCATGGCCAGCGACGTAGACCAGATGGACTACTGGGAAAGCGGCGAATGGGTGATAATAAACGCAGTTGGCACCTACAACATCAAAAAATACGAGTGCTGCACTGAAATATACCCAGATATCACCTACTCTTTCATCATCAGACGCCTTCCTTTGTTCTACACCATCAATCTCATCATCCCCTGCCTGCTAATCTCCTGCCTGACAGTCCTGGTCTTCTACCTCCCCTCAGAATGTGCGGAGAAAATCACACTGTGTATCTCCGTCCTCCTATCCCTGACTGTTTTCCTCCTGCTAATAACCGAAATTATCCCTTCAACCTCATTGGTCATCCCGCTGATTGGCGAGTACCTCCTGTTCACCATGATCTTTGTCACTCTGTCCATCATCATCACGGTGTTTGTACTTAACGTGCACCACCGTTCGTCCCGTACACACAGCATGCCACACTGGGTCCGTCAGCTTTTTCTCCACCTGGTGCCCCGTTACCTGTTCATGAAACGTCCACCAGCCTCGGGCAAGAGAAACTGCGGGAAGCTGATTGAGATGATGCACAAACAGGCCGATTCGCAATCTATGTTTCTGCGGAACAACATCCTGGATATCTCTCCGCAAAGTCCGATCCCGCATTTGGGACCTACTTCAGCTGCCCAGCTGGATCAAGTTCAGCAGGACTCAACTTCCCCCAAACCCCTGTTTTTCTGCAGTTCCCCCAGCAGCCAGTATTCAATCCTTCAAGAGGAAAACTCGCAAACCCCCCAAACACCAGTTCTCAGCTACACATGCGCATACACGAACAGCATCTTCGCCTCCAGCACAACTTCGTTTCCAGATACTCTCCTTGGCACCCTGCTGCACACCATACCGCAGGACGGAGCCAAGTGCACAGAATGCGATTTCCAAGGCCACAGTGCTGAGAGTGTCTTCATGGAAGCCAAGGAGAGTGTTCTGGGAGCAGGGAGTTGTCAACACTGTCTTACGTCTGAAGGGACGAGTCTGCAGAAGCTTGATCTCGATGAGGCAGGGAGGTGTACCAGACATAACATGCCCAGCGCTCAGATCTTCAGCCCCAACAGTGATGGATCCACTGATCTGAATGCAGCAGAGCCAGTCAGCAATCTGTCTCAGTCCTTGCTCAAAGCCTTGGAAGGAGTTCAGTACATCGCTGACCATCTCAGAGCCGAGGATTCAGACTTTTCGGTAAGTTTTGCCATTTGAAGGCACAATATGTCCGATTTTTGTAACACCTTACAATAACAGCACATGAATAATGATGTACTACACTGAAAAATGATTCACTGGATTTACATTTTTTTAAGGTAAGTGGTTGCAAACTATTTATATGGACTCAATTTAAAGCAACAAACTAAATTTAGTAATGCTCAACTTAATTTGTTTGTTTAAATTCAGCCCATATAAATTGTTTGCAACCACTTACCATAAAAAATTTGTAAAGACAATCAATATTTTTTCAGTGTTATATGTAAATTAAACATTACTTTATTATGAACAAAAGCTGAGTTAAGGTATGTGCTAATCAAGAACTAACTTGAACTAGATATTAAAGTTTGAGGACAAACTTTATGGTGGCTTGAAAAGCCGAGTCTAAAAGTTTGAAGTCGTTTTAAAGTGTAAATAACTGAAGCAGTTTTTATGAAGTTTGAAACAGTCGGCATAGATAAGTACATATATGTTAGCATGTTTCTAGGTTGTTGCTAGGCGGTTGCTAAAGTATTCTGAGTGGTTGCTAAGCAGTTGCTAACATCAATTAGCATGTTACTAGCATGAATTAGCAAGTAACTAGCATGATTCTAACATAAATTAGCATGTAACTAGCATGATTCTAGCATGAATTAGCATGAGTCTAGCATGAATTTGCATGTAACTAGCATGATTATAGCATGGATTAGCATGTATTAGCATGTTGTTAGCATGATTCTAGCATGAATTTGCATGTTTCTAGCATAGTTCTAGCATGATTTAGCATGTTACTAGCATGATTCTAGCAAGAATTAGCATGTTATTAGCATGATCGAAGCATGACTTAGGATGTTACTAGCATGATTCTAGCATGAATTAGCATGTTACTAGCATGTTTCTAGCATGAATTAGCATGTTACTAGCATGTTTCTAGCATGATTTAGCATGTTATTAGCATGATTCTAGCATGAATTAGCATGTTTCTAGCATGAATTAGCATGTTATTAGCATGATTCTAGCATGAATTAGCATGTTACTAGCATGATTCTAGCATGAATTAGCATGTTTCTAGCATGACATAGCATGTTACTAGCATGATTCTAGCATGAATTAGCATGTTACTAGCATGATTCTAGCATGAATTAGCATGTTATTAGCATGATTCTAGCATGAATTAGCATGTTACTAGCATGATTCTAGCATGAATTAGCATGTTACTAGCATGATTCTAGCATGAATTAGCATGTTATTAGCATGATTCTAGCATGAATTAGCATGTTACAAGCATGATTCTAGCATGGATTAGCATGTTACTAGCATGATTCTAGCATGGATTAGCATGTTTCTAGCATTAATTGGCATGTTATTAGCATGATTCTAGCATGAATTAGCATGTTACTAGCATGTTTCTAGCATGAATTAGCATGTTACTAGCATGTTTCTAGCATGAATTAGCATGTTACTAGCATGATTCTAGCATGAATTAGCATGTTACTAGCATGTTTCTAGCATGAATTAGCATGTTATTAGCATGATTCTAGCATGAATTAGCATGTTTCTAGCATGAATTAGCATGAATTAGCATGTTACTAGCATGATTCTAGCATGGATTAGCATGTTACTAGCATGATTCTAGCATAAATTAGCATGTTACTAGCATGATTCTAGCATGAATTAGCATGTTACTAGCATGATTCTAGCATGGATTAGCATGTTACTAGCATGGTTTTAGCATGAATTAGCATGTTACTAGCATGAATTAGCATGTTTCTAGCATGAATTAGCATGTTATTAGCATGATTCTAGCATGAATTAGCATGTTACTAGCATGATTCTAGCATGAATTAGCATGTTTCTAGCATGAATTAGCATGTTACTAGCATGATTCTAGCATGAATTAGCATGTTATTAGCATGATTCTAGCATGAATTAGCATGTTACTAGCATGATTCTAGCATGGATTAGCATGTTACTAGCATGATTCTAGCATGAATTAGCATGTTACTAGCATGTTTCTAGCACGAATTAGCATGTTTCTAGCATGAATTAGCATGTTATTAGCATGATTCTAGCATGAATTAGCATGTTTCTAGCATGAATTAGCATGAATTAGCATGTTACTAGCATGATTCTAGCATGGATTAGCATGTTACTAGCATGATTCTAGCATGAATTAGCATGTTACTAGCCTGTTTCTAGCATGAATTAGCATGTTACTAGCATGATTCTAGCATGTTACTAGCATGTTTCTAGCATGAATTAGCATGTTACTAGCATGTTTCTAGCATGAATTAGCATGTTACTAGCATGTTTCTAGCATGAATTAGCATGTTACTAGCATGTTTCTAGCATTAATTAGCATGTTGATAGCATGTTTCTAGCATGAATTAGCATGTTATTAGCATGATTCTAGCATGGATTAGCATGTTACTAGCATGATTCTAGCATGAATTAGCATGTTACTAGCATGTTTCTAGCATGAATTAGCATGTTACTAGCATGATTCTAGCATGTTACTAGCATGTTTCTAGCATGAATTAGCATGTTACTAGCATGTTTCTAGCATGAATTAGCATGTTGTTAGCATGATTCTACCATGAATTAGCATGTTTCTAGCATGATTCTAGCATTAATTAGCATGTAACTAGCATGTTACTAGCATGATTCTAGCATGAATCAGCTTGTTTTTAGCATGAATTAGCATGTTGTTAGCATGATTCTAGCATGAATTAGCATGTTACTAGCATGACTAGCATGTCACTATCGTGTTCCTAGCACCTTTCTAGCAAGATTAGCATGTCAGTAGGATGTTAAAACTGTTAGCGTGTGTTAGAATAGCTAGTCACAGTCTCTGGGACAGTTGCTAGGGTGCTGAAATTGGTTGCTAGGGAGTGGCTAGTAAGTTTAAAGGTAATCAGTGATTGGCTGCTGGCTAGACTGAGTTGAATGAGGCCAGACTCTAGTCTGTAGGACAGTCTGATGCAGAGTTATGAGCTCACAAAGGTTGATCCAATGTTAAGTAAATGGGAGTCTTTTACAATGGAAGTCTATGGGACAGTTGCTAGGGTGCTGTAAGTGGTTGCTAGGGAGTGGCTAGTAAGTTAAAAAGTCATCAGTTATTGGCTGCTGGCTAGACTGAGTTAAATGAGTCCAGTTAGAAGTCTGTAGGACAGTCTGATGCAGAGTTATGAGCTCACAAAGTTTGACCCAATGTTAAGTCAATGGGACTTTTGGGATTTTTCTGGGTCGTTTTTCGGAAAACCCAAGGTCGGATCAGTTAGAAAAGATATAGCAACCCGAGTCAGACCAGTTTGAAGGTTTGACGAAAGTTTGAAGTATGTAGCTTGAAAGGCCTAGGAGGAGATACACTTAGAAATTAGTCTCAGAAGAAGAAGAAGAAGAAGAAGAAGAAGAAGAAGAAGAAGAAGAAGAAGAAGAAGAAGAATAATAAGTTTAAGATAGATAACAGTATGCTGGCTTTTCAAGCCACCAGAACTACAACACAGTTACATGAATTGATGTGTGAATAATTACTACCTTGTTAATACATGATTTTTATTTTATGAATTAATTAACACTTTTGTTTTAGCTATATGTAACCTAAATGGGCCCCACTTTATATTAAGTGTCATTAACTACTATGTACTCACATCAAAATATAAATACAGTGTACTTAATGTGTTCATAATGCATTGCAGAATACTTCTGGCGCTCTTTGGGTGAGATATGGGTAGGGTTAGGGATAGGGTTGGTGGTGTGGGTAGGTCACAGCAGACGTGGCACACGCGGAAAAATCACGCTATTCACGCCTAGAGACGTGTGAACATTTTGAGTTACCTTGCTTCATTAACGCGTCAAATCCGCTACATTTGCGGGTCAAATTCACTTAATAGCTTCGGATTGCGTCATGGGTGGGGCTTCTGTCTGCCCGGTGACTCTGTAAAGTCTAGATCGTATACGCAGCCGGCCGGAAGTGCAATATGTACATCAATTATAGTAGCATTTAATATTTAATATTAATAATTAATATTTTATTAATTAATAATTTAATATTAATAATTAATATTTTTACACTACTGTGACAGTTGGGTTTAGGGTTGGGGTGAGGGTAGGCGTTAAAAAATACTATTTATTGGGTAATTTGATAGATAGCATAAATAATACTCGGTACAACTACTGTTTGTTCGTCACTGTGATGGTTGGGTTTAGGGTTGGGGTGGGGGTAGGCGTTAATAAAATACAATAAATGGGATATGTAATAATAATATAAATAATTCTCGCTAACTTCCAGCCGCAACCATATCTGATCTAGCAACAACCCGGTGACTCTAGCTTCCTTGCTAAATGGCTAACATGGATTTTATTGAGAAAATAGCTGTGTTTATGTGCTTTAGGAATGCTGATAAACAGCATCGATTCGTTTGGAGCCCTGTCTGACTCCACTAGATCCATTCAGAAGTGCACTCAGCTCTGTGAGTTCATCAACTCCTCCAGAAACTATACATAGATGAAGGAAGCTTTCAGCGGTGCTTCTGGACACCAACAACAGGCGCAATGTCATAATCATGCCCCTACAAGACAAAGCTTATGATTGGTTAACGTGATGTGAATGTCCGCTGAAGTTCAGATTTTCAAACTCGAGCGATTTCGGGGAAAATGCTCAACCCACACTTCATTCATGCAAATTGCATCTTTCGCGCAGCCTCATTCGCACGTATCGCGCTTCCTAAGCATTTTATCATATCAACACCAAAAAAGGGTAATGTCATATAAAGGCCTTGGCAATGCTAAATCACATCAAAGTTTGTGAGGCCGCCACAGACATGGCGGAAGCCAGACAAAAATTCTATATAATTCTGTAAATTTAACACATCAAAAGCAATTCTAAATTCTATGAAGTTGTTATAACTGAGGCGTGCATTGTATGATCTGCCTCAAAATGCAGACATTTGATAAGAGTCCTGACAGGAATAGATTTACATGCCAATATCCAAATACAATCAGTGCCACCTGCTGGCAACAGGAAAAGGCATGTTTTACACTGTAACAAACTTCTACAAATTTCATCAAATCAAATCCAAGTTCTGTCAGTCTAATCCAAAGGCCTTTGTGATGTTCAATTGTGTAGATCTACAGTTTTCATCGAATAGTGTGTCCCGTGGCGAACTGACAAAGTTCGTTGTTTTGCAATGGGGGAGAAAGTAACTCCACCACACAATGTCTGATCTGCCTTAAAATTCACATGTTCGATAAAATTCCTCTCCTGAAGACATCTACATGCCAATATTGATTTACACTCATAGTGCCACCTGCTGACAGAGGGAAGTTTGGCATAAATCAGTGATTTTCTCAGATTTTTAAAAATATTTATCAGCTTAAATTATTATTCTCCACTGTTCTCTGTCATCCTAAGGCCTCCGGGCGGTGGTGAGCCCGGGTCCAAGGTCCCTT
The DNA here is from genome assembly GCF_903798145.1 of Danio aesculapii. Lineage (NCBI taxonomy): Eukaryota > Metazoa > Chordata > Actinopteri > Cypriniformes > Danionidae > Danio > Danio aesculapii. The sequence goes on from NC_079445.1 coordinate 15,577,428, forward strand.
TCACTGCTGCTTGCAGCTTAAATTATAAATGTAATTGCAGATATTAATTACAGATGCAATTACATGTAAGTATTTAATCAAGCATAAGTACAATGTAAAAAACATGTATTTACACAACAAGTACAATGTAATAAATAATTAGTTTCAGTGTGAGTACATATTAATTAAGGCCAATAATATAAAGTGGGACCCCAAAAGGATCTGTTAATGTATCTTTATGCCATCACTTTACTTGAAGGGGCACATTGTCATTAACTCATTCTTAACTACTCATGAACATCACACATTTGTCTAGTAGTGCATGTTTACACTGAAAAACAATAGAAAGTGTCCTGTTTACATCAGAATGAACAGTTTAAACACAGGGGTTCAGTAGAATGTAATGAAGACAATAGCTCCCATGATTGCACACTCAGACACAGCATCATCAATATGCGGCTTTGTTTGTTGTGAACACATGATTACTAGTGGCAAAAATGACATACTGTATATTTAAAGGAGTGTGTCATATTGTTAAAAGCAGGTGTAATTCCAAACTCAACTGACTTTTTTATAGGTGAACACAAAAATGTATATTTTGAAAAATGTTAACTTTTGACAAAATAAAAACAAAAGCATAAAATTGTGACCTCTAAAAATGTTATATACAGGATAAATCATTTATTATATTGAAAATAACTTGTTTTATTCAGTTTCCAAACCATTTAATGAAAAAACAAATTGAAACAATCGGGGAAAATATTATTTTGAACTATTACTTAAAAAGAATCAATTGATTTGGGAATAAGACTATACTGTTTGCAGTGGTGTACATATTTACAGTATAATATAGCTAAATTAACTCATAACAGCAAGCTTTTTATCAGACTACTGATTATGTTACATGTTTTCCTGTCTGTCTGTCTGTCTGTCTGTCTGTCTGTCTGTCTGTCTGTCTGTCTGTTTGTTTGTTTGTTTGTTTGTTTGTTTGTGTTTAGGCTGCCAGGAAAACCAGCCATTTCCAATGTTATCACTCGATTGAATTGGCGTTATCAGTGATTATCAGCTGATAAATATGGGTCGGTAGGGGCCTTCTGTGCCTTCTAGTAGGCTCAGAAGTCTGATATCATGCATCCACATAGTTAATCAGCTATAGATCATATACGGCTGCAGCTGGAAGTCAATTTTATTAACATCTACCCCGGGCATCACGGTGGCGCAGTGGGTAGCACAGTCGCCTTACAGCAATTGGGTAAGCTAAATTGGCCGTAGTGTATGTGTGTGAATGGATGTATGGATGTTTCCCAGTGATGGGTTGCAGCTGGAAGGGCATCTACTGTGTAAAACATATGCTGGATAAGTTGGCTGTTCATTCCGCTGTGGCGACCCCAGATTAATAAAGGGACTGAGCTGAAAACAAAATGAATGAATGAATAACGTCTACCCCTACCCCAACCCTAAACCCAACCATCACAATAATGTAAAAACAGATCTGGATTTGGAGTCTATTAGTATAGCTGATTAACTATGTGGATGGATGATAACAGCCTTCTAACGCCCTTTCAATCGAGTGATGACATTCGAACCGGATGGGAAAACTCAGTAGCTATTATTTCAAAGTACAGCATGCAGTCTGTTCAGCATATATTGCTTTAAAACCATTGAGTAAATTAATTGTGTATAATTATAAAAATATGGCTTAACAGTTATAAAATAAATATGCAAAAACATTAATACATTCAATGGGTTCACTCACTTTTTTGCGTAAAGATTCAACTTCTCTGATTGTGTGTAATGGAAGAAACAAAAGGAATTTGGAGTTGGAATGGCATGAGGTCTATTTTGTCTTCAGATAAAATCCAGTACAGATTAGAGTAAAAACTAAACAAGGAGTAAAAAGGGTTCTAAAAGTAAACGGTCTGTGAAAAGAATATTCAGGCTTTGGTAACGCTTTATAACACTTTATATTATTTATTAATCATAAGCAAATAGTTCATTCATTATCTGTTAAGTATTAACTCTAACAGATGTTAGTAAGCAGTTTATAAATACAGATACAAATGCTGTTTTCTTGACTATTATAAATGTGCTTAATGGTTGTATTTTCATACTTTGTTAATGATTTTTTTTATTAATTAAGTATTGTATTATTTACAAACTAGTTATTTAAGAATAGTGTGTACTATTGCAAGATTATTCAGAATGCGTAATGATTAATAAACTATTTAAGTTAACATTTATATATCTAATTGTTCAGGCATATACTAATAGTTAATTTGTATGTTAATAAAAGCTTTATTAACTCAACTTTATTCAGTTTTTTGACCTAATCTTAAGTGAGGACTACTTATAAATCCCTCACTATAAAAAAAGTTCCAGATTTTCACATGTTAGTTTATTAGTGTCACTTTACAGGATTTAACTGTATTCAGAATTTTATTGTGAAATTAATAAAATTAGCATTATTACAGCAAATTACTGTAAAAAGGGCTATATATTTTGCATGTAGGAATTCAAACTATTTTTATTTCATTCAACAATTTATTTCAGACATTATTACAAATAAACTGTTATGCTAGTATTCGCACTTCTTTGGTACTTTGATACTAAAAACAGAATGCTATTGCAGTCCCAAAAACACTTTGGTTACATCTTTCAAAATAACTTAAAAGAAAATCATCCTGTTTTGAAACAACATGAATGTCATTTATGAATGTCATGTAAATTTTCATTTTTTGGTGCACTGCACCTTTATTTAATTTTATAAGGTTAACATGGAAATATGAACTAATTTTTAATTAACTTAACTTTGTGCTTAGCCAAAAACATAATAAACTGGAACAAAAGTAATTGATTCATAAAAGCAAACACTGTTAAGCACCCAAAATGATTTCAAAGTCAGGGTAAATGTCAGACTGACTAGCCGAGGAAAGCCTGCTTGACAGTAAAATATAGTTAATTCTACAAGACAATACTGTGAAATCACAGTAATGGACTTCACTATCTACTTTAAAGTTTTTTCACAGTAATTTAATGTAACAAAATGACTGTAAATTACTGTTAACTACCTCACAATAATTTGTTGTTAATTTACATACAGTATTTTACTATGAAAGTAATGCAATTATTAGTCTGTATTTTACTTTGAATTTTTACAGTGCTTATAAATGAAAATTAAAGGCTCAGTTATAGTCTAAACAGAAAACATTCTATCCTATTCATTTGAAATTACACAAATAAAAATAAATCTTTGCAATCTTATGTACAATAAAATTACTGCACAGTTTAAACATCGCTAAATGACATTGAAATGTTTAATCATAATATATCTTTAAATTATTACATAACAGTTGTTTTATCTCATTTCCATTTAATTGTATTTATTTCGAATTGTATTTGGACACTCCTGTTATTCAGCAATGTTTAAAGTTTACAGTAATTATATTTTTTAGATAAGATTGTAAACATTCATTGTTCATTTGATGTTAAACCTTTAATTGTCGTTTATAAGGGATTTACAAAGCATAAATAGTCCTCACTTTAGATTAAGTCACAAAACTGAAGTTGAGTTAATAGAGCATTTATTAACATACATACACTGTAAAACCCCAAAAGTTAAGATAACTCAAACCATTTGCGAAAATGAGGCAATTTGAGCACAGTAAAACCCAATAAATGAAGAGAAATCAAACCAACTGAGTACTGTAACACCCAATAAGTTAAGATGACTCAAACCGTTTGAGGAAACCTATTGCTACAAACAATTTGAGTAAAAAACTAATCTATATGAGTACTGTGAACTTACTCCATTTAAGTTGAAGTAATGAGGTATTTAATTAGCTTCAACACTGAGTTCAAAACTCTTTTCAAATGAGTAGAATTAACTACACTTATTTCATTTGATAAAGTGGACTGTTGGGTTTTACAGTGTAGTAACCATTACTATATAATAAAATAATGTTGATTAGAATACTTTAGTAATTGTTTAAAAAAAAATTTTATTAAAAGCCTAAAAGCCACCAACTATTCTTAAATACAAATGGTTGAATTTAATAATGTACAATTAATAAGTAATAAAGTTTGAAAAATACAACTATTAAGCACATTATAAATGGAGCATAGAGCATTTGTATCTGTATTTATAAACTGCTTACTAATGTCTATCAATGTAGAGAATGATTTACAAATAACGAAATCACTGATGCTTAATAACTGATTCATAGTGTGTAGTAATTATAAACAGTTAAAAACCCAGGCTTTAAATAGTTTACTTGCTAAACGGAACTTTGAAACATGTCTTTAGAAAGAGATACTCCTCAAGTTCTACCGAGACACTTTCAACTGGCCTTTGATTCTGGTATTATTTTTTTTATTACCGCTCTTGCTATACTACAAAAACCAGGAAGCACTGTGGTCTCACAGGAAGGTAGTCATCCAAAAAATCAATTCTGAGAGGCAAAGACATGAGTGGAAAATATATCATGATATCTGAAACGAATGAATCTCCTTTTTCTCCACCAGGTGAGGGAAGACTGGAAATATGTTGCCATGGTGATTGATAGAATATTCCTCTGGATGTTTGTGCTGGTGTGCATTTTGGGGACCGTCGGACTGTTCCTCCCACCGTGGCTCGCTGGAATGATCTAGAACATCATGCGGAGTCTTTAACTGGCCTTGTCAATCACACTTGACTGCAGTGACCTCATTAAACATCCGTTGGCGTGGAAATTAAGTGATGTTTAATGTCAGTGCTTTTTTTTTCAATGTAACAGGAAGTTATTTATGGGATTCTGTTTTGGGTTAAATGCGAGTTAATGATAAATTAAATGAAAATTGATGTGATGATTTACTCTCTCCTTTTTAAGACTTGAATTTTCTCTTACACATGCAAAATAAAGAGATTTTCTGAAGTCGGTACTGGTCTCCCATTTCTATGAACAAACATGGAAATACTAAGAAATACTAAAGTTAAATTAAAAAAATACTAAAGTTTAATAAAGTTTAATAAAATTAATATACTGTAATTCTCTAATTATTCTCAAAATAAATGTTTGCTGTTTGTTCAAACTACTTATTTAAAATGAGTTACAATACATTTTTTGAGTATTTTGCGGTACAACTTAATTGTTCAACATAGGCTTATTCTGAAAGCTTAGCCCTATATACATTCCTGGAGAGCGTGAATTATGTAGCCAGAGGTACGTATGGCTGCATTTCATCTTTAAAATGAACGCTACAAGGCAGGATGACGCTGTTCCTTTTCACAGTAGCAGCTGACCGCTTACCTCCGTGTGGACGGCTTTTCTGCTGTTACCAGTTTGTCCAGTGGCTCGCCGCATACGTCGGTGAGACTTGAGACACAGGGAGGAGTTGAGGTGACATAGAATCAAATGGTTCTAGTAAGCAGGTAAGACAAAAACAAAAGCCAAAAAATAAAATAAACAAGTACATAACAAGGTGAGAATGTGGTAAAATCTGAATATGTGGTGAAAATCAGGTGGCAAACGAAGGCTGTTTAGGGAAGTGGGTGGGCGGGTCAATCTGTGATTTAAAAAAAACACTATTGGTTGGTTTAAGGAAGGAGAAGGGTGGGTTGGTCAATCGGTCAGTCAAACAGTCAGCCAACAGTGGCCTCTGGTGGGTTTATGCAAGAACAGCAAATGTGAATGGCACTCGAGGGAGAAATTTGAGATCTGAAAAAGCATCTCACATCGGCTTCTGGTGGATTTGCGAAAACAAAAACTGCAAAAAAAAGTACCTCCTGGCACATATTTCGCGGTCTCCAGAAATGTATATAGAGGTACGTTTTCAGAAACAATTCAAAACAGTTTTTTACAGTGTATGAGTCATTTGAACTAATATTATATTAAACTGACTTAACCCTTGTGCTGTTTGGGGTGTTTTCATCCACTCTAGGGTAATTTTTGAGTCTTAATTTGGCCATAACTTTTTCTGTGTTTCAGCTAGTAGAATGATTTTTGGTGACAAATCTTATGTTGACACATATTTTGTGAAAATGCTTTGAGTTAAAAAAAACTCAATACACTCTGGGTAAATGTATTATTCTTTTGTTATGTTCGGGATGAAAACGTCCTCTAAATTGAACTGCTGTAAAAATGCATCAGATACTTAAAAAAAATTTTTTTTTCATAAATCTGATAATCAACCTCAGTCCTGATCAAAACTACTAAACTGCTTAGAAAAATACAGCATTTTAACTCTTTAATTTCCAAATTCATAAATTATGTCACTGATCTGGTGAAAAAAAAAACTACCTTTATCAAAGTCTTGGATATGTGAAACAACATTGCCTTTTGATTGATTGCCTTTTGAGTAATAAATTTTTTTTCTCCCAAATTTACTGTTGGTGGTTGTTTTTGACCAATTGACTTCCATTATAACCACATTTTTTTTTCTGATTACAAGAACATGACACCAAATAATCATGCATTGTTTTAATGTTGGTGGTGTTCCCTTTTGGAAAGATGTAAAATTTGTAATTTTTACTGATCATCAGTTGGCACCATTAACCCTTTAGATAGGCCTGTGCAAAAAGCCTAGTTTCTGGATTTTATATGGAGTATAAGCAAATTAAAGTGTGTGTCTGTGAGTATGTAAGAGTGACCTTTACGCACTTACCTTGATGTGTCTGAGAAAATCAAAATATGCATCTCAGGTCTCAGAACTACATGAAGTAAACAAAAACAAAGACTGTGTATTTATGCACCATTGAACGTGGTTATAATGGAAGTCAATGGGGCAAAACAGTCACCAACAGTAAATTAGGGGGAAAAATGAAAATCTAACAATGCATCAAAGCCAATGTTGTTACTAATCGTTAACGTGTCCAAGACTGTGATAAAAGGTTAAAAAAATCCAGCTCACAATTACTTTTTATATCGAAAATACATCATTTTGGGCATTTTTTCACCAAAACAGTGACATCATTTGTGAACTTGGCAATTAAAGAGTTAAAATCCTGTACATTTTCTAATCAATTTAGTACTTTTGATCAGCACTGTGGTTGACTAATAGATTTATACAAAAATATTTGAAAAAAAAATCGGATGCATTTTTACAGCAGTTTAATTCAATGGATGTTTTTATCCCTAACACAACAAAAAGGTATCAAATTTGAACGATGCACAAGGGTCATAACAGCTTGCTCATAAAATTAAGTAGGAACATGATTACCTTAGTTTAATAAGTTACAATTAACTATAAACATGTTGTCATGACTTATTGATCATGTAATTTTTTACAGTGTGTGCATTAACTTAACCCATATTTAACCTGCAATATTCCTTTAAACAAACCCCCTGGTTGAGCTAATACAGTCTGTCATCTTAAGTAAAGCAAGTGCAAATTTAATGAGTGCTAAACCCGCTGACACTAAAAAAACAGACATCAACAATAAAGAATAAAGTCTAACTTTAATGGTTTACACTGGGACATATTTAAATTATTTACATGAATTGCTTTGCCCTGTTCTGAGCACTGCTTCCCGGCGCCTGAATTTCATTATGTGAAAATTACTTACAGGAGATTTCAGCTGTGAAAGGTAACAGCAGATAAAATTCTGCAATAGTCTGTCCTGAAGGTGATATGAATTTATAATGATCATTTTTCCAAGGTCTTCTTGTATTACTGCTTTTCTCCTTTACAAACACTCAATATTGATAGTAAAAAAGGTCCTTCGTAATTTGTGAAATTGTACTAACACTATTTATGCCTATATTTTGTGTACCAACAGTATTTATGCCCATATTTCGGCATAAACAATTTTATTTAATTGGTAACTCTTTAATTGGTAACTCTTTATTTTGATGGTCTATTTGAGTATGTCTGCGTATATATAGCTGTTGATACTGCTCCTTCCACAGACATTTAACTGACTATAAGAAACTTTGCAAGTACGTCAATTTACACTAACCCTAACCCCAACCTAACAGTCTACTTATAATCTAATGAGAATTAGTTGGCATGTAGATGCAATGTAACTTAAATTCAACAAATGGACCATCAAAATAAAGTGACAATTAATTTTTTTAATCAGATAAAATAAATGTTTGCAAATGGTAATTATGATACGTTTTTATTACAAAAATGTATTTGTACTTTTGAATTGCATTTTTGGACCTTAATTTTGGAGCTTGTTAAACTTGTGATTTTATTGACCTTTTCATTGGTTTAAAGCAATATTTTGTCTGGATTGGTCATGGAAATCATAGTACAAAACCAGTATTGACTATATTTCATGGATATTTTACAGATTTATTTCTACGCTGTTAAAAAATATTCATTATTTAGCAGTTATTATTCAGCTGTTTTTAATTTGTGTTATCTTTTATTCTTACTGTGTTTTTTTACTGTATTTTTATTGTATTACTGTGCTTTGTTGTTTTTACTGTCTTGTAAGCGCTTTGGGTTTTAGAAAAGCGTGTTTTAAATAAAATATATTATTATTATTATTATTATTATTATTATTATTATTATTATTATTATTATTATTATTATTAAATTGTCGGGATTCAGGCCCGTAGTCTATTAAAAGAGGTGGTTCCTTTTTTCTGAAAAAGTGGACCTTTTTTGCTTCTCTTTTGCTATACTTCATATCAAAAGATGATACTTTGGCTACGGGCCTAGGGTTGGTGTTGTATATTACAATACAAAACTTTGTAATTAACTGCCAGAACATTTACTGTCATATTAAAAACTATATGTTATTTCTTATATATTATATCATTTCAAACTACTAATATTTTCAACATCAAATGTCGACACAGCAGAGATCAAGGTCCCATAATGCAATTCCAACCATAAATAAAGGGAAAACACTTGACTTGTGAATAACAAAATACGTAAACCGTTAACAGATATTTTTTACAGTGTATATACATGAGCAATATCACGTGAGTAGCATGGCTGTATATCGGCACTGGTAGTAGGCATGTTTTAGTGTCCAACCAGTGACGATATACAGTTCATATTGCTACGAGTGTGATATTGCATTTATACAACAGTTCGATGGCATAATAGTGTATATAAAAAAGAAAATCAAACACGAGAGTCTAAAAACCCTTTTGTACATAGAACTACATTCATTCACATCTGCAGCTGACATAAGAACAGCAGAAACCATTGCTTCTTCACCAGTGTCACTTTAGAGCTAGTACTTGAATGATTCTCCAGCGTAATGTCTAAAGTGGTGACAAAACAGGTGATTTTGCTCACATTTTAAGATTTTAAGACTGAACAGCATGAAATGCCATCAGTCTACTGAGATTTCCCAGTATTTTTCTGTTGCAATTGGGAGATCACAATAATTAACCTAGAAAAAGCCAAAACAGCGCAAACACTACCAGATTGCTGTTGTGTTTGCTATAAGGAAAAACGCTAAACACATGCAGGCATTTCTTCTTTCTTTCTGTTTACTGAAGTAGTCTGCAGTAATGAAAACAGGAGACGCGTTAGAAACAAAGACAAGACAGAAATGTTCAATATTATGTATTAAATATTAATACTTAAATATTTCAAGCTACTAAATCACTTCAAAATCAACCGTTATTGAAGGAATGAATGTCACATAATGTAACTTGATAGTGTAAATAAACAGAAAACACCCATAGATCAACTATTCTTTACAGTGAGGAAAAATGAGTGTTTAAAATACATGAAAACTGTCTTTAGGGGTCTGTGATGATTTATGGTCTGCTGATACAACTACAATTATAACTAAAATCTAACTTTTTATGCATTTTGGCTATTCATTTGCAAAGTTTAGGTTGTTTAATCATATTTAAAACAGTGATAATATCATTATCATCATCATCATCAACATGTAAACTAAAAAAGGTGATTTGGTGATGTCAAGTGCATACATACTGAACATGCTCATTCTAAATGAGTATGTAAAATGCACATGTAATTAAAATGTTTTACGTTTTTTTCAAGTTTTATAGGGCTTTTTTACAATAATTGTTGTTTCAAAGCAGCTTTACAGGTGCACATTACTGCATTACAATCAAATTAAGTCAAAGTTACAATCAAATATAAGTTTTTATATACAGACATAGTTAACCTGCAATTATCATAGCATATAGGTGATGTCTATGTACATGTTTATTAAGTGTATTTGTGTATTAAGTGTATAAGTTGTCCTCAAAGTCCTCATCTCTTCGTATGGGTTGTCCTTTATGTGTTAGCATCATATTTACAGGTCTTGGATCACTTCAACAGCGCTGTACAATCTCTAGTTGGCCTTGGGATGAGTATTCCCAGATGGAAATAGAGAACAAAGAAAATAATTAGCGTAGCTGCTGTTTAAACATATATATATAAACATTATATTAAACATATAAAGCATATAAGTATTTCTAACAAAATGTCTGGTGCATTAAGACAGGAGGAGTGTGTTCTACAGGTGGTTGTCAAGCCCACTCACCTGCATGGAGCACACTCATGCATCATAGCAGTATGTGATTCATAGTGTGCAAGTTTAGCTGATAAGATGAGTGTGCCTGAGCCTTGGACATTATCAGGAAGGCTATTCCAGTGTTTAGGGGCCATAAATGTGAAGGCTCAACCTCCTTTAGAGGACTTTGGTATTCTAGGTACTACCAGTAGCCTTGATTTTTGAGATCTTAAAGAGCGGGTTGGATCTGTTAGTCTTAAGGTGTACAAATAATCCATACAATAATCCACTAAAAACAAATCCATTTTGTTTTTTGTAATTTTGCTTCTGCTTTATAACGGCAGTCCTTCTCTGATGACGTCAGATTGATAGCTTGAGCGAAATATACTTGAAAATACAGCTGTAAACACATCATATGTAAGTTTGCAGTAACCCTAATCCTAACCCTAACCCTAAAATACTCATCTGTACACAAAACATTTTTAAAAAGTGCAAATAAAAAAGTAGTAGGCTACTGGTAACTGATTTATTCATTTATTTTTTAGATTTCAAATTAGAAGTCATATGTATGAGTGATGAAACATTTTCAAACGGACTTACAGTAAATAAAAGCCACATGAAATTTGTTTTAAATCTCGTCTTTCAAGTATTTCATACCAGATTTAAGATTTCCCCATTAAACATGCTGACATAGACTGAAAGCTTTAGTTCAACACATTCTGTTGCCTTCCTCGGCAATAGCGAAACACCTGTCAAGAAAAATCAGCTATAATCCCTGTCTCTCCTGCAGCTGGAGGATGAGTTGACCTACAACAGACGAGGTCACAGGTTGAGTTAAATCAGTGCCTCGGGCAGATGGAAAAGCTGAGGCTGTCAGAGGGAACCAGTCCTCATCCTCTTCAAGAGCGTCACCTCACCAATCACACCTCCAGCTCCGATATTGAATTTCTGCATTCACACCACAATGAAACATGTCAGGGAAGTTAGGTTACAAACTTGTACTTTTTGTTATGCCTGTGTTGTTGGTGTGTTTTGTATATAAATATTCGATTGGTTCAGTAAGGTCAATTCTCTTTCAAATGTCCCATATGAACACATTTATGAATTTAGCGTGCAAGTTATTGAGATTCAGTTTAAAGTCTGTGTGAAATTAAAGTTTACAGTGTTTATTTTTATAGCGCACATTGTTATTCTTTAGATGAACAGTTAATCTGTGCAAGTTAATCCACAGAAAAAAAGTTTGTTTTGGTGATCTTCAATCAAAGTCTGACCATTGTTGACACTGTTGACTGCAGTTCGACAGCTTCAGCCACAAATATTCTTAACCCTAAAATGGGTAGTTTGCTATGAGGGAATCTCAGCAGACACACAATGTCATAAGACGTTAATATTAGATTTAGGTCGCCAGCCTCTGAGGACAATGTTATTTTGACGTCCAATATCGACGTGAAATGACATTGATTTTTTGTTGATTTTAGGTTTTGTTGGAAAGTGATCAAAATCCAACATCAAGCCAACATCAAAACGACTTTTATTTTCAATCAAAATTCAACGTACCCGCCCCCCCTAACCCCCCCCCCCCCCCCCCCCCCCGTCATTGGGGTACAATGTCAATCTGACATTATGTTGACATCCTGTTCCTGCTGGCAATGATGCACAAAAAGAAAGCTCCGCCCCCTACTCAATATTACAATTCAGTTGGAAGTGCAAATAAAAATAAGTCTCAGAAACGTCTGGTTTACGCAGAAATTCATATAGAGTACACATGAAATAAATTAGAAAATTGTCTTTAGACAGAGGCTCACACAACAGCAAAACAAATACACTTACACAATTATTTCAAGATCCTATTTAAAAAAAAAAAAACAATGGCAGTGGGAATAAATGTGTTCTTCTTAGCCTTTTTTGCTAAAGAGACTTTATATTGCTGCTAGACGGAAATAACTTAAATGAACCATGTAACGGGTGGGAAAAGTTTTCCACAGTAGTGGCGGTTTTTCTTTTCGTCACTGCCATAAATAAATCACTGAGGTGTTTGTCTCACTAATTATTTTACTCACTACATTTACTAATATTTAAAGTTTTTTTTTTTTTTAGCTTGAGAGGGAGTTAAACCAGGCTACAATATTGAAAGTAAGGACAGATTCAATAAGTTAGTTATATACGACAGTCAAAATGTCAAAATATCAAAACTTGTCAGTTTTCTCAAGAAACACAATCACTGCTGTGCCTTTTTTAAAGTGTGTTTATCAAAAGAACATTAAAAGTCAATTTCCACACCTAAATATTTAAAAGAAGTCACCTGTTTAATGTCCTTCCCATTAATTAACAAATTAATTAAGAGAGGTTTGTCTGTATTTGATTCTTACTGTACTTGGGTGTTTGAGTAAAAAAAAAATTTGTGTGTTTAATAATGTAAACTGATGACATTTCTTCCCAAATTAAAATAAAGATTTCATTTGGAGCAATTTTTGCACCAAATAAAAACGTGTCATGTTAGAACACAATACCAATGTTATTAATTCAGAAGTTATGAAGTTACATTTTGGTGGAATAACCCAAATTTTCAATCACAACAAATGAAAATATGTTTTTGCGACAAATAAATGACAATATTTCTTAATTAAAAATTTGAATTCATGTTATCAGAACAATGAATCCAGTAAATCCCAAGAAACTAAGAATTTTCATAATACAGTCCCAGAGAAGCTTTTCAGAGAAATATTGGATGAATAAAACCAGGAATGAAAACTCAGCATGTAGAGCTCGGCCTGTTTTGGTTCATACATATTTAAACAAATATCCAGCGGCCACATATAAATCATCTGCAGAGTACTTCATATAAAATCCATATTAATGTGCATGCATGTGCATGCATGTTATTCATTGAATGATTGATGATTTCATTAAGAATAATTATTAGTATGTTAAGGTAAGATTTAACTGGAAGTAATGCTGGGGCATGTTTTTACCATTGAAATGATGTGAATGTTGTTGCTTCTAAACATATTGATGCATTTTCAAAGTGACCTCTCAGATCAGATTCTAGAAGATCACTACCTTCTACCAAGGCGGAACTAGATAATCCTCAATTTCAAGAAATAAATCCCTTGAAAGAGCAGTCTGCTCATAAGCATATGTCTTGGTTTGGATGCATGTGTGGTGCTTGGTCAAATAGTTTATACTAGTAGATGATTTTGCTATTTCACTGCATGACAGTGCTGGTCAATGAAGTAGCCTCAAACCTATAAAAACCTTTGATGGGTTTGTTAAAAAAAAAGCCAACCCTAAAGGTCATGTGAAAATAAAATTCATTTTTTTAGATGTTAGGATCAATATTGTAGCTTTAAGGATATCTATTAGCTAAGTGTGCTCCAAAACAGTAACAACATTAGAAGATATAAACCTGATCCAAAGCTTGCAGTTTGTCACCTCCACCTAAATGTTTTTTTACGCCACTTCAGCTTCTCATAAAATCTTGACCAATCAAATGCTCTCTAGTATCTGATATGCCCCGCCCCTTAAAGACTACTAATTTGCTTTTTATTTGATGTGCTTGAGCGCAAATCACTGGCAGAGCGGTGATAAAACAAAACACTATTGGCTGTTTTTGAAAAGAGGGAGGAGCTACTCATGTTTTAGCTTAGATGATGCACAAAAAAAAAACATATAATATCAAAATTAACCGGGTTTCAAGCTAGTAATGTAACATTTGAAATGCTGCATGAGAAACAAATGGCATAATAAAAATCCCAAAAAAAGTTTACACTTGCTTGAGGTGGTTTTGGAAAAAGGGTTAATGCAAATAATGAAAAATGGAAACGCATTTGCAGAACAAACTGACATATTTAACATTACACCCACATGACTCTATTATGCTTGTTGTATTTAATTTAGGCTAATAGGAAACCAATACTATACTCAGCTGCTCTAACAATTGATAGAAATACCAACGCTATCTCACTGCAATTTGTAACTTTTGGATTTTGTGGCTAATGCATATGTTTAGTACTAATTTAGTCTGATTGACTTATCCCCCAATGATAGTTAGGTGTAGGGGTGGTGTTGGGTGCCATGCCTTTTTTTAAATCGTAAATTTTGTATGACTGAACTCTTTTCAAAAAAGAGGGAGTTTTGCAAACTTTGAAAAACTTGGAAACCTAGCTAATAACAGCATATTGTCTCTGTGTGGAGTTTGCATGTTCTTCCTGTGTCTGTATGGGTTTCCTCTGGGTGCTCTGGTTTTCTCAACAGTTCAAAGTGAAGGATGCAGCAGATGCCCTTCCGGCCGCAACCCAGTATTGGGAAATATCCATACTCACTCATTCACACACACACGCATACACACACACACACACACACACACGCACACACACACACACACACACACACACACACACACACACACACACACACACACACACACACAAACACACACACACACATACACTACAGACAGTTTTAGTTCATACAATTCACCTGTACTGCATGTCTTTGGACTGTGAGGGAAACCAGGACACCCGGAGGAAACCCACGTGAACACAGGGAGAATATGCAAACTCTACACAGAAATCCCAACTGACCCAGCCGGGACTCGACCCAGCAACCTTCTTGCTATGAGACGACAGGCTAACCACTGAGCCACCTTGCCGCCATTCAAAGTAATTCAGATAAAGTAAATTTAAAGTAACTGTGAGTATGTGTGTAAATCTGTGTGGATGTCTTGCAGCACTGGTGATTGCGAGAGTTACAAACTCTCACTCTATTGCATTTTTGCATTTTCATTTGTTTTTTTATTTTATATAGGCCTATAGAATGTCAAGGCATCTCACTTTTTACACTGGTAGATCATAATCGCGAATTGGAAAATGAAAGAAACACCACTGAAAGAGGTTCTGTTATGTCAAGTTTACCTGCTTTCAGCTTAATTGTCCAACATGTTTACATTAATGTCACAGTGTTTAAAAAAAGAGCATTGTATTGGCCTACTGTATGAAGCAAATAAAACGAAACACAACGTCACATCATTTGTTTCTGAAAATAAATAAGCAGTGTCTCAGCGTCCATATGAAAGCATCTGACATGAGTGGGCTTTGCTCCTTAGCGCCCCCACTCCTTGATGCTCATGACAAGAATAGCATGTGTAGTTATCTTTTAGTGAGGTGTAAATCGCCATCATGGATGATTGAATTCTATTTTTGGACTTTTACACATGATAATCCATGATCACATTACACAATACTGAAACCGCATGTCAAACTAACACATTGTCAATATTTTTTGAGACCTCCCAGAATTTCACAGATCATGTTTTTAGGGGAGCCCATGGCTTATTTAGGAGAGCCAAGCTCCCCATAGCTCCCCTGTAGTTCGCACCCTGCACAAGGGTGAAGAGGCTGTACGAGTGCTGTTATTGCAGAATATCGCACCGCTATCAACCAATCAGATTAGAGAACCAGACAGAACCTTGTGTGCAGATTTTCTCTCATTAGTGAATGCCATATTTGTCCATTTCCCACAAATTTGCCAATATTACAGCTATTTAAATATGTAAAGGTATTTTACACTTCAGCTGCCTGTGTATGTTTATGACAGTCTTTATTATAAGCAGTGAGAAACTGAAGGGTCTATAAAGTGACACTCAACAAATAACGCACATCAACCAAATATATTGTTATTCTAGAAGCCAGTTCTGACCCGAACGCTTTGGTAATACAAATAGAGGCGGTGCGATAATCATTTTTCAGGATGCAAAAAAAGAAGAGCCCGTGAGACTCTGGTGTCTGCCGAAGGACAATGTGCTAGGTCAGTGTGAAAAAAGAGGGCAGTGGTTCATTATTTTCTTCCATTCACAGGTGAGACTGTGATCATTTGGAATGCAGTCGTCTTCTGCTCCCGAGCCTTCAATCTGCAAACACAGCACAATCCCAGAGGAGAGAAAAGAGGGAGAATAACTCATTCGATAGTGTGAAAAGGAAGAGCAGACAGAAGAGGAACTGGAAGAAATAATGAGAGAGTGATAAAGAGAGGGAAGAAAGAGAGGTGTAGTTTGCCTTCCATCTGCTCAGCTCTTCTCTCGCTCTCTCTCTCTCTCTAGCTGAGTGACCTGGAGGAGTGGAGTGTTCAGGGAGCGTCTGGTGCTGTTCTGGTCCTGCAGGACTCCCAGCCAGTAACCCATGAGTTTAATGAGTAGGAAAGGGCTGTTCGAGGTTTATTGCCAAGTTCAAGTCACTGGGTCTCATTCTACTAATCTCATACTAATAATTGCACTGACTCTTTGTGAAGACAAGTCACATTTATTTCTAAAGTACTGTTAAAGGGCCGTAAAACCCCTCTCTTTCGGTTCAAGTTTACCTCAGAACTTTTTCAAAAAATGCTCTGAGATGGTCATGGAGCTCTGCGAGCATAGGGAGCGAAAAACTGCAGTCAGTTGGCTCACAAAATGAGACACAAACCATGAGGAGACCCATAATTTTATAGTTTATGAATTTAAAATGCCCTGCTACATGCCCTGCTACATTTGTCATTCATAATTTCATATACACATAACCACAGTTTGTTAGATCATCATAAAGATAATTTTGTTTATATAAACACTATACATGAGGAGGACTTCCCTCCTCCTCAATCCCCTGGTCTGAATGCAGACACAGTGGATAGCAGTGCAGCAGGTCTCTTGCCCTGTCTATTCCAACCATTAACCCTGCCGGTAATCTGGAGGATTTTAAACATGTGTGAACACAGCAGCACGGATAAAGGCGATGTGTCTGAATGGTATCGAACTCAACTGATAAAAGACAAAGTCCGCCATTCTCCAATTCTCGTGCAGCTCTCCCGACAAAAATCTTTGCTGTAAATCAACAGCTTTGCTGTATCGGCCCTGACAGAATCGCAGGGGAAAAACATGCAACAAACTCCTTGGATCATGGAAACAAACACATACAACCCATGCAGTGTGCGGACGCGGTCTCACCCAGTCTCACAGCTTGGCAGGTCTGCCTGCCCTTAGAAAGCATGTGCTCTCATGAATAATCAAGAAGCAGAGTCTTCTCATAGTATAAGAATGACTCCACTAGCAGATTCGCGCTACGTCACTGATTTTGATCCTCCCCCAAAAATGATTTTAAACCCGGAAGATGAAATTAGCTGACAAAAGCTCAAAATTATCCAGTTTTCCTCACAATTAAAGCTGACAGGTGCTAACATTGTCTTAACTGATGCTCATCCACACAAATCTGTTAAAATAATAAAGAAAAAAGTACTCCAGGGTGTCTTGAACCTTTAAATACTTGATGCAATAAAATGAAATAATGCACAAGTAGATCCAGTCAGTATTGATCACACTTCAATATGAATGTGTTTCCCTCAAACATTAGTATTAACCATAGTAATTCAGTGACAGTTGCTGGAGCAACCCACTCAGACGATATGCAATCTTGGATACACTGCTAGTCTCGCATAGCCAAACCTTCAGACTCAAGGCAGAAAGTCTAGACTGCATAAAAGCTTTTATTGGTCAAGGATTGCCCAGAGGCCAGCAAGCTACAGTACTGGGTAAAAAAAAAGTGGCATGTTGATCTGCCAGATTATATGGAGAAATCTGCACATGTAGTTGCATAATACATTTTAAGTTAGCAAACATTCTTGTCTTTATAAAAGTTCTTAATGTAGCAGCTGTAATATTGTGTATAATCATCAGGTTATATATTGATTATCAACTGCTTAAACCCCTTAATCTAAACCACTCTTTACGGAATAATAAAAACTAACACTCTCATAATAAAAACTCTGAGGAGAACCTGCAGTCAAAAAGGAAAGAGACAGCCCTTGCCTAAATCAGCAAAGTGACAACTCTGAAAACAGAACCAGTGAGATATTTTTTACTTAACAGTTAAGATTTAATGAGAGATTGCAGTATGAGATGACGTGAATAAAATCATTGATCCATTCAAGCAGAAGTGACAAACAGTTTTCTATCTGCTTAATATGAATTTTGTCACTGTTTTGTAGCCCACTAGCTTATAGATATCCTAAAACCATACGAATAGAGTGGAGGAACTATGACGTCAATTTGTATGCAAAAACCCATAAGCGAGGTAGCATTTTAGCAGTTCCGGTTCCCTCGTCCCAAAGTCAATGGGTTTTTTAAATGGCATTTCAGTTAAATCGCCTAAATAAGGTTTGTGGCTATCACAAACTCAAGATACTTTCACGTTTTATTCTACGACATAAAACACATCAGTTACATCACACTCTTGATTTTTTTTTTGATAGGTTATGCTTCTTTAAAAAGACGGTTGCTATCAAGTTGCTAAATAGGACTACAGGGCTGTCGGGGACATTACACGTCATCAAGCTGAACTGGGCTGGAGCGCAGCTCGTTTGTGTTGAGCATTTGGATTTGTCTATAATTTCAGTATTTTCATGAATAGTATTTTATAGTTTGTAGTATTTTTCTAATTGAGAAATCATATTGTGTGTAGATAATGCCTTCACAGGTAAAGACTGTCAAGATTTGTTGATCCTTTATTTTAATTACACAACATTATGAAGATACTGCTCACCAGTGCAGCTTGTCTCTTTCCTGCTCTCAGTAATGCAAACGTGTGAATAAATGTGTAAAAAATACATACATATTATCTGTCATTTTTACATGATCAATTGATTTTTCGTCATGTTTTTCTTCATCTAAACACATTTAACTCTATCATAACTGCAATATGGGGCAACGCAGTGGCGCAGTGGGTAGTGCTGTTGCCTCACAGCAAGAAGGTCGCTGGTTTGAGCCTCGGCTGGGTCAGTTGGCATTTCTGTGTGGAGTTTGCTTGTTCGCCCTGTGTTCTCGTGGGTTTCCTCCAGGTGCTCCGGTTTCCCCCACAGTCCAAAGACATGCAGTACAGGTGAATTGGGAAGGCTAAATTGTCCGTAGTGTATGAGTGTGAGTGAGTGTGTATGGAGGTTTCCCAGAGATGAGTTGCGGCTGGAAGGGCAACCGCTGCGTGAAACATGTGTTGGATAAGTTGGCAGTTCATTCCGCTGTGACGACCCCGGATTAATAAAGAGACTTAGCCGAAAAGAAAATGAATGAATGAATAACTGCAATATTTACACTCCACCATAAAATGTATAGCTATGGGACGGTATGGGACGGTATGGGCCGCCTTTCTCTGTACTTCATGACATAAAAAGAATATTGAATGTTGTTCTCGATCCATGATGGAACTTGCAGGCATTTGATAGACCTCACGCCTCATTTCTATTATTTGTTAAGGTAAGTAGGCTGTGTGCACGCGAGCGATACACTTATTTAAATATGTCTTATGATATGTAGGCACATTTATAGTTTTAAAACTTTTACAACAACCGTAAAGCAAAACAAATGTATTTCCTACGTAAAAACGATCCAAAAGGCACGTAGGTCTATGTGTTTTTGTGTATTTATTTGTTTAGAATATATAGCGTGAATTATAATATAATAAACAGAGAGATTAACTCTTTGTCATGGAGCATATTTCTAAAAATAAGCTTGAAAAGTTGTCTGTTGTAGGATGGTGCTGATGTCACAGGCGAGCACCCCGAAGGCTCTGTAGTCCGTTTCTAGCATTGTTAGCTTTTAAATACTTGCGTTTGCATTTCAGATGCAAAAGTGCTCAAAGTTGTATTTTCGTGTGAGGATTATCCGGCTGGACAAAACGTGTAAGTGTAATGAAGTGTTTGAACAAAGAGCTTAATATTCACAATCTGCGAAAAGCCTATGGGAAACTCCTATGAGGATTTTATCGAGGGAACCAGCTAGCAGATTAGCCTACAAGGTGACGTCATAGTTCCTCCACTCTATACTGATAATAACACCAAAAAAACGTTTTTCTTGGATATACAAACATCCTTCATACTGTCATGTGGATGTACAAAGATAAATCAACTCTTGAAAGATTAGTTCACCCAAAAATGAAAATTCTGTTTTTATTACTCATCCTCATGTCTTTCCAATCCCATGAGGCCTGCATGCGTTCATTGTCCAAATACAAATGAAGATATTTTAGATGAAATCCAAGAGCTCTCTGGCCCTCCACCGGGCTTGAAATTAATTGTTTTGCTTGGTAGCACTGTTGCTTCTAACGTAAAAAATGAAGGAAAAAATGTGATGTGGCGAACAGTTACCTGACAATTCTGTCTCACAGACTTTACAGTGAATGCTTTAGTTATTTTCATAGCGGACTTGAAGCCAATGGAAGTCTTTTATCTACTCTTCGAAAAGAGTAGATGGTGGATTAACATTCACCACATGATCAGTAATCAGATGTGCCATTATTTGTAGCTTTAGGTGTTTCTAAGACAAAATCTGTCAGTGTTGTTTTCATTCTCATCTTCAGTGCTTTACATATTCGCAGTTGTCGCTCTCCCTGTCATCTGAAGGAAGAAGGCTTTGACTGAGTGATTGACAGATTTTAACCAATCCATTCTCGTTCTGTGCCAGTGCAGTGGGCCAATAAGAAGAGTGTGGGGCAACCATTGCGTGCATTGTTTACTGCAGCAAGTTGACATGACAACAGTTTTAAACTGTTCCTGAGTGCTGCGTTTCAAGTGCAAAGATGCATTCTGCGTGAATGTGTCCTAAATCCACGCATGCGGTGAACATCTTGCAAGGACAACCGGTCGCATGCAACAATTTTATGCACTTGCACAAATGCTCCCAAATATATTTTGAGGTCGCATAGATAAAATTTAGGGTGCATATGCAACCAAAACGGTTGCAATTTCGAGCCCTACTCCATAGACAGTACAGGATCCAGAAAAGGAACCAAAAACATTGCCAAAACATTTTAAGTGGTTCAACTCTAATCATATGAAGCTCCAAGAACACCTTTGCACCAAAAAACTGTAAAAACAACACACAAGTATCATATTGCCCAATGTAAATGTAGGCAAACAAATTTATTTTTAGTTTAAAGGGGTGGTTCAATACGATATCATATTTTAAACTTTAGTTGATGTGTAATGTAACTGTGTGAACATAAACAACATCTCTGAATGTAATTGCTCAAAGTTCAATGCAAAGGGAGACATTGGCTTTTACAGAGTTAGCTTAGCAAAGCTTACAGGTAACGAAGTTTGGGGACTACAATAAATTACATCTGGGCTAGTGAGATCACAAGGACTTCTGCGATTACACACATTCACCACGTGCACACACCCTGCACAGCGAAGGGGCGTGGCCAGATGTGCTGTAATGTTATAGCAAAGAAAGCTAAAATGCCATCCAAACACTGCTATTTCCACAGAGCGTGTTCTGTTTCTGTATTTGGGCTTCCAAAGGACACAACACAAAGACAGAAGTGCTTACAGTTAAAATTTAATTGTTCCAGAGAATTAAAAAAATATATATAGTTAGCATTTGACAAAGGACAACTTAAAAAATGTCTCCCAGTTCGGTGCTGGATTTGGTTAAAAACTCCTCCAACTGACAATGCTGTGGATTGTGAGCCACAACCTGCAAGTATTTTCATTTGTTAAAATTGACCTATAACATGCATAGTTTCTTCATAGTTTCATAGTTTAAACAAGGATGTTAACAACAGGAAATGCTGTTTGGCACTGTTAACAATTGAGCTACAAATGAATATTTATCCGTCAAACCGCTGTTAACAGTCAGAATCTTCACCAGGGCTGCAGTGTCTCTCTATATGGCCGCTTTCTGTATGTTCTACATTTCTAATAACGAACTCACAAAAGATATGTGAACATTTCATATTATTTACACATGCTTATTCCGAATATATGTGATGACACTTGTCAGATTTGATTTTAGAGAGCAGGTTTAAGATTCAGCTGCGTGCTCTTCATTTTTCTGATTCAGGCAGCTAACGCTGCTAACAGCTGCTCTGACTGACTGTTTACACAGTGCAAAAGCGCATGCTTGTAGGGGCGTGACGTGGTGACATGGAGCCAATCCGCGAATCACAGCACATTATGTTAGCTGACCAATCAGAGGCTCCTGAGGGCGGGCCTTTTAGAGGAACTAGGAAATATGACATGCGTTTTCATGTTAGCCGAGTAGCTGTATATAATCAAAGTAAGATGTATGAAAAAACAATGTGATTTTCTACAAGTGAAGCATGAGCACACATTTCTTTGCAGCTTATAAACACAACCAATCCTTAGAAATACACTGTGGAGCACACCTTTAAAGGCAGGGTACTTGACTTGGTGACTTGGACCAAAAACCGATTTTGTTATGTTGATTGAAAGTTTCTTCACATCCTGACTGCAATCATTAAGTGGTCTAAATGTGTATATACAGTATTTATTCCATGCTCTGTTGACATTCTTAATTCGG
This sequence comes from Danio aesculapii, assembly GCF_903798145.1. NCBI lineage: Eukaryota > Metazoa > Chordata > Actinopteri > Cypriniformes > Danionidae > Danio > Danio aesculapii. The sequence goes on from NC_079445.1 coordinate 15,600,158, forward strand.
ATTGACTAAAATTTGTGCAATAAAATCGTTTAAAGCACAAGTAATTCAAGTCAGATTCGATCACAGTTCGAAATGAATGCGCTACCCTTAAACATTAGAGGTAACCATAGCAACACACAGTGACAAATTGCCATCTCGCTCTGACCTCTGCCAAATTATTACCCTTCTTGTTCTGGTAAGTTTATGGAGGAGGGTTTAGGATTAGGCAACCAGGTAGTGACTATATTAGATATGCCTGTGTCCTTCACACACACACATGATCCCTCTCTTGAACACACTATCTCTCTCTCTCTCTCTCTCTCTCTCTCTCTCTCTCTCTCTCTCTCTCTCTCTCTCTCTCTCTCTCTCTCTCTCTCTGTCTGCCTTTGACTGATTCAAAGCAGTGAAAACTGACAGAAACTCAGTCAAATATCGCTGCTAAGAGCATTGCTAGTCTTAACATGTCTAAATCTTGGCAAAGGATCACAAAATAAGCAGGATTATCAAAGGCTTGCCATGAGTGATTTTCAAAGGTTACAATTAAAATCTGGTTATATCAGCACAAAACTTAATAATAAGTATTCAGTACATGGAAATGACATAACGTAAGCCTCATGCACTATTGTTTTCTCATTCTCATGTAAATGCTGTGAGAATAACTCCTTTGAGTATACAAGTATCCTGGTAAAAAACAAATTTAATATGTATGCCCTAGAAACATTTGATTGGCCTTAATATTTCCTAGTGACATTACAACATTTTCCCTTATATAATATATATAATTTCCCTTACGTGGGACTATGTATTTGGGACTCTTATTCGAAATTCGCTGAGGATTTAAGAAAGATAAAGTTTTTGTGAAACAGGCAGCCATGTTTGACCACTGTGTGTTCACATTTTGTCAAAAAGGAAGTTGCAGGATATGCGAATTATACATTTTTTCTGCGTCTTTTTAAATATACCTTTTATTAGTTTCATGTGTACACTACCTGACAAAAGTCTTGTCATCGATCACAGATGTAAGAGCAACAATTAATAACTTGACTTTTAGTTGATCATTTGGAAAAGTGGCAGAAGGTCGATTTTTCTGATGAATCGTTTGTTGAACTGCATCCCAATCATTACAAATACTGCAGAAGACCTACTGGAACCCGCATTGACCCAAGATTCACACAGAAATCAGTCAAGTTTGGTGAAGGAAAAATCATGATTTGGGGTTACATTCAGTATAGGGGCGCGCAAGAGATCTGCAAAGTGGATGGTGTGGTGGAAAGTTGTGCTGGATCTCAGCGAACATCTTCTAGGTTTCAAAAAAAGAAGCTGAGGTCTTCGAAGTTCTCAAGTTGGAGCAGTTTATTGTTACAGCAGAGATGGTCTATAGATCTCTTCCCACCAATGTTCAAAAACCCACCATTTATATACAGTTTCTTATCCATAGGTACAGTATCATGAGATATGATGTAACATCACCCGATTCCCGGCTTCAATAGAATCCTAGCTTTTTAATTGATGGCTTAATGTTTTTCTGTTTTTACATATCTTAAAGGTCATATAGCATGTGCTTACAATCATGTGTTTACATATGATCATGTTGTTTCCATGCTTCTTAAATGATTCACCTTATGTATGCTTTTATAGTGAGGGTTGTTTTGGCCAAGACATACATTGTATTCAGGGCTTGACATTAACACCCGCCAACCCACCAAATGCGGGTAGATTTCACCTGTGGTGGGTTAGACAGAAGCCCTTACTAGCCACTTTGGCTGGTTGAAAATAATTTTTAAATTGCCAGTGCTGCCTTGTCACTAAAGATTAGAAGTGAAGTTTCATAAACTAATTTCGAGAGGAGCACGTGATATGATTGAGCACGTCTGGCCACTCATCATCATGGATTATTATAATCAGTAATAATCCAATCAGAGTGATCCTAGTCTACTATAAATGGATCATTTTCTCCCTACTGTTTCTATCTTCCTTTGGAAGAATCCCCCCTTCCACCCCATCTCCTCCTTTTCCTCCCTTTTCTAAAGGGGGAGCTCTCGAGACCTACCTAATCTCGGATCTCCTGATATACTTATCGACCGGGCGGGAGCCCTGGGCTCAAATATCTCCGAGCTCAGGGTTCTCTCCCGGGACAGCATGCCAAACCTGCTTTATACGGCAAGCATATCTAAGTGGGAACTCTTGAATTATAGTTTAAGACCATTTGTCAATATGCGCGACAATGTAATCTTAGAATCAAGAAGCAGCATGACTGATAAGTGTTCGTGTAAGCAAAAAAAAGCAGGCAAATACAGAATGAGAGGATGATCAGACCTACGGAGATGCGGATTTGATGCGCCCGAGTGCTTAAAAGCTCCCATTTCCCGTTTCGTTGCGCGAAGCAACTGCGGCTGGAAACGCAACTGGTGCGGTTGTTTCACTTTAAAATAATTTATGCATATAAAATATATTTTCCCAAAAACAAAATTGTGGCTGGTGAAAATGGCGAGTGGCTAGTAATGTTGGAAAACTGCTAGCCACAGTTGCTGATGATCAAAAAAGTTAATGTCAAGCCCTGATTGTATTGCATGCACTCTGTCTGCATGTTCTTACTTAGGCGAATGACATGCTGTGCCTCAATTATAAGGCCCTGGATGTCTGCGAGGCCCTGTGTGTCTCCTCAGCATCACTTTACTCAATGTCTTTTTATAGGTTTTCAGAGCATAGTTTAATAGTAATTGTTTTTTAAACTGTGGTTAAAGTCTTATGATTGTATAGTGATTTACATAATAAAAATACCCCTATATGCATCAGAAATTCTCCTTTAATGGCAACATCAACAGCCTGAGGTCTCAAGACATTTGTGCTGCCCATTACATTACAAACCACAAAAGACGACAAATTCTTCAGCAGTATAGCGCTTATTCTCATACTTCAGCCTCCACATCAAAGTTCCTGAAAGCAAAGAAGGTCAAAGTGGTCCAGGACTGGCCAGCCCAGTCATCAGACATGAACATTATTGAGCATGCCTGGAGTAAGATGAAGGAAGAGGCATTAAAGATGAATCCAAATAATCTTGATGAACTCTGGGAGTCCTGCAAGAATGCTTTCTTTGCCATTCCAGATGACTTTATTTATAAGTTATTAGAGTTATTGCAGAGATGTATGGATGCAGTCGTCCAAGCTCATGGGAGTCCTACACAATATTAATTCTTTTTCCACTGCAGCATGACTTTATATTCAATACTGTACGTTATTTCTGATAAGTGACAAGACTTTTGTCCAAGCAAAATCAGACCTTACTGTCTAATTAAATAATTAAAAATCAAGGCATGATCATATTTCATTTTGGTAAAATAAGTATAAATCTAGAGGCCTTTGCCTGTCATATAAGCCACTTCTGATACCAAATGATCAAGAAGTCAAGTTATTATTTGTTGTTGGATAACTAAAACTTGGATAGGAGACAAGACATTTGTCAGGTAGTGTATATTGTGAAATTTGCCACATATGTTTGTAATGAGACAACAAATACACGTTGACTGCTGAATATAAGTGTTTAATGCATGTTTATGCATCATGTCATATCACTCAGCTCGTACTGTCCTTTTTCTTGAGTGAAAGCACAGTAACAAACTTTATAGGACCCATCTGTTTATGCAGAGGTTGATATTAATTCCTGTCTGTGTTTTCATATTTATAAAGCAACCCTAAATGCATCATCGTTGGTCCTTTTTTTGAGTATAATTCAAATTTAGCCCATATTTCATCCACAACACAACTCGGGAGCAAACTAGGTTACTCTGGTGGCTTAAAGATAGCTCGCTCACTCACTCTTGTGTGTGCATATAATGTGTATCTGCATTATATGCATATAATGTGCATGTAATTGTGTGTTGTATAATGACATGGGTATAAGCTTTGTACTCTGTTAGGCTGGTTGACTGAATCGATACCTTCTGTCTTGTTAATTTAAAATGCTTAAAAATCATACCTAACAGGGTCTTTTGACATTCAAATTTTGCCACAAGTTTCGTGTTAGGGTTAAATTTAGGGGTGAGAGCTGTATAATATGAATCCATCTAAACCATGTATAGACCTTTTTGAGGGACGTAAACAATAACAATGGTCCTAACATGTTTCCTGTTTTACTTTTTTTCATTTCCATAGCTTCCGAAAATCCAAAAAGGTCCACATTTTGATAAATAATCTTATGATTGCTGTTTTAATGTTAAGTTATGGTTGAATTTCTTCTGTTAGTTATGAAATAGTTTGACTACAAGCAGAAAATGTTCTTGGGCCAATGACATTACCATATTGAAATGGTCTATACAAGTGTACTGTATGTGTGTGAGAGAGAGAGAAAGAGCAAGCACCGACAAGAGCTGCAGAGCGTCAATGAAATTCAATGGAAATTTCAAGTGAAATTTGAGAGCTACAGCAAACATAAAATAGCACTTCCTCCATTTTTATTTGGATTTTTTGATTCGGGAGTGAAATCTGACATGGGCTTCATGACAGGCTTCGTGAGTTTCACCCACACATATCTGTAAGGTGTGTTGAGGTAGGAGGATGTCGATGCAGAGGCTGTTATGAACACAAGTGTCAGAGTTCTGAACTGGATGATTTAAACCATACCAACATTTCCAAAAGTCAACAACCTTTCTTTTTTTTTGTCAATTCTTGCAGATATATTTTAAAACTTGCTTTATTTTTATTTGTGTTATGTTTGTTGTTCTTATTGTTGATTTTACCTACACAAGCGTGTTAAAATGTATTTAAAATAGTCATAAATTTATTAGAAATGAGACAAAATAACTAGACTTGTCAATGTTTTTTTCTCTAAAATATTGTTAGAATCTCTGTCTGCGAAGTATAATGTTGCTATAATTTTACACATATTTTCATCAAGAGCATACATTTTAAGTCATTCATCACAAGGTCTATTAAAACAGAGTACTGGTTAACCTAACGTGTCTCATAGAACAAAGCACTGGATCTAACCTTGCTGCAAGAGGAACATGGGTGATAATATTGTCCTCACTCTGACGTCCGTCTGCAGTGTGTGTGTCCACATAGAGAGGGCAGTAGTACAGGGATGAGGAATTATTTTGTGAGCTTTTAGAGGAATTGATCCTGTCACCTTTGCACTCTTCAACACTGACCCAGATGGGTGGAAAAGAAGACGGTTTTGGAGAATGAGTGTCTTGAAGACCTCCAGACCCTGAATCCCACAGCGCCCCCTGCAGCTCCAGTCCAGACAGAAAAACACCCCTTTGTGGAGGTAACATATTATGAAGCACCTGACAAAACAAGAAAACAGGCTGGGTGAATCATGTGGCAATTTTAATTAATAAAGTTTATTTTGGTGTCTGGTTATTATTATTTTTTTGTTTTAGGGCCAATAAAAGTTTTTTTTTAATTCTATAATATACTGTATGTCATGTTTGTGTGGGTTTTCTCTGCCTGCTTCGGTTTTACCCACAGTCCAAAGACATGCACTATAAAATAATTGGATTAACTAAATTGTCCGTAGTGTACGAGTGCATGTGTGAATGAGAGAGTGTATGGGTGTTTCCTAGTACTGGATTGCGTCTGGAAGGGGATCCCCTGTGTAAAAAATATGCTGAAATAGATGTCGGTTCATTTCACTGTGGCGACCCCTGATAAATAATGCACTAAGCAGAATGAAAATAAATGAATATACTGTGTGTTTGATAAGCTAATAAATTGTATTATACTAGGAGACTTTTGTTGAAGGCTTGATTCTGATTGGCTAATGAACATTCTGAGGTGTGCAGTTATTTTCAGATAAACGCACAGCGGAAGTAGTTCCATACAGGTATTGACCACATTAAAGTTTCATATTGTAGGAATGAAAATTATCATATGCATTTGTTTATATGTCTTTTTAACAATAGGCTCACAAATTCCAAAAGCAGATACTGATTAGATCAGGGCCTGGTGTGTGGATTTTGGGGGTTTTACGATGTGGTCACATGTTGATTGGTCAGTTTGAATGTCTCAGTATCTGTGCTTTGGTCACATGGTCAAGAAAGAGACAAAATAGCTGGAAAATTTTCCTGGTCTGCTTCTCTCCTGCTCTGCTCCTCTCCTGATCTGGAGGCTATCTTCTTCGACTCTACTGCTCTCAGCCTCTTTGAGGCCTACTTACTCTCTTTGCCTTTCCCTCCCCCTGTCTCTCCTTCTACCTCAGCTGGGTACAATTATTATCACGTTTTTATAATTTCATATTTTTTAACGTTTTATACGGTTATTTGTAACTAATTCAGTTGTAACCATAGAAAAATATTGTCATTAAATCATTTCATTTTCAAGTATTTGTGAATTAATTTTGATTTAACATGAACACTTAATTGCTCCATATTGCAACACAATACAATCACATTATATCAACGCTCTCCCACATTTATAGCTATTAATACTGCCCTTATTTTCGTTTTTGGTATAAGATTGCAGAAGAATAGTTTGACTACAAATGTACAGTTTTTTACCATCATGCTGATAACTTTTTAGTCATTCGGCAAAACTACAGTTTGAACCGATGTGGTTAAAACCCATTCTTACAATATCACAATACCGAATTATCAGTCATTGTCAAAAATTTAAACAAAATAGAAGCCTTTGCATGAGATGTAATAAAAAATTAAAAAAGATAAGAAAAAAATAAGTAAAGATAAGAAACTAGTCAGACACACAAGATTTTGAGAAAATGTCTTAAAATACAGCATCAATGGCGTGTTTAGGTGTGGTAACCAAAGTATAAGTGGAATAACAGACTTCATTTTTTACACTCAGAAATAAAGGTATGTGAGCTGTCACTGGAGTGGTACCCTTTCAAAAGGTACAGATTTGTACTCAAAAGGTCGATATTAATACCTCAAGGGTACATATTGGTAGTTAAGAAATATAAAAGTGTTCCTCTTAAAATTTTCAGGTACTAATATATATGTTTGAGGTACCAATATTGACCCTTTAAGTACAAATGTGTCCCTTTTGAAAAGGTACCTCCCCAGTACCTTTATTTCTGAGAGTGTATAATGCACACATGTGGTGTAAAGGTCATACCGCTTCACGTTGTTGTGACCACATATTTAAGTGTTTCTGTTCATTTAGGTTGAAGTTTTGTTTACATTCACTAAATTTGTCGAGACGAACAACTCATTTTTATTTTAAATAAAATATTTTTATTCAGTTCATGGTAAACATTCTTAAAATAGAGGCAAACCTTTGGGTTAAAATGTTTACATAAAATATGATTAAATAAATTTATCATAAATGTAAAGCCGAATGTATTCACAGGCTAGACCTTTATTTTATTTATTTATACAAATTATCATACCATATGATAAAAATCACACAATGTAATGGGGATGCAAAATGTGCTTCATTAACAAGAAAATTTATATACATTATTTTAATTTAATCTTCTGAAAATATTCTCAGAGATGCTATAATTCAAGGTTGTTTACAGAAAAACATAATAACAAATAAATTATTAAATATAAATCAAAGCACTCTTCCAGAGTTTGATGCTAGGATCAAAGTTCCTTTAAATGACAAGGAGCATATGGTTTAATTACTTAAATAATACAACAGGAGAAAAGAAAAACCAACGTTTCGACTATATGAGCCATCGTCATGTAATGATTCATTATCTCATTTGAGGTATTCACAGTCATAGTTCTCGTTTTAGTCTCTTTTAGGTTCACATCTTAAGAATGTAAAACTGTTTATATATATATATATATATATATATATTTATATATATATATATATATATATATATATATATATATATAAATTGTTCTATTGTAATTCTTGATATGTGAGCCTGTTGTCTTGATCTTGACCCTGTTATATAATTTAATCAATTATTGATATAGAACCATCTTTGGACCAAATATATATACAGTGGAAGTCAGTATTATTAATCTCCCTTTGAATTCTTTTTATTTTTTTAAATATTTCCTAAATGATGTTTAACAGAGCAAGGAAATTTTTTACAGTATGTTCGATAATATTTTTTCTTCTGGAGAAAGTCTTATTTGTTTTATTTTGGCTAGAATAAAAGATTTTGATTTTTTTAGGTCAAAATTATTAGTTCTTTTAAACAAAATTTTTTTTCGATAGTTATATACAATAACTTGCCTATTTACCCTGTACTGCCTAGTTAACCTAGTTAAGCCATTAAATGTCACTTTAAGCTGTATAGAAGTGTATAGAAAATATCTCGTCAAATATTATTTACTGTCATCATGGCAAAGATAAAATAAATCAGTTATAAGAAATGAGTTATTAAAACTATTATATTTAGAAATGTGTTGAAAAACTAATCTTTCTGTTAAAGAGAAATTGGGGAAAAAAAATAAACAGGGGGCTAATAATTCTGATTTCAACTATGTATATTCTATTTTATTTTTTTAATTTTGTGGATTATATGTGGTTGATTTATGCAGTGTGAGATTTACCTTGAAATTCAAACAGTAAAGACTGATCTCCTTGTTTTGGATGTGGGCTTCATCTCTGATAAGCGCTGCCAGAAAGCCTCTGGGATTGTGAAAGGCAGCCAATCGATAAACATGAGGTGTAATCCTGGATGACTCTTCCCACAGGTACGACCTGAGCAGCTCTGCTCGAGTCTCCAGACGTGAGAGAGCTGATGCTGTCAGAAGTGCAGCAGCGGAGCTTGTCATGTTATATTTAACCGGCTGAAAATTGTCTGAGAGCAGGGAAGACACCAGTGAGTTCAGACGTTCCCACTCTGCCTGGAAAAAACAATGCAACGGCCCAGAAGAAGAAGATTCCATTCCCATGCCAATCTCCATTTTTCTTAGCTTGACTTGTAAAGTCAGCAGCATCTCCCAAGCTGTCAGATAGTCTGGAAGTTCTTGGGGTTGCGGTACAACATTGGTTTCTCTTCTCACATCCACATAGATGTTTTGTGATTGATGGAGAAGATTGCTGAGGCTATAACTTTTTAGTTTGACCAGTTCATCTGCCATTCCTGGACTAAAGCCCAGAAGTAACGGGAGTGTGTCTCTGCTGATGGACTGAATGTGATGTCTCACTTCTGTCAGTAGGGTATCACCTTCTGCAAGTGAAGCATTAAGGAACAAAGTAAATGTTAAGTTATTATAGGGTGATTTTAAAAACACTTTGAAACTTTCACTGACCACAACAATATTTAAAGCCCTCCTTAACAGGCTAATATGTTTGTAGGTTGCAACATAGGCTAATTCTAAAAACAAAGCCCTAAATACATTTCTGGAGACAGTGAATTATGTAGCCAGAGCTATGTATGGCTGCATTTCATTTTTAAAACAAACACAATGGGGCGGTATGACACCGTTCCTTCTATCTCTTATCAGCTGACTACTTATCTCCGTTTGAACAGCTTTTTTGCTGTTACCAGTTTGTTCGGTAGCTCAATACGTATGTCAGCACACTTGAGATGCAGAGCGGAGTTGATGGTGACAATGGGATTTGAGTCTGGTGAAAAATACGTCCAGAAAGCAGGTAAGCCAAAAAATAAAATAAACAAGTAAAAACAGGGTGAGAATGTGGTAAAATATGAAAACGTAGTAAAATTCAGGAGGATTTTCTTTTTCTGCATTGCTTTTGAAAATACTGCGATTGGGTTTAGGGAAGTGGGTGATTGGATCAATCGATGCTTTTTAAAACACATAGGCTGCGTCAAAAACCGCATACTTCCATACTATATAGTACGCTCGAAAATCAGTCTGCAAGAAGTACCCGGATTACCTACTACTTTCAGCGAGATTCTGAAGTGTGTATCCCAAGCATGCTGGGGATATTCCATGATGCCCCGCGAGAGAATTCATGAATGGGAGAGAAGCGATCCAACTTACGCTGGTAGGTCACGTGACCATGACAAAATGGGGGATGTAGTACATCCAAATTCCATTCATACTGCTCACATTCATACTGTATAAATTGTAGACTGTTACCAGTTTGTTCAGTAGCTCAACATGTATGTCAGCGTACTTGAGATGCAGAGCGGAGTTGATGGTGACAACGGGGATCGAGTCTGGTGAAAAACACTTCCAGAAAGCAGGTAAGCCTAAGTAGTAGGCGGTTTTGGACACAGCCTATTGGTTGGGTTTAGGGAAAGGGGAGGGTGGGATGATGGTCAGTCAGTAAATCAGACAGTTGACAGTGGCCTCTGCTGGATTTTCACAAGAACAGCAGGTGCGAATGGCACTCGTGAGCAAATTTTGAGATCTGAAAAAGCATACACAGCGGCCTCTGGTGGATTTGCCAAAACGTATTTCGCTCTCTACTGAAATATATAGGGGTACCTAATCAGAATGAACCTGAGTTGATTTTTTTACTTGTTCTTACTTAATGGAAACTAATAATGTTGTAAATAATGAAAAGATTCATTTAAATGATTGGATTTCAGAATTAGAGAATTTTAAACAATTTTAAACGGGACCCATCATGCAAAAATCACTTTAAACACAGTTGTCTGGCAACAATCTGTGAGCATAACCAGATTCTTATGGTAAAAATGTATTAATTTTATTTTTTTAATAATCACACTTTGATTAACCTTTTCCTTTTATACAAGCAATCAGAGGGGGAAAGCCCCATTCATTAGTGACAATCTCTCCCTCATTAGCAAAGGACGTTAGTCTTGTTTTTGAATCTGCCACTATGCTGACACACAGGCATTTGTAGCTCCACCCTCTTTTGAAAAGAGAGCTGGGAGCACAATCTCATTTGAAAGTTATGCGACAGTCACCAAAACGCCACAATTAGGGTCAAAGTCAAGTCTAAAAGAGTTATAAAACATTATTTGTGAGGTATTTTGAGCTGAAACTTCACATATACCCACAATTAGGGACATCAGAGAGTTATTTTACATCCTGTAAAAAGGAGCTTAATAGGTCTCCTTTAAGGACTGAGTATGAACCAATAAATAATACCGTTTTTAATTATAAGGCTATTACAAGGAATTTACAAGGCTGTTTTTGATATATTGGGATTAAAAAAACAATGTTTGTTGTTGTTGTTCTAATCATGATGAGCCATACACACTCATACATTACGGACAATTTAGTTTATTCAATTTACCTATATATCATGTCTTGTGGTAGAAACCAGAGCACCCAAAAACAAAACATACTTTTTATACTACATATTTTACATTACGCAAAAATGTATGAGACACATATTTACAATGAGCCTAGGCTGGTGATAGTGTGTTTGCATACCATATTTTCTTGTTAAGTTAATTATATCTGAGAGAATGCATTGACCAGGCTCCCATGAAGTAGACAGTGGTCTCAGACAAGCTCTAACCACACTTCGCACAGCTGCTTGATCAGCATGGTCTGACACGTGGCTACCATATACCAGGTGACCTGTTGAAAGAAAACATATCAACAAACAAATCATGAAATAATTTTATAGTAATAATAATAAATAAACAATAAATAAATTCTGTAGGTTTCAGAATATTCTCATTCGTCTTGAAACTATGGTAGCAGAGAGAACTCAAATGTTCTGCAAATCAACATTAACAAACTGAGAAAACATCTTTCTCACAATATAATTTTTCACAATACATGAAAATATAGAAACACGGTGCAAATATCACAGACCTCAACAGAAATGTGTCAGGGGACCCTAAAAAGTGATGAACCCGCTTTTTGGTTAAGGGTGGGCGATACTGCAACATTTTGTATTAATTCAGGCGGTTAATATAATATTGCTACTACCACTCTTCAAGTCAAGCATCTAGCACCTACAAAGAAATCAACTTCTTTGCAACTGTGTTGTATCGTATGTTGCCAGATTATCAATTGTGTAAGGTGATCTTGCAACTTGACTTGCATGGCCAATAAGTGACTAGATTCGGCCATACAAATTACAACAGTTTCCCAGAAAAACAAACAAAATGTGAAGGTGTCAGGAGATGGGTGTGAAATACGAGAGACTCCGAAGAAAAAACAGGAGTGTTGGCAGGTATGGTTCAAAGATATCCACAAGAGAACAGGCAGCAAACACGTACAAACATTCACCGGCTAACAAACACTGACTGAAACACTAGGCGATATAAAGTGTGTGATAATTGGCTGCAGGTGTAGTTCAATCAAAGTTTATAAATATAAGGTGTAAGGTGCAGAAGATTATGGGGTGTGTAGTCTAGTTCAATTGCATATGTGAGGTGCCCTCTAAAGCCTGGTTTATACTCAACGCGTCCGCTAGTTCGCTTAAGTGCGCGCGGCAAATGTGAGGTCATGATTTCACGCGACATGATTTCGGCTGGTGGAGTGCATGGTTTTTTTTGAGACTCGAGCGAACAGTGTGTGCTGCACCATGTTTGGTTTGAGTTGAATATGAATCACTTTGAAGAGATTTTGTCTGAAACAGGTACACCTGTGCAGACATCTTTATGATCCGTGATCTTAGAGATAACCAGATGACCAAAAATTCTTGGCTAGAAATTGCAACAGACATGGGAAAGCAGGTAAGGGATAAGTTTGTTAGAAGAGGCTATGGCAAAAGTGGAGACCCAGGTACACAATTGCAGAATGTGTTTCCACCATTTATAGGTTTTACGCTGATGTATATTTTACAATTTTGAATTTAAAACAATTTAATAATTACAATATTTGAACCTATCTGTTTACAATATACCGATACTCTTTTACATAAGTATAGGACAGAAACTAGCCAGACAGTTAATTGTGGAGTGGGCTAAATCAAGGTATTTTTAGTAAGTACTTTTTTTGCTTGTATTCTTGCCATAATAATAAATATATTTCTACTTCTCTGTTTATCTGTTTGATTTTGCGGTGAGTTTCTTTTGACCGCCCCCTGTCATTTTAAAGAATATCGGCGTACGCGGCAAAAATAAAAGCCTCATCCAGTTCGTGAGGTTTGCGCGCAGTCAGCGGAAGTGTGCAATGCGGTGCCAGGCGAAAGTATAAATCCAGCTTTTTGTGTCTGGTGGGCAGAGACATTGGAGTTACACATACCAAGAAAATTCAAGGCCAGCATCATCAATATTAATACAGATAATAATACTTTTCATTTTTTTCCAATATAATTTAATAATAATAATATTAAATAGTGTTTATCTACAGTATATGCATGTATTTTCTTAAAATGCAGTGCATTTGAGATTTCTCAGCCACAGCTTGCATTGAAGCCAATCTACCAAAACAACAGGTTGTGAAATGAACCACTTTATTACACAATATTGTGGCTAAACATGGCCTCTACAGATGGAGATCAACGCTTGTATCTACAGTACATCACTGTCTGTTTAGCTCCGGTGTCCTGACATTTTATCCTACCAATCAGATTATGCTACGACATTCTCATTTGTCTTAAACGAACACTACGGGGTGGTGTGACGCCATTCCTTTTTGCACTTACCAGCTGACCGCTTACCTCTGTATGGACATCTTGGGATGTACTGTATTTGGCGCTCTCCATAAATGTATATAGGGGTACGTAATCAGAATGAGCCTGGGTTGTTATGCTACCAACACTGTATTGGAATGATTTTTAAGTTTTGTTTAGGGATTATTGTAGGTTAGGGCAATATTACAACCTCATATCTCACCACTCCTCTTAAAAATTTATACAAGTAGCACAGTCTGGTAGGTAGCATATTTCGTCATCAAAATGCGTAACCTACTTTTTAAATGGCAAGTAAGAAAATCTGAGAGGGTAGGACAAAAATAGAGAGAACACCACCTAAATAACAGAAGCCAAACAACAACAACAAAACTCGAAATCAATAAGACATTAAGCAGTGCCAAGCTGAGGAAAAACGCTCGCATTGCCTTGCTTCAAAAGTTTAATGAACTTTGTGTTAATGAAGTTTCAAGCAGCATGAGTAAGAACTTCAATTTACAGTTGATTTATTTACTAAGTGAGAACAGTTCAATGCTGCATTTTAAAAAAGATTAAATGTAAGACTATATTGTACCGACTATATTAGATCTGACAGTCATGTGGCACCACCCAAGGTTAAGTAAATGTTTTTATTATTTGTTCACTAGTAACTTGTCTGTTATTACAGATCATTTCAAGAGTTCACACTTAGCTATTGCTTGATACTAATTGCATGTTTGGCATGCTGTCCTGGGAGAGAACCCTAAGCTCGAAGATAGTTGAGCCCAGGGCTTCCATCTGGTCATTTAGCATAAAAAGGGGTCCAAGATCAGGTAGGTCTCAAAAGCTCCCCCTGGTAAAGAAGGAAAAGGGGGAGATGGTATGGACGAGGGGATTCTTCAAAAAACGAAGATAGGGAAAGTAAGACAAAATGGGCTATTTATTGTGGGCTTGGATTCATCCGATTGGTTTGTCGATGATTGTTGATAAGAGAGCAGCCACGATCAGTCATAGCATGTGATCCTCTAGAAATTTGTTTATAAAACTTGACTTAATATGTCAGAATCCATCTTTGAAGGATTTGGGCTAGTATAACTTTCGAAAAAGAATTTAATGTGCCAATCATACCAGTGGGCCTTTACTTTTGAGTCTACAATCTGCCACACCTATTCACATAATGTGCTCCAATAACAGAGTTAAAACAGGTCAGAAAATCGTCTATTAATTATAAATATAACATTATAAGCAGATCTCAGAGAAACAAACTAAATAAAAAAGCAGTTCAAGACCCCTTTAAAAAATTCCAGCAGTACCTGCTATGTATTCCAATGCTCTAGAGGCATTACTGCAGTGTTTGGCTATGCGGTGATATGTGTCAATCAGAGCAAGTAAATCTTCCTGAGTCCTATAAATAGAACATAGACTAGTTACAGATTACATATTACAGATCAAAATGTAATAAATAAATGATTGTGCACTGAAATGTGCTCAAATCCCCACCAAAAGTAGAGCTGTGCTTGGCCCGTGTGTTTGAACGTTTGTCTGTGCAGCAGGACAGAATGCAGGATGGCACACTGAATGTGCACAGAGGCTTCAGGAGAGAACATGGGGATTGTCTGCTTTATTGAGGACCACAGTTCATCCTTCAGGTCCCAGGAGGAATCGCACACCAAGTGCAGGGCTCTAATCCTAACAGAAACTAAATCAGATGAAAGGTTATGCACATATTATTATCAGAGAGCATGTGTATAGTTCTGACCCTAGACTGTGTGTGAAATCAATTCATTTACTTACTCCTACATTTAGACTTGTCCATTTAGATCATTCAATATAGACTTTGGTTTAAGATTTGTTGGCAACACTCTACAATAAAGATTATTTCTTAATTTTTATTAACTACAGCTACCATTAAAATACAATGGAATTTAAAAGTTCAAAAGTTATCAAAGATGAATAAATAGCAAAGGTATTGCACATTACTAGTTGAGCAATTTCAGTTGTTGATAACTTTAACTAAAGCTATTTTACCATTTTACATCTGTAAAGATGCTATTACACAAACTGAATATATAAACATTACAAAAATTATGTCAACATATTCACCTCTGTTGCTATGTCTTAATCATAACAGATGGACAGAGTACTGAAAAATTAACCTCAGGTAACAGGACTATTACTTGCAAAATATGTAGTGCTAGTGGAGTAAAAGTATCTGTTCTAAATACTAAAAGTACAAATAAAAAGTAGCCATTCTAAAAGTACTTAAGAGTAGTGAGACTACATATAACCTGTGAATTTTTTAAAAAAGTAACTTACATGAGTGCAATTTTCTTTTAAGGGTGTTTCTAAGAGAAAGTTAAATAATTTGTTATTCATGGACTACCATTTTAAAATATAAGATTAATTTCTCATGAGAACACATTATATCCACCTATAATAAGCTGACAGAGAGCAGGTTAACGTGTTTACAAGAAGAGCAAAATCTGTGTTACTTAAAATTCAAAAAATCTGGCTGTGATGATTAAATGTGTTAATTTTGTCATAGAAGTGGTTTTATCAAGCTGTATGGTGAATGATCTGTATATTCTAAAAGCAGTGCAAACTAGATTATTGTAAATTTGACTAAATAGTAAACTTTAAAAATTATTTTTAATGTGTTAATATGAGATTTTTTCTATCAGACAATATCTTTTCTATTCTCCACTGTAAAAATAATTACATTATTTTATTGTTTTATGAGGACTGATAAGTAAATATAAATAGCAGTGCAAATTCATTTGACTTGTGAATTTGACTCAATAATAACTATAAAAAAATCAGTTTTGTGTTAATGTGACATGTCCAATATTACATGTTCTATGCATACTGCCACTATAAATAAAAGTTATTTTTTGAAGGAATTGACATGTGGCCCTTCACTTGGTTTGCAAAACTTGATGTGGCCCTCGGGTCTAAAAAGTTTGCCCACCACTGATATAGGGTATAAGAAGAGGATGTGGGTTTGGCTATAACTCAGTTTTTTGACTACACTTCATTATCATTGTTCATCTATTCATTTGCTGGAAATTAGAACTGAATTTAGAAATAATTTTGAAACAAATTAAAGGAAGTTATATATGTAGGCTAATGGATGTCTTCAGTGGAGTGCATACAACACATACATTGCATACATTTCCTTATCCACGCAAGTAAAGGAGTAAAGAGTAAAAGTAAGAAGAAAGTAAAGAGGCTGAATGGAGGAGGCTCACTCTTTATCCTCGCGCTGCAGATTGTCTTACGCAACTGACTCTTAAAGGGAATGGGAGATGAGACTCTGATTGGTTTAATGCACGTCATGCTCAAAACACACCCATAACTCATTAAGAGAATAAGTACAACCCTGCTAGACCATGCGCCAGGGCACAGAGCGTATTTTTCTGTCCTTAAAATAGCTAAAGTTTATTTGGACATGCCCTTAATGCTTTTGCGCCATGCGCTTTAGATCATTAAAATAGAGCCCATGCAGTCTAAACAGTCTCTCTGTCATTAGACATTTATATTAAAATAGAGAAATGTCTAATGATTTATTGACTTTTTTGCAATATTTATAAGGTTTGCTACACTTATAAGGCATCCATGCCTTGAGGTCAGTTTGTCTGATGTCATTTTCTATGCATGGTATGACTGGATGGTGATTACCATAGACAAAAAAAATAAACATACTAGCTGTATGAAATAGCACAGATACAACAATAAAATGTACACAATTGTGTGTAATGTACACAAATACACATTTTTAAAACTATTAATAAAGACAATTCCTGAGAAAACTACTCAATTATAGTAATTTGTGTATTTGCACCACTGCCAGTGTTGCCAAATTTGTCTGGTTTCCCACCCAGTTGGGTGGTTTTGAGCTTGATTGTGCAGGTAAATAATGGCTTAAGCGAGTTGACAAAATTTGGTTTTGAAAAAGTTTTGAAACATCAATTTTATGTAAAATTTTTTTAACAAAAACGTAACAGTGTGCTTTTACTCCATTCAGTTAGTAGTGACCAATCCATAGCGCAAACTGCGTTAGCCCACCCGCAAGCAGGTTAAGGAAAGCTGTATCAAAATCGGACTCCCGGACAAATCTGACTCTCATTCCCGTGCACATGCCTCACGCAGCGACTGCAACTTAACTCACAGCGGTTTATCATAAAACTTTTAGCGATCATTTTTACCGCAATTGACAGCAAGAACAAAAATAGAAGGGTTGCCTGATTGACAAAGCAGCACCTCAATGTGTTCAAAAGAATGCTAAATGGGATGCATCTACTTGAATTCATACTAGCCATTATGCATCTATTTGAATTCATACTAGGAATCCATGGAGCTGCTGTGGAAGCTGGAACTCCTGTGTCCTGCTTCTGTGTCAAACAAGCAATTTTTTTGTGAGTTGCCAAATGAATTATTTTTATTTTTAGGCTCACCAGGTTTACTAGAGACACATTGGAGCACACTTGCTAATTGATATCCTTAAAACAGATTGAAACTAACATCTAAAATACTTTATGTTAATTTCACAGGATATTTAATGCAAAGAATTTATAAACTATTTAAATATCATCTTTAAAAAAATGAATCTACAATATATAGGCGAAAAGGTAGTGTCATCTACAGAACAATAAGTGAACAATAAATTTTACTATTGTGTTTCTTTGACTGTTGGTGTTGGTTGCTGTAAGGTTAAAAAAATCAGACAATTAAAGTAACTAGGCTATTTTCTGATTTAAATCAATTAAAATTAAATAAAATATTAATCTAATATTATGGGCATTTTTTGTGCGTTTTGGCGGGTATTGGACAGCTTTTGGGTGGAAAACATCAGCTTTATCTGGCAACACTGACCACTATGGAAGCCCGTTCCCGCCACTGAATCAAAAAAAATAATTGAAAAAAAAAAAGAAAAAAAAAACACTTTGAAAAAAAACTTATAAAAAAAATTAAGTCAGAATTCTGAGTTATAAAGTCAGAATTGCGAGATATAAAGTCAGAATTGCGAGTTATAAAGTCAGAATTCTGAGTTATAAAGTCAGAATTCTGAGTTATAAAGTCAGAATTGCGAGTTATAAAGTCAGAATTCCGAGTTATAAAGTCAGAATTCTGAGTTATAAAGTCAGAATTGCGAGTTATAAAGTCAGAATTGCGAGTTATAAAGTCAGAATTCTGAGTTATAAAGTCAGAATTGCGAGTTATAAAGTCAGAATTCTGAGTTATAAAGTCAGAATTCTGAGTTATAAAGTCAGAATTCCGAGTTATAAAGTCAGAATTCTGAGTTATAAAGTCAGAATTCTGAGTTATAAAGTCAGAATTCCGAGTTATAAAGTCAGAATTCTGAGTTTTAAAGTCAGAATTGCGAGTTATAAAGTCAGAATTGCGAGTTATAAAGTCAGAATTCTGAGTTAAAGTCAGAATTGCGAGTTATAAAGTCAGAATTCTGAGTTATAAAGTCAGAATTGCGAGTTATAAAGTCAGAATTCTGAGTTATAAAGTCAGAATTCTGAGTTATAAAGTCAGAATTGCGAGTTATAAAGTCAGAATTGCGAGTTATAAAGTCAGAATTCTGAGTTAAAGTCAGAATTGCGAGTTATAAAGTCAGAATTCTGAGTTATAAAGTCAGAATTGCGAGTTATAAAGTCAGAATTCTGAGTTATAAAGTCAGAATTCTGAGTTATAAAGTCAGAATTTGAGTTATAAAGTCAGAATTCTGAGTTATAAAGTCAGAATTCCGAGTTATAAAGTCAGAATTCTGAGTTATAAAGTCAGAATTGCGAGTTATAAAGTCAGAATTGCGAGTTATTAAGTCAGAATTCCGAGTTACAAATGAGTTTGCTGTTATGCCGACTGGCCATAAATGGAGTTTTAAAGACGCATGCACATTAGCTCATAATCACAACATAAAGCCTATATCTGACTTTTTAATGTTTATCACGCTTTCTAAAAGGAAATATATAGTTGAACTAGGCTGTCTATTTATTCGTATGGATTTGTTTTTTTTTTTAATTATTACCATTTGGTCTAAATAGCAATTATAAAGCATTAAACAGAGCGCCTGAAACTAGCTATAGGTTGTGTGGTTCCTCCAAATGTCTAAAATTAGGATTTCATTACTATTTATCTATTATATGCGTAACAATTAAATGATTTATCGCAGCTGTTCTTTGTTTCATGTTGCAAGAGTGCCCTCGTATGGTGTATACTTGGGAGCTACAGACATATCGTACATAGACATTATAAAGGGCTAAATCTAAAAGGGTTATATTAGTTTATATTTCAGTTCAGTAAAAGTGTCAACCAAATACTGTGTATTCCTGGCCTTTATTGGTAAACTGGGCTGCGAATCCATACCACATCAGAAGCAGAGAACCTAAAGAAAGAGTCTTTAACACTTCATTTATGGCCAATCGCCATAACAGGAAACTCCTTTAAAACTCGGAATTCTGACTTAATAACTCGCAATTCTGACTTTATAACTCGGAATTCTGACTTAATAACTCAGAATTCTGACTTTATAACTCAGAATTCTGACTTTATAACTCGCAATTCTGACTTTATAACTCGGAATTCTGACTTGATAACTCAGAATTCTGACTTTATAACTCGGAATTCTGACTTTATAACTCAGAATTCTAACTTTATAACTCGCAATTCTGACTTTATAACTCGGAATTCTGACTTTATAACTCAGAATTCTGACTTTATAACTCGCAATTCTGACTTTATAACTCGGAATTCTGACTTTATAACTCAGAATTCTGACTTAATTATTATTATTATTATTTTTTTTCAATTAATTTTTTTTTATTGAGTGGCGGGAACGGGCTTCCATAGACCACTGCTCATCCCATATTTAAACAAATAATTTTACTTTTATACTATAAATATTTTTGGAATTAAAATTGTATAATTACCAAACAACCAAGCAACCGATCATTATGTGTAATGAGCAAAGCACTGCCTACCTGGTACTGAGCGAGGTCTGTCAGCTTTGGTTATGAGCCACAATCTAAACTGGGGATGCACAAATTGTCCTGCATTCCCAGCGTTTAGAAGAGGCCCACCATCTGTCTCCAAATCTGTCAAACACTCAGGTGCTTTAGAATGAAATAATGAACTCTCGTAGGTGTAGTGTGTATGGTTATTAGAGTCACCTTTTGTAGTGAAGGACACTACTTGTGTTAACTTGTTCTCAACTCTGACATCCCAACAGTCCAGCAGATGACAGTTGTTCAGCACTAACCAGTGGCCGTTTTGGACAGCGCTGTCCAGTGCAGAGAGAACAGCATCTCCATGACAGCCGGACCCGAAAGAAATAACACTCACCTGTTGACAATAATGACAGGCAGATACATAATTTAAAGATAAACATATATATTTTCACCCATGAAATCATAGTGTTCATGATAACTTCTTTAAAGAAAACTTGCTTTTTACATTAGACATTTATACCACTTTTACAGATATGGAAGGAGAAAGGTCAGGAAATAATGAGGAGAGGAGGGAAAATGTCACAAGTTGGACTGAGTATGTGTTAACCACTAGTCCAAAGCTCTGACTTTTACAATTAGATTTTATTTATTTCCACATGACCAAGCCAGTGAAATGTGTTTCCATGACATCCAAAGAGCAGTGCCATGACCTTATATACACTCAAGTAACCTATAGGAGTAAGTGTCTTGCTCAAGGGCACAATGGTGGCTTTTTGAAGGAATAGAATGAGCAATATTTTTATAGTTTCCATGAGCCTAACTTATTACACTATACCAGCCACACCATGATGCTTATTTTTTTACTAATTGATATTATTTATATCTTATTGTAGCATTTATTCTTCTTTGAACAAGCTTTTATTCCTATATTTTCAGCGTCAGTGATTTTTAGGTTTGTATGTAGTTTTATTATGTTAGCTCATTTTATTTTAGTTTTAGTAAGCATTTTAGTTCTCCAGCTCTTTAACATTTCTCAATTTATACACTGTAAGACATTAATATATAAGCCATTATTTATAAGATTTCATTTTGTGATTCACTAGTATTTTCGTTTTATTTGTGCTTTCAGAATTGCATACTGGGAAGTTTATCTCTGCTCTGATAACTTTTGATGTTGAAAATGTAGCTTTACAGTTTCACTATGTGGATTTTATTGACAATACAGTCAAAATGATTAGCGCTCCTGTAAATAGTTTAATAATTCATTTCTTATCATTTCTTAAGAAAGTTATTTATTTTGTCCTTGCCATGATAATAGTACATATTTTACTAATTATTTTGCAAGATTTAGTATTCAGCTTAAAGTACCATTGCCTAACTTGATTAATTAGGTTAATTAGGCTAGTTATTGGAAAACAGTGCTTTGTTCTGTAGCCAAAAAACAATAATCTTAAGGAGGCTTATAATATTGGCCCCCAAAAAAGTTGTAAAATAATCTATAAGTATTAATGAATTGAGTAAGTGGTGCAGTAGGTAGCACGATCGCCTCACAGCAAAAAGGTCGCTGGTTCGAGCCTCAGCTGGGTCAGTTGGCATTTCTGTGTGGAGTTTGCATGTTCTCCCTGTGTTCCCGTTGGGTTTCCTCTGAGTGCTCTGGTTTCCCCCACAGTCCAAAGACATGTGGTACAGGTGAATTGGATAGGCTAAATTGTCTGTAGTGTATATGTGAGAATGAGTGTGTATGGATGTTTCCCAGAGATGGGTTGCAACTGGAAGGGCATCCACTGCATAAAACATGTGCTGGATAAGTTGGCGGTTCATTCAGCTGTGGCGACTCCGGATTAATAAAGGGACTAAGCAGAAAAGAAAATGAATGAATTGAATAATATTATTATTTATCCAAACCATACAAAAATTCATTTCAAACTGTTTAAATGCCAAAAAAGTAACTTTGTTTAACTTTTCTACATCTAAAGTTTATGAACCAGAGATCAAAATCCTATTAAGTAAATTCACAATTGTACAATTGTCCGAAATTTCACTCACACATTCACTCACTATCTTTTGGCTTATTCCCTACTTTATCAGGGGTTGCCACAGTGTAATGAACTGCCAGTTATTCAGCGGATGCCCTTCCAGCCGCAAACCGACCGCAAGTTCAACCATCAATTTTTGGCAATATCCATGCATTCTTTATTCACACACTATGGCCAATTTAGTTCATCCAATTTACCCAGGTCTTTTAATTTGAGGGAAACTGGACCACCTAGAGGAATCCCACACAGACTTCAACACTTTTTGAACCAGGTGGACCATACAACATTTTTTGATGTTTGAGCTCTCAAACCCTTGTTGGTGTCTTCTTGTATTGTTCAGATGTCGTACATTTCAGCAACAATTAACAAATTTGTTGAAATGCAAGATACAAAAATGCACTGAACATTGTTATTATTTATTTATTTTTAATTATGTACTGTTATTATTTGAATTTATGTAGTTTATTTACATTTTTATTTTCACATTTTTAACCATTTGTCTTTTCACATTTTATTTTTATTTATTTTAATTAGATTGTTTTATATATTTTGTTCTGTAGTTCAAACAAGACCCAATAAATATATTTTGGAAAAAAAAATAACAAATTGTATAGTTACAAGTCATCCCATTTATACCCCCAAATGTGATCTCAAATAACTTACCCTTTTGTTGTCCACTTGGCGCTGAGCAATTTGTTTAATCATGGGGAGAGGGTGGATGCTTACTGCTGCTTCTCTGGTTATATCTGGTAAACACACAATTACAGGACCTTCATTTTTAGACAGTAGGTTGGAGATGATTTCCACAGAGGTCACTGAGGGGTCTCCAGTATATGATTGAGGCATATGTCCATTCGCACAGGCCATAAGGTCTTCTTCCACAGCTGCTAGCCAATGAGGACACAAAGTCTTCCAGAGAATGGCCCGCTGTAGTGTGGACAAATGAGAGTGAGATCGACAAGGCACTGGACCAATCACCGTGGAGGAAGGAAAGCGCAGGTATTTCTGCCACAGTTTGGATGAATTCACAAGAGAGGACACAAGACCCCTGAAGGGTGCAATCTTCTCTAATAGATAAACATCATCTGGAGATTGTGTTTGAATCCAGCTTGGCAGCTCGGGGATAGACTGTGTTGACGCTGATAAAAAACGCTCTGAAGACTGCCAGTTGCTTAATCCTCTGAGGAAAATAACTCGTTCTACCTCAGGGCAGCCCTCATTGTGCTCAATAATGGCAAAAGATACCAATAATCTGAATAAAGCGGAATGGGTCTGGAACAAGCAGGGTTTATACTGAGAAAAGATACGAGAGACAATCCTGTAGGTAATCTCAGATTTGCCTGCTCTGGGCTCCGTCTCCATATGAGACCTCCCGTCTGGGCTCTCCAGGGCTAAAGCTGACCGCAAAGTGAGCAGGAAACCATGAAGAGTGAAAAGATAACAGGGGGAAAGCTGGGCCACGTCCTGCAGGGCATTGTAAAGGGATGTAGTGAGCTCTGCTATTTGATAAAAATCAGTCATCAGGGGTTTATGCTGATCTATCTGTTGAGATAGTGCCTTGATTTCTGTTTCAAGTCCGAGAGAGACATTCTGACACATATAGACCTGTGGAAGAAACTGAGGGTCCTGGAGAAGTGGTGTAGAGGCTTGTGTGACATACTCCATCAAGGAAAACTGCAATCATCATAAAAATAAACATTAGGACCTATGCTTATAAAGCTTAACATTACAAAAAAAAAGAACTTTTTGACCATCCGACCTTGTTTTCAGAAAGTTTATGCTGAAGTGTCTGTTTTTTTGTTTGTATTCGATGATGTAGAGTCCACAGTGCTGAACATTCAGTCTGCATCAGTTCTGTCAGAATCAGGTCCCGAACTTCAGATGTGCATGGAGAAAGATCAATCATCTGAACCTCCTCGAGAAATGAAGGATGAACTTCTAGCAGAAAATGTGGAGAAAAAAAGTTTTAAAAACCTATGAAACAGTATACTGCTTGCAGCAGGGGTTTTCAAACTGGGCTGTGGCCAAAAAGTGTGAGTGGAAAAATATACTGTGTATATTTCATACTGTAGCTATAAAAGTTAATATTTATTTAAGATATTACAGCATGTGGGCCCAGACATTGAAAATTAGGAAATTGAACTTTTTTGACCAAGTCAGGAAATATCAGGGAGTTTAAAATTGTAGTTGTCACTTAAAAAATGAAATTTAGTATACCGCATCATGATTTTTATACATTGTTTCACACCATTTTATTCCTTTCCTGCTTGTCAACAGGCAGTCACTTAGTTTTTTACAATTATTTTGCTGTAAATTTCAGAACCCTGGTGTCAATTTTCAAAACTCTAGACACAAAATTCACAACCATTGATAAAACTGTGCATTTTTGCAAAACACTTAACTCTTTTTTCAAATGCTTGGATACAATATACATAAGTCAAAGATACTTTGTTTATTGAACTAAAATCACATGTTCAATATAACACAGTTAGTTAGTTTTTAGATCACCGGCACTCAACATACACATCGTTTCAATAAACAATCATTAACAATCATTAAATATTGTTGTTTAAAATATATGATACAGGTTTCATTATGGTTTATACATAAGTGTAGAGGGAGCAGGACAGAAAGTGGAATCACTGAACTAAAGTTTTATTCTTGTAAATGTAGGTTTACTGTAATTGTTTTCTCACTGAACGTCCCTATATAGAAAGCTGATATATGGCATGATATATGGCAACATATGCAAATTACAATTGGATTGCACATACTGTACATAAAATGTCATAATAGTCATTAATTTGTCAAAATAGTGCAAAAATCACTGTTTACTTTTTTTTTCAACCATATCATATATATATATATATATATATATATATATATATATATATATATATATATATATATATATATATATATATATATATATATAGCCATATGGACACGTACACAAATTATAGGTAATATATGTGTGGGGGTAAAATATATAACATAACAGATCATATATTTACGTGACATATTTGTACATATTTGTAAATCTAATAGTTGAAAAAAATGGCAATATTTTGACATGTGTGACATATTTTATGTATGTAAAATTCATATGTCACATGTGTAATTTGCATATATTTCTATATATCAGATTTCTATTTTGGGATCTGTGCTTCCATCAGCCTGGTCTTGTGGATTTGGTCACAGGTTCTCCTCTACATCACAGTGGTGTTTTCATTACTCAAAAATCTTGAAAAGAACATTTTGTCAATGTGAATCTAGGCCTGACATTGGTCTGCTGTGATTGGGCTTTCTTACATACAGTACAGTAATGTCAAGTATGAATACATTGTCTGTAAAAGTGGTACATGGAACAAAGAAACCATAAATATATAAATAAATAAATCTGTAGATAATGTAGTCCAGTTGGGTCATCTTTTGTGGTAACTGCTGTCATTTGAGTTTTGCAAAAATGCACAATTTTGGCAATGGTTGTGAATTTTGTGTCTAGAGTTTTGAAAATTCACACCAGAGGTCTGAAATTTGTAGCAAAACAATTGTAAAAAAAACTGTAATCTGTTTTTTATTTGTAAACTCACATTATGATTGAATGAATAAAACTTTAGTTTAGTGATTCCACTGTCTGTCCTGCTCCCTCTACACTCATGTATAAACCATAATAAAACCTGTATCATATTTTTAAACAACAATATTTAATGATTGTTAATAATTTGTTTATTGAAACAATGTGTATCTTGTGTGCCGGTGATCTAAAGTTGTGTTCCTGTAGTATTTGTATGATAAAAAGATTATGTAAACCAATGATCCTGCAAATGCAGGTCTTCTTTAAAGAAATGAACACAAGATGCAGAGTTGAACACTTGAGAGTTCTGAAATTTGTGGCAAAACGTTTGTAAAAAACTAATGAACATGCTAGAGAAAACGTACATTTCAAGACCTTTGGCTACATGCAAAATGACTACTTCAAAGATTGTGTGCTCTTGTTCCTTTTTTTCTATTAAAAATCTGAGTTAAATTATCCATTGTTGCTCTCATGATGGCTATTCAGCAAATTAAAATTCATATTCAAGCTCAAACTATGTATTTTAATAATATGCTTAGCACAAGAGCACCTTGTTTTTCCATTCATTATAAGTCATGGAAATTCAGCTCTTTAGTCAATGAAAGTCAGGGAAAAGTCAAGGAATTTGACATTTGGCTAAGAGTAGGAACCCTGTCAGCTCTCTTTCGTAATTTATTGAAGGTTTTTGACAGGGTTGATCATGACATGCTTTTAAAGAAAAGCTGCTCTCCTGGTTTCTCAGATAAAGTTTATGTCATGGTTTGCCAACTACTTTTTATAATGAACTCATTGTTTGCAGAGGGTTGCATTTATTTATTTTTTTTTGCCCGTTTCTAATGGTGTTGTACAGAGGTCAGTCTTAGGGTATTTTAAATATATGTGTGTCTATAAATAAAGGTTTTTATTAAAATCTTAATTTTGTATATTCCAATAAAATAGCAACTGTGTCTGCGACTGTTTTATTATAACTAGATTATGGAAATTTGCTATATACAGAATGAATAAACTCTTGTGAGTGCCAATTGCGCCTGTTGTTCTTGAATAATTTTACCATAGGTTGAAGTCAACTGACTGACTGACTGACTGACCGATCAACAGACCCTTTTGAAAACACTATTGGTTGGGTTTAGGAATGGAGGAGGGTTCTGTTTTGGCTTCTTTTTTTGTCGTACCCACTTTCTGGAACCATTCTTTGCAGGACTGGAACACCATTGTCGCTGTCAACTCCTCCTCCTTTTTTTTTTCTTTTAAATTTTATATATTAAGTTTATTTTAGTTTCACATACATTTTAAACAGTAAAATGAATTACAATACAATTAAAAACAGCAAACAAGATAAAATAACAAGATTTAAAACTTTCCAGTATATTTCTTTTAATATTTGGCATGCTATTGGTGTTAAAATTCCTCCATCATGTTCTCATTTTTAAAATACATATAACATTTTTCTAGGTATCCTTCCATCTTCAATCTAAAAATTTGCACACATCCGTCACAATTTTTTCTTTTTTGCCACTATTCTTCTTTCCAACATTGCATTCTTTATTAACATTATACAAAGGTTTAAAATATATTTTTTTTCATTTTTATTTTCCCATTCAAGCGTCACCACTCAGTTCCATTCTATTTCATTTTCATTCCAGTCTCCAATTAAGCTTTTGATTAATTTTTAGCTGTCTTATAATTGTGTCTAAAAATCCACTTTTGCTTCCACATATTTCCCTCTCATATTTCTCCATTTTTCAGAACATTTAAAAATTTCTCCATTCAATATTTATTCACTGTTGGTTCGTTAAAAACATTGTATCTAAAAAAACAATTAATATTCATCACCTTTAAAATCATACATTTTCTCTCCTGTTTTAACATACATCTCTTTTGTTTCTCTTTCTTCTCAATATTCTCTAGTCGTTTTATCCATTTTGTTGGAATTGCTTGTTTGATTATTTCAAATTTTTTCACTGTCATTCTGTGGAGGGTGCTCTGGGTGTATGGTGTCAGAGGCGCTCTGTTAATTGCCGTCTCGTCCCTGTATGAACAGAGTAGGAGTTTGGTTCGCATTGCCAGCAATAAGTCAAACTTTTTTCCAGTGCATGTTGGACTGCGGCAGGGCTGCCCCTTGTCACCAATTCTGTTCATAATTTTTATGGACAGAATTTCAAGGCATAGCCTTGGGCTGGAGGGGGTCCGGTTCGGGGACCACACGATTTAATCTCTGTTATTCACAGATGATGTTGTTCTGTTGCTTTACTGAACATGGACCTTCAGCATGCACTGGGCCGGTTTGCTGCCGAGTGTGACGCGGCTGGGATGACAATCAACACCTCCAAGTCCGACGTCATGGTGCTCCACCGGAAAAGGTGGTTTGCCGTCCCCAAGTTTGAGGAAAATCACGAGAGAGAGATGGATGGAACGTGAGATTGACAGGCAGTTTGGTGCAGCGGCAGCAGTAATGTGGTCGATGTACCGGTGCGTTGTGGTACAGGAGCTGAGCCGAAAGGCAAAGCTTTCGATTTAACAGTCAATCTACATTGCTACTCTCACCTATGGTCATGAGATTTGGGTCATGACCAAAAGGACAAGATCTCGGATACAAGCGGCCGAAATGAGTTTTCTTCGCAGGGTGGCAGGATGCACCCTTATGGATAGGGTGAGGAGCTCTGTCACCTGGGACGAGCTCGGAGTAGACACGCTGCTCCCTCACATTGAGAGAAGTCAGCTGAGGTAGCTCGGGCATCTGTTTTGGATCTTTTTGGTCATCTCCTCACTGGGAGGAGGCCTCGAGGAAGACCCAAAACACGCTGGAGGGACTATGGCTCTCGGCTGGCCTGGGAATGCCTCGGGATCCCCCTGGAGGAGCTGGAGGAAGTGTCTGGGAAGAGGGAAGTCTGGGGTTCTCTCCTAAGACTGCTGCCCCTGCGACCCAGCCCCGGAAAATGAATGAATGAATGAACTTTCATTGTACTCTTCCTTTGCTTCTTTCATTGGGTCTATAATATACTGTTCTGTTAAAAATTCTTCTTTAAATTCATTTAAAATATCCCTTACTTTAAAAATCGCTACTTCCATCCATTTTTCATAAAATAAAACCCTCCCTTGATTTAAAGCGTTATTATTATCTGCATAGTGAGCTACTGGACAAACGGGAAAGCCGTTCATACAGGAAAGTCGTTCATACGGAGGTAAGCGGACAGCTGGTGAGCGTGAAAAGGAACGGCATCATACCACCCCGTAGCGTTCATTTTAAATACGAAATGCAGTCATATGTACTTCTGGCTACATAATTCGCAATCTCCAGAAATGTATATAGGGCTACATTTTCAGAATGAGCCTATGTTGGTCTTATTAGAATTAAAAAGCTACTGTTTTTGAACTACAGTAATTTTTTATTGTATTGAACTAAATATGTTGCTCATCAGAATTATCTAAAATGAAAGGGAATTTTAGAAAATGATCATACAAAAAAGTCATGATGTAATATCCACAATCACTTACCCTGTATCAGAGTTCGGATTGGAAGGGAAGTGCTCATAACAAGGTGAAAGTCAGGATGAGCAGACTGAACTGTGTGGCTATTACAACAGGTTACTGGTGTTACAAATGCCTGAAGGACTTGCAGATTTGATATTGCTCGTTCAATATGCTTCACCAATACTCTTAGACCTGCAGCAGATGGAAGCAAGTTGCACTTCAATCATTCACAGAGCAGATTTAAAAATGAATCGGAAGATCAAAGTTAGGAAGACTTTGCAAAAGACTGACCTTCTTTCGCTCCATGATTCAGTTTATCAAGTAACTCTGGATCATCAGCAGAAAGTGAAAGTCCATATTTAGCCTCTGCATGACTTTTAGACTTACCTAAAAAGAAAAAAATTCTTAGCTTACATATAGAGTTGAAGTCATAATTAACAGAATTTTGAAGACAAAATGATCATTCATTTAAAATATTTACCAAGTGCTGTTTAATGGAGATTTTTTCAACACATTTTAAGCATAATAGCTTTAATAACCTATTTCTAATAACTAGTGTATTTTGTATTTGCCATGATAACAGTAAATCATGCTTTTTCATTACTTGCAAGACACTAAAGCGCAAGTTAAAGGCTTAACTAGCTTAGGTAACTTAAATTAGGTTAATTAGGCAAGTTATTGGACAACAGTGGTTTGTTCTGTAGACAATAAAAAATCTTATGGAAGCTAATAATTGTTATGATCACTAGCAATCTAGTGGCTACAGATCGCTGGAGAACTACAATTCTGCCATGATTAACAAACTACAACTCCCAGCATGCACCTCGCACACACCAGTTCCTCATTTTCAGATGATAATCCAGCTGGTAACCCATCATGGACTGATATCCTAGACTATTTGTACACCACACTTGCACACACACACACAGTGCTAAGTGAGTCTTGTTCATCTGTAAACATTACAAAGTGTTGCCCTTGCCTTGTTTTACCATGTCGTGTTTCCAAACCCTCACCCATTTAGTTTTTTTCTGTCAGCTGCCTGCACCAATCTCTTGCCTGCTTTTGACTACTCTTTTGGATTGCCCTTTATGATTCTGTTTGCTCCTGTAATTAACCCTTGCCTGCCTGACTAATCTCTGGTGATTGTGAAATGAAGCTTTCTAAACCCGTGAACCGTTTGACTCAAGTGTATCGGAAAAAGGTTTGTTACTCGAAGATTTCCGAATCAGAGCTCAATGAGAACCTCTGCTGGTTAAAGTGTGGGAAAACACTTTGTTGTAAAAATGTCAAACGTTTACAACTTACAAACCAATTAATGTAGAACATTAGTAATATAAACAAATTAGTCAATTACTGTAGTTTATTACATATAAGGTATGTTACATTACAGCACCAGTGACTGTAGTAAAATCCAAGGTATTCAAAAGTATTTATGTTTATTGTATTCAACCAGTCCTACACCCAATCACTCATTCAAAACGGGGATCGAACCAGCGATTCCTGCATGGGAGGTAAATGCTCTAAGGAGACTATATGGGAGAGAGGCCTTTTGATCTGCGCTCGGCAGCTGGCCTCCGTTACACACTATACTACAATATGCAGTGGCCTTCTTTAAAAAAAGTTGTAAATAATACACTTATACACTTTAGTACTGTTCAAAAGC
Source organism: Danio aesculapii (assembly GCF_903798145.1). Taxonomy (NCBI): domain Eukaryota; kingdom Metazoa; phylum Chordata; class Actinopteri; order Cypriniformes; family Danionidae; genus Danio; species Danio aesculapii. The sequence goes on from NC_079445.1 coordinate 15,631,217, forward strand.
TTTTTATTATAAATTACTATTGTATTTTTGTTTAATTACTGGTGTGTGGGACCGGTGCAGTGTTTTGAAACAGCAGAAATGTATGTAAACAACGCCTAATCTCTTGCTATACACTTTACTAACCCAAGAGGGTGTTTAAAGCTTTGAATCAAAATTCGAAGCAGTCACCTGGGTATAAACGAAAATGAAGCTTCGAACGTCACTGATCACGTGATTATGGCAAAAAGAAACAAGCTCCAGTACACTGCAAGATGTATAATTTTTTGGATACATACTTCAAAGCCTCTGTGCACAACGTCACATCACTACTATTCTCTGAAATTTGATCCTCAGCCCCGATCTTAGAACCGAATGTTACAATAATACTGACCCTAATGTTTTTAAGAATTTTTTTTTAAAAAGTTTAAGAAAATGTAAAAACTGCCTTAGGGCGACGCAGTGCACAGCATCACAGCAAGAAGGTTGCTGGTTCAAGCCTCGGCTGAGTCAGTTGCCGTTTCTGTGTGGAGTTTGCATGTTCTCCCTGCATTTGCGTGGGTTTCCTCCGGGTGCTCCAGTTTCCCCCACAGTCCAAAGACATGCGGTACAGGTGAATTGGGTAGGCTAAATTGTCTGTAGTATATGAGTGTGAATGAGTGTGTATGGATGTTTCCCAGAGATGGGTTGCAGCTGGAAGGGCATCCGCTGTGTAAAACATGTGCTGGATAAGTTGGCGGTCCATTCTGCTGGAGTGACCACGGAATAATAAAGGGACTAAGCCGAAAAAAAAAAAAATGAATGAAAAAACTGCCTTTTTCCCCCTTTCAAACTAAAAGAAATTCCCAGAAGGGAAACTATTACAGGAAATACTGTGAAAATGCCCTTGCTCTGCTAAAAATCACTGGGAAAATATTTGAAAAAGAGTTAAAATTTCGCATTTTTATATCAGAGTTAAAACAAATTGTAATACTAACCAGGAGAAAACAATGTCTGAGAGTTGGGTTCCTCATATTCATGACAACTTGCCAATAAAAGGCAACGTTGTGTTCGAGTATCTCTGTTCCCCCAGAGCAGAACACTTCGGACCAGATCGGAGGAATCCCCATGTATGTGATGCAGATTTAGTCCAATTATTTGATTTAAAGCCATTTGAAATGTCTTACTGATGGGAATGGCCACATAGTGATCACAGGTTTCAAAAAGAACATCATCCAAAAGTGTAGCACGAGGGTCCTCCAGTGTCATATTAATTTCCCCAGTCAGACAAAGTTTGTGCCACTTCAGGAGCAGCTCTTGTCGAACATCAGGGCCAAATGGACCCAGGTAAGTAACAGCAGCTGCCAAAATGAGGGCATCACCTGGAATGCTTTGATTAGCCAATGTTGCTTCCTGTAAAATATCAAATAATGTGTTGACAAGATTAATTTGAACACTACCTAACCACCAGTAGGAAAGAGAACACTTTTTCCCTTACCACATGCCCCAGACACTTTTTTATCAACATTTCATATTTCTGGAAAATATTGCGCAATTCTGAATGTAGTTCGCGCCACTGAGTGGGTTTGATAAACCACCTGTAGGAGACACACTCTTTTCTCTCTGCATGCATATGTATATACAGTTGAAGTCAGAATGATTAGCCACCCTGAATTATTCGCCCTCTGTTTATCTTTTTCCCAATTTCTGTTTAACAGAGAGAAGATTTTTTTCAACACATTTCTAAACATAATAGTTTTACTAACTCATTCGTTATAACTGATTTATTTTATCTTTGACATGACGACTATTACAATCACCAGCGATCCAGCCTGTGCAGATCATCATCTGTGCTGGTAAACACACAGTTCACTAAAGAACTACAATCCTGCCTCATAATGGACTACAAATCCAGTCATGCAACACACACACACACTCCTGCTCCAAGTCACCATTGATTGCAATCACTCACACAGCTGCTCACGGACTGATTACATGGACTATTTAAACAACACCAAAACACTCACTGTTGCTGAGTTTTGTTGATCTGTTTGGGAAACATTACGACGCGTTTTCCTTGCTTTGTTTTGCCATGTGTTTTGACCTTCGCCTTGTTTGTTTGTGTACATTGCCTGCTGCCTGCCTGTTGACCTTCTGCCTGTTTAATGACCACTCTCTGTCTGAATAAAGACTCTGCATTTGAATCCGCACCTTTGTTCTCAGTGTCACTTCATCGTTACAATGACAGTACATAATATTTGACTAGATATTTCTCATAACACTTCTATGCAGCTTAAAGTGACATTTAAAGGCTTAACTAGGTTAATTAGGTTAACTTGGCAGGTTAGAGTAATAAGGCAAGTTTTTGTAGAATGATGGTTTGTTCTGTAGACTATCGAAAAAATAGATAGGGCTAGTAACTTTGACCTTAAAATAGTTTTTAAAAAATTAAAAGCTACTTTTAATCTAGCAGAAATAAAACAAATAAGGCTTTCCACAAAACAAAAAATATTATCGGAAATACTGTGAAAAATTCCTGAATCTGTTAAACATCATTTGGGAAATATTTAAAAACGAAAAAAATTCAAAAGGGGGCTAATAATTCTGACTTCATCTGTATGTGTGTGTGTGTGTGTGTGCGTGTGTGTGTGTGTGTGTGCGTGTGTGTGTGTGTGTGTGTGTGTGTGTTTAAAAAACAAACAAAAAAACAAACTAACTACTAAAGTTAATTAGACTTGTCATAGTAAATATATCATTTATGTTTCTTTATTTAACCAGGTTTAAAGAAACAAAAACATTGAGATCGAGATCTCATTTACAACGGTGACCTGGCCAAGAGAACTGCAACACAATAAATAAATAAATAAATATATACATAATATAATAAAACAGTGTGGTCTTTATTCTCAGCCATACAAAATTGCATTATGTTAAAACACATGGACTGAGAAATGGATTCTTGTTGTTTATAGTATTTGATAGAACAAAATAATTCAATCGCAATGAGTTTAGACATTTTCAGTTCAGATTGAACATTCCAGGATGAGGGGGCGGCATGACTAAAGGCTCGCTTGCCTATTTCAGTCCGAACCCGAGAAACAGTTAAATGATCAATGTCCCTTGAACGAAGGGCATAGTGGCTTTTTGACCTTTAAAAAAGGGAGCAGGCCCCAGACCAAGAAGAGCCTTATAGACCAGATATTGCTGCTCTCTGGTGATTTATAGTGCTTGTTTTATTCTCATTTGTGAGTCGCTTTTGTATAAAAGTGAATAATGATAAATGAATACCTGTAAATGTAAACAATATGCAAATTGCTTGAATAATTCAGTTAAAATGTACAGCAAAAACTTCACCCACCTTTTCTTCTGATATCCAGTCTTTAATGTGATGTTCAACCAGTTTAAGAGCATCACATGACTCCCTCTCTTGAGCCTCAGCGGTACTGAGCTGGGCCTTCAGCAACTTCATGTCTTGTCTGTTGAGCTCCTGCTGTCTCTCCAGTTCATCTAGTCTTTCTCTCTCCGACTCCATCTGCAGCCTCAACACACTCAGCCTTGCTCGACTCTCAGCCATAAGATTGTCCAAATCTTGCTTTTTAGCCTTTTGAGGTGCTATGTGGCGCTGTATGCAAGCATACTGGTATACCGCTCTCACCCAGCAACACAAAGACTCACAAGCCCGACTCATATCTCGCACAGAGTCTGGCTGAAAACTAGGTGCCTTTATGATGTGACCCAACTTTTGAATCGTCTCATTGGTTAATTTAGAGCAGTCGAAAAATTCGAGTTCCTGGGGGTGCACAAGAAGAAAAGCTTATGCAAAATGTCAAAAACAATGATCAAACAAAAAAAATTTGCAACACTTTCGATGGATCCAAAATGCATAATGCTTTCTAAGAGTCTGCTTAATACATGCAGAATCTCTTTAAAATGACCTTTTAATGTGTAGTATCATCTGATAAAGAGTGTTCACGACTAATGAGAATGAAAAATGCGGGATATACAAATTATAAATTCATTCAATGTCACCCTGAAGAGGCATAAGGTATCTTTAAATCTTTAGATTCATGTATATATTGTGAAATTTGCTATGTATGTTTATAATGAGGCACCAAAACATGTGTATATTTGTAATGAGGCAACAAACACATGTAAATACTGCTGAGTACAAGTGTTTAATGCACGTTTATACATCGTGCTATAACCTTCAGTTCTTACTGTGATTTTTCTGAAATGAAAGAATGTTATTAAACTTAAAAAAAAAAAAACTCCTGTTTATACAAAAGTGCAGATTAAGTCCTGCCTGAGTTTTCATATAGTTTAAAACTACACAAAATACAACTCTAAACACATCTCTGTCTGCCATCATAATTTAATCTATATTTCATCCGCAACACAACTCAGGAGCAACTAGGTTTCTCTGGTGGCATAAAGACAGCTCGCTCCTTCTAGCTAAAATAAATCCCTCTACCACTTCAGTTGAAAATATTGTCATTTACAAGAGCCGCTTTTCCACTATCGTGCCAAACAGGTACGGTTACGGCTGTTTCTCCACTGAGCCTGAAATGGCGCGTCACTATTACAAACTGTTCTCAGCCTGGAATGCTGGACACTGTTAGACATTTGAGCTGGACAGTACCAACAGATTCTGGCTGCATCCGAAACCGCATACTTCCATACTATATAGTACACTAAAACCAGTATGCGAGCCGAGTAGTATGTCTAAATTCATAGAATTTGAAAATCAGTATGCGAGAAGTACCCGGATGACCTACTACTTCCGGCGAGATCCCATGCACCCCATGCACACTGCACCATGATGCTCGTTGAGAAAATTCATGAATGGAAGTGAAGCGACGCAACTGACGTGAGTAGGTCACATGACCATGACAAAATGACGGATGTAGTACGACCGAATTCCATTTATACTGCTCACATTCATACCGTATAGAACGTGCTTTTCTAACGGCCAAGTAGTACGTTTAATTTCAATGCAGTACCTACTGAGTAGAAGTCGGTTTCGGACGCAGCCTACAGTAAATGTGTTGACGTCACAGCTCTGTTGCCAAGCTACCACAGCTGGCTCTGTTTGTTTTTATTTTTTTGCGTCAGCAGTTGTGTAAGTTTTTCTTTTATTTAACAAAGTGAATATGTGAAAATATGTCCAAAAATCAGAAATGCAGAATCATCGTCCATCTTGGCACTGTTTAAATTATTGTGTCACCAAGACAACTACTGATGCGTTTTTTGTATAAAGTTCCAAAGAGCTCAGATACAGCAACATAGTGGAAAATGAAACCATATCTGTGCTGTCTGGCCCAGTTCAGCACGGAATGGAACGGTTCAGCATAGAGAATGGTTTTCCAGAGTGGAAAAGTGATTAAGGAATCTACTATTCATTCATTCATTCATTTTCCTTCGGCTCAGTCCCTTAGCTATCAGTTCTCATTCGCCAAAGTGGAATTAACCGCCAAGGAAGATATTAAATTTGTTAAAATATATTTTTTAAACTGAACACTTTGTGGTATGTTCTCCCCATGTTCGCCTGGGTTTCCTCCGGTTCCCCAAGTCCAAAGACATGTGGTACAGGTGAATTGAATTTAACTGAATTTGGAAATTAACCTGTAAAACCATTTCTGGATAATTGAACTTACCTTAGCCACATGATGCATGCATTTTCTTCATTCATTCATTTTCTTTTTGGCTTAGTCCCTTTATTAATCCGGGATCACCACAGCAGAATGAACTGCCAACTTATCCAGCACATGTTTTACGCAGCAGATGCCCTTCCAGTCGCAACCCATCTCTGGGAAACATCCATACACACTAATTCACACTTATACACTACGGACAATTTAGTCTTCCCAATTCACCTGTACCACATGTCTTTGGACTGTGGGGGAAACCAGAGCACAGGGAGAAAACCCACACGAATGCAGGGAGAACATGCAAACTCCACACAGACACGCCAACTGACCCAGCTGAGGCTCGAACCAGCGACCAACTTGCTCTGAGGCGACAGCACTACCTACTGCGCCACTGCATTGCCCTGCATGCGTTTTAATATATTGTAATACAAGAACACCCTTATAAAAGATTAGAAATGCAGGCTTCATAGAAAGTGTTAGCAAATTGTTTCTTAGGTTTCAGTAGATTTCATCTATCGTAAGCTGCTTTGACACAGTCAAAACTGTAAAAAGCACTATAGAAATTAAGATAATTTCAACTGAATTAACCTGAAAAAAGCTGGACAGCACCATAAGTTGTCTGCTACTGTCCCAGCCACCTGGACGGTTGAATAACATGCATATAATATCCATAACCATGATGACTCCATCAGGCGGCATCCTGTAGTGCCGAATCTCATCCAAATCAGACTGGCTCAAAGCCTGCAGAGCCTCCAGAGCTGCTTGGTACAGCGGACTGACCTACACACAATCAGCAGCAGTGAAAGTCTCATGTGAGGAAACCAGTTCCCTTAAACCCGTAAATTCAAAAACTAACATTTTGGAGTACTATAAAGTTTAATCGAATACATGTGAGTACAAAAAGCATTTAATCAAACCAGACCTGTTTAAAAGCATCTTGTACTTGGTGCTGAACTCGGAGTGAATGATCTTCAAGATTGGAAAGCAATTTTTCTTCCTGAACACTTTGGTGCTGCTTTTGTTCCCAGATTTTCTGTGCCGCATCAACCAATTTCTGCAGCTGATCCAGACACTATAGATACATGGAAGCATACAATAGGGAGGAAAAAATACTTTTTCTCTAAATGCATAATTAAATAGTATATAAAAATCATTTATTTCACAAAATTATCATTTGTCATATCCTACATCTCAGCCATTATCCATGGAATTGATCTTCCCTCTCTGTTTTAAACATGTAATGGTACTGTTATTCAGTATATATTGGCAGCACTGGACTTTAGCTGAATATTGAATTAAACTGAACAGAAACAGCTGAACAGATACACTATTGTCTTGCTAAAGCTTGATTATATCCAGCCACATGCATCATTTTTTGATGTTTGCCTCTCTGATTCTGTTACTTTCCTGTTTAATAATGAAAGCTGCTTTGAAGTAGTCTGCATAAAGTGCTATAACAATAAAGACGACAAGACTGGAACGTACCTTCTGTTTTTCTTCACATTTGGCCCTAAAGGTCATAACTTCCTGAGTGTGCCTTGCAGCTGTGTCGGCCATGTCCTTCACATGTGCTAGAACCTTTCCCAACCTAATATGTGAAAATAATAAAAAAGAATCCTCAGAAAAATGGATCATTCAATGTTTAAACATTTCACACAGCATTGTTCTTTTTTTTCTTATGCTGGGTTCACAGCAAATGTGGAGTATTGTCCTGACTACACACGACACAACATTGCAACGAGTGTTGGGCAATGCATTACAAGTAACGTGAGTTATGTAATATTACTTTTCTAGGTAACGAGTAAAGTAATGCATTAAGTAATAATATTTAAGGTACCTTTTTAAAAATGTAACTCAAGTTACTTTTTAGATGAATTAATTTGGTTTTAAGAGTAGTTTGCTGAATTAAAATGAGTGTAATTATGTTGAATCACACTCAATGAGAAACTGAGCTCCCCAAGGGTAGTAGCGAACACATTTCTTTCAACTTTCATTCATCTGTATATATGGCATGTATAGCATCAGGAAGTTCTCAGAAGGTAATGTTATTACATTTTTTTTAATTAGATTTTTTTAAATGGTAAATGCAGAGCTCCTCTATTTTAAAAAAAAAGAAAGAAAAATACCCTGCAAGTTCTAAAAGAGATCAAGCCTCAGGTAGCTATGAAAAAATAACTCAAAAGTAACCTAACCAGGGCTTGACATTAACTTTTTTGATCACCAGCCACTGTCGCTAATAGGTTTACTAGCCAGTCGCTATTTTCACTAGCCAACACAATTTTGTTGTTGGGAAAATATATTTTATATGCATTAAATTGACTTTGACATGCTAAAATTACTTGATTTCAATTTTGTGTTATACCCATATGCCTACGCATTCGTTTGACCTTTTTGTGTGTTGTGAATGACCTTGCTCATTGAGCGTTAGGTTTCACAGTGTCGCATTACAATTATTTTTTCAGGGCTCAACACTGAGTATTTACCAAATTTTTCTCTGGCCACACCAAACTAAATATTTCCTTGCCACATATTTTAAATAATGTGTAAAAACAAGCAAAATATAGCTGTATACATACACTTTTTGTTCAACAAATGTTCTAAAAAAATTATTGTCATATGTCAAAAAACAAGTTACTATACATAAATGGAGTTAATATCTTATTAAAGCAATGTTATTGTAAGGGATGATAATTTAACCATATTAAAAATGACTGTTAGCAAAAAACCAGGTGAAAAACATACCGTGTGCGATAATGAAAGGATGTTAACGTTAAGCCATTAATAATGTGTTCAAAGAATGCAGTGAAAGCGGTAACCGCTGTTAAAAATCTGCACTTGAAAGTAGCAGGAGTGTGGGTGCACGAGCATCGCTTATTGTCCAGTGTATTTCAAAGAGAACGGATCGTAGCAGTTGCATTTCCAGGCATGGTTGATCATCCTCTCACTCGGTATTGACCTGCTTTCTTTTGCTGATGCGTACAGTTATTTTAACAGTTAGTCGTGCTGTTCTCGATTCCAAGATCACATTTGCAAGCATATTGACAAACGATCACAGCACTGGCAATTTAACAATTATTTTCAACCAGCCAAAGTGGCTAGTGGGCGTGGCTGTCTAACCTGCCACAGCTGAAATCTACCCGCATTTGGCAGGTTGGCAGGTGTTAAGGTCAAGCCCTGACTGTAATGCATTACTTCCCATAAGTAACGCAACTAGTTACTTTTTTGAGGAGTAACTAAATATGGAATGCATTACTTTCAAAAGTAACTTTCCCCAACACCGGTTGCAACATGAAATAAAAACTTTTACATCTTTTACATCTTAAAAGGAGTTTGTGTCCTAACCATCTTGCTAAGTTTCTATTTTTAGTTTCTATTTTGCGAAATCACGGCTGAACAACAGCATAAAATGAACTACTATAAAACTAAATTCGCCCTATATTAATTGCCCTCTATTTGCATGTTTGTATTGTTTTTGTACTTAGTCACACAAAAACATAATTCCACATTTGGTGTAAACCCAGCATAATGTTCATTAAGACTGTTTAAATTTGATCACAAACCGGTTAAAAATAGTAATCTTGTCTAATAAATATCACTTTTTTGTCATTTATATCAGTGTTTCTCAACCACGTTCCTTAAGGACCACCAACACTCCATGTTTTGGATGTCTCCTTTGGCTGTCACACCCGTTGCAGGTCTTTCAGTCTCTGCTAATGAGCTGATGATCTAAATCAGGTGTGTTTGATTAAGGAGACATAGAAAATGTGCAAAGCTGGTGGTCCTCCAGGAACGGGGTTGAGAAACACTAATTTATATTATTATAATAAATATTATCCTATATTATTGGATGGTAGTGAATGTTTTAATACATTAGCTGTACTAATACTCCCCTTACCGGCAATCCTGAACTCTGTTTTTCTCAAACTGGTGGTGACAGAAAAAGAAGAACTGAACCATCAGCTCTATGTAGGACCGACAGCCAAACGGTTGAAGATGGAGCAGCGTGACAGCATATTTTGAAGCCGATAAATGTATCCCAGCCATTGCCTTAGAAATACTAGCTGCTAAGTTATCCTTGGCAGCTAGAAATTCAACAATACACAGGCAAAAACAAATTAGTTAAATCAATTTGTTAAAATTAAGGGTAGAATAATAATTGTATTGAATCATTTCACCTGTACCAGCAGACTCAGGAATCTGCCGACTGGCTTTTAAATGATACAAAGCACTTTCAACTAAAGCTTCAGAGGTCCAAGGTTGAAACACTTCTACACAACAGCAGAGACTCAAAGCCTTGGTGATATGTGAAAGAAAGCTGTAAGATTTCCTGGGGATTTTTTCTTCACATTTGTCCCAGAGGAAAGGATAAAGTAGAAATGCATGTGTACTTCTTTGGATATTTCTGAAATACCTGCATGAAAAGAAAATATATTACAATGACTCAACTTTCAATATTCATGATATATTGGTTATCCGCCAGTATTCAAGATTTTTTTAAATTTAATTTATGAGTTATGATTTGACTATTGCTTTATTCATAATTATTAGTCATACTTTTAAATAAGTGGTTTCTATATTTGATCTTGATTCTATATACAGTGCATCCGGAAAGTATTCATAGCGCTTCACTTTTTCCCTTTTTTGTGTTATAGCCTTATTCCAAAATGGATTAAACTCATTTATTTCCTCAAAATTCTACACACAATACCCCATAATGACAATGTGAAAAAAGATTTTATTAAATTGTTGCAAATTTATAAAAAATAAAAAAAATCTGAAAAATCATATATATATACTGTAAGTATTCACAGCCTTTGCCGTGAAGCTCTAAATTGAGATCAGGTACATTCTGTTTCCACTGATCATTCTTGAGATGTTTCAGCAGCTTAATTGGAGTTCCTCTGTGGTAAATTCAGTTGATTGGACATGATTTGAAAAGGCATACACCTGTCTATATAAGGTCCCGGGGTTGACAGTGCATGTCAAAGCACAAACCAAGCATGAAGACAAAGGTATTGTCTGTAGACCTATGAGACAGGATTGTCTCGAGGCACAAGGCTGCAGAAGGTTACAGAAAAATTTCTGTTGCTCTGAAATTTCCAATGAGCACAGTGGCCTCCATCATCTGTAAGTGGAAGATGTTTGGAACCACAAGGACTCTTCCTAGAGCTGGCCGGCTGTCTAAGCTGAGTGATTGGGGGAGAAGGGCCTTAGTCAGGGAGGTGATCAATAACCCAACAGTCACTCTGTCTGAGCTCCAGCATTCTTCTGTGGAGAGAGAAGAACCTTACAGAAGAACAACCATCCGTGCAGCAATCCAGCAATCAGGCCTGTATGGTGGAGTGGCCAGACAGAAGCCACTACTCACCTGGAATTTGCCAAAAGGCATCTGAAGGACTCTCAGACCATAAGAAACAAAATTCTCTGGTCTGATGAGACTAAAATTAAACTCTTTGGAGTGAATGCAAGGCTATACATTTGGAGAAAGCCAGGCACCGCTCATCACCAGGCTAATACCATCCCTACTGTGAAGCATGGTGGTGGCAGCATCATGCTGTGGGGATGTTTTTCAGCAGCAGGAACTGGAAGACTAGTCAGGATAGAGGGAAAGATGAATGCAGCAATGCACAGAGACATCCTGAATGAAAACCTGCTTTAGAGTGCTCTTGACCTCAGACTGGGATGACGGTTTATCTTCCAGCAGGACAATGACCCAAAGCACACCACCAAAATATCAATGGAGTGACTTCACAACAACTTGGTGAATGTCCTTGAGTGGCCCAGCTAGAGCCCAGACGTAATTCTATTGAACATCTCTGGAGAGATCTGAAACTGGCTGTACACCGTCATTTCCCATCCAACCTGATAGAGCTTGAGAGGTACTGCAAATGGGCAAAAATTCCCTAAGACAGGTGAGTCAAGCTTGTGGCATCATATTCAAAATACTTGAGGCTGTAATTGCTGCCAAAGGTGTGTCAACAAAGTATTGAGCAAAGGCTGTGAATACTTTTGTACATGTGATTTTTCAGGATTTTTATTTTTAATAAATTTGCAACAATTTCGAAAACTCTTTTTTTCACATTGTCATTATGGGGTATTGTGTGTAGAATTTTGAGGAAATAAATGAATTTAATCTATTTTGGAATAAGGCTGTAACATAAAACAATGTGAAAAAAGTGAAGCGCTATGAATACTTTCCGGATGCACTGCATGACACTTCAGTGGACATTTCAGTGACACTTCAATGATAAATCCAAATTGCAAACTGATTTCAACAATACACAAAGAAAAAAATTATAAGAATGGAAAATTATTTAACATTCAGTTATTATTCATTCATTATACAATGAGGAAAATAAGTACTGAACACGTCATGTTTTTTCCTGAGAATAATATTTCTAAAGGAGCTGTTGAAATGAAGATACAAACATAATAATAATGAAGATAACAAACATAATAAAAATGAAGATAACAAACATAAGAATGAAGTCACATGCATTGCTCAGGTGTAAGTTTTTCACAGACATCAACAGAGTGTAAAAAATCTTGATGGTTCTGTGTGTCTCGTCTATTAAATCTGATCTTTATTTTGTATTTTCCATTGGATTCAAGTCAGGTGATTGGCTGGGCCAATCTACAGCTTGATTATCTTACTTTGAAAGCATCTGAGAGTTTCCTTGGCTGTGTTTGGGCTCATTGTCTCACTGAAATGTCTACCCTGGTTTCATCTTCATCATCCTGCTAATGTTGATGTTGGACTGAAGCAGCTTAATTTACAATGACAAAGGGTAGAGGGTTGCTGAAAAACTACTGAGAGATTTCAGATGCTGTCTGGACTTTCACTGCCTTTCTACACCTCCATTTCTTTATGTGTTCAACACTTTTTCCCTGTGAATTTCAATTTATTACACATAACTTAATTTGTAAACTAATTAGATTTGTTTTCCTTGCATATATACATTTCTTTGGTTGCTATTAACATCTGGTGAAAATCTCAAGTCAACAGCACCTTAAGATATACGTTTTCTGAGAAAAATGGTGGCGTGTTCGCTTATTTTCCCCGCTGTATATATATCATTCAACAACAGTGAATTATATGAAACTGTTGTTAAAACGTAAATTATTTGAAAACAAATGGATACTGATACCCTACATTTCAAGAGCTTGATCATCCTTCAAATAACAATGTGTATCTTTCATCAACGCTTTCATCTGCAGAGTCACATTCCTCAGTTCTTCATCTGAATACAGTCCAGGGAAGCTTCCATTGGCCATCATTACCAGCAGCTGATCCTTTACAGCTTGGCTGGTATTCTCATGAACCAGTACAACCAAATCTCCAGCATTCACCCCAGTTTGGCTCCAAATGTCTTTCATCATTCCCCATAACTTCGTCTCATTTCCAGAATGAACCTCAACTAGTTGATATCCCGTCAGAGCAGCTGCTAGACGCACAATAGTCTTTCTGCCAGTTTTCTTTGCAGCTCCTAAAAGAGCACCATGTCCACCAGGAATAAGAAAAGCTCTGATGACATGCACAAGTTGGTGTACGTTCTGATGATGCACAGCCCATTTTGGATTATAGTGAGTGTTAACAGACTTTTCATCTTTATTTTCTTCTCTGATTTTAAGAGTATGAACTAGCTGGTCAATCAACACTTCAACATTTCTTTCTTGATACACATGGGTGCGTTTGAAATTATGATGCAGAAGAATGTTTTTTGATGTTTCACAAAGTTCTGGACTGAAAACCACATTCTGGATGGAAGAAGTTTCTTGTAGATGTTGCAAAAACTCTGTGCGTGATGATGGTTTTTGGTTGACATAGTTTCCAATAGAATGAGAAGAAAGAGTAGAAAACAACATTGGAAATGAACAACTTGAAGATTCAGATATCAACTCTGATGTTTCTGGATCACTCTCAAATTTTCCAGCTTTTTTTACATTGTCATTGGTGTACGAAGATACATCTTCATCAATTCCTGTACTGTACAAGCTGGAGTTGCTTTCTACATTGGTCTCTTCACTCTCTGTCTGAACTTCTGCTTCAACAAGCCAAGGATTCAAAGTTTCTTCCATCTGCAAAGAGCTTGAATCTAGTTGCTGGTTTACATTGTATGTGCTTGTTACAGATAACATGTCCGTAGGGCTTGAGGTATCTGCTGGAAGTGTTTGGGATTCATTTGTCAACATCGTGCCAAAATTCTTCTCAGAAACTTCAGCTATAATTGAGATAAGTTTTTGGCATGCATCTTCTGAATCTAGGCGATCACCAAAAGTGCGCAAACACTCATGCGTCCACAGGCGGACAATGTTGAGGTCGTGTTCAAGAACAGATGGAAAAGAGACTCTCTCAGTTGAAGAGTAGCTTCTAAAACCAAAACTACTCCAAAGAGCCTGCTGGCCATCAATCCTTGACCTCCAGAGATACATCCCTTGAAACACTCTATGAATATCATGCAAAGAGAAAATGAAGTTTGGACTCAAGGCTACAGTATAGCATTCACGCACTGCAAGGTATACGTCAAGAGTTGAGGTAATAATGCAGTTTGCTTTGTCTGCAAGGCTCTGCGTTGCTTGTATTTCTTTCAGCCACGGTTGCAGTTTTGAGGAATGAATAGAAAAGAGTGTTTCAGAAGTCATGCTTGGGAGAGTCAAGATGACAAACAGTCGAGAGAGCCGTGGAGAAACCCAGTAGCTGTCGCTTGCCTCAGGAACGCTGCAAGTGGCGAGATAATTAATGGATTTTGATTGAAATAGCTTGAAGTGAGAGCCGTCTGATACCAACACTTCACCTCTAGAAATGCACTGACGCAGGGTCTCAAGAGTCTTGGATGTTTTTCCACAAGCATCTGCAGAGAAGAGAATATTCAGCTGTTATTCAGTGTCAAGAGACTTAATAACTACTAGCAGAAGATAGTAAGTCTTAAGCTCTCTGTAAGATAATGTAGAGTTGCACTAAAGAACGTAATAGCCAATCAAAAGCATTTAAATTGTTAAAAAGGAAAATACCCAGCAAGCATTTTTTTGTTTTTAAAAGAAGTCTAAACATAGTCATCTTGGTAAGAACAAGGCTAAATTTGGGCTGACAGTGAAAATCTAATAGATGTCTAAGAATAGGCCAAAACTAGACTAGTCATCAAAGAAACAGAAATGACTGACTACACATATAAAGTCTGTCTAATCTGTCTATTTGACGGCTGGTCTAGTTTTGGGCTATTCTTAGATGTCTATTAGATTTTCACTGACAGCCCAAGTTTAACCTTGTTTTAGCCAAGATGTCTACATTTAGATGTCTATTAGACATCTATTAAGCACAAAATTGTTTCAGAATCAGAATCAAAAGCAGTAAAAGGTTAGTTCAAACAAAAATTTTGGTATAATTATTCACTCTCATGTCTTGTTTTCCAAATCCGAAGACCTACGTTCATCTTCAGAATACAAATTAAAATACTTTAGATAAAACCATAGAGCTCCCTGATCCTCCATATACAGCAATGAGACTGTCAGGATTAGTGATGCGCGGATCGGGCGGGTCAGGTAATAAAAAATACATTATGATTAATTGCGGGTGGGTCACGGGTGGATGTAGCTGGACATGGCTGTGAACCAGCGAAAAAGCAGTGAGTGGGCTTTGCAGAATGGGAAGATGAGACACCAAAAATAATAGATGAAGTGCAAGAGTAGCCTACTGGAGGCGAGGCGGAATCGCCCGAATCCAGGCACAGTAGATGCTATTCTATTTTTGCACAGTGCAAAGAAAATGGCCAAGTAAACATAACATAGCTGCCATTTAGGCTGAAGTGGCACCCTTTTTGTTATCTTGTTCCTGTATCTGTAAAAGCTAAAATGTATTTTTTTTACTTTCTGTATCTATTTGAAAATGAAGAAAATGTTGTCTAAAGACAAACTTTTGTTTTTATAAATAAATGCTCATTAAAAAATGTTTCTGATTAACTCCCCATGTCCTTAAACCAACATTAAATGAACATAAAATACTGACATTTATTTGTCAGGTATGGCAACCAAGATTGGTAATGTCAAGCTGTAACATCATTAGACGCTGATTTTTTTAGGTTGCATTAGAAAGTAACCAAAATGCAACATCTGCCTGACGATGGACATTGACGTCAGCCTGACGTTAGGTTCTGACATCAACCCGATTTTCATTTCCAAAAAAAATGCAACGTCCTACAACGTTGGGGTAGAACATCAATCTGAAGTCTGTAAACTGTAAACTGTCAGTCATGAAGAAATTTTCATTTTCCTTGATGGACTCAAACAAAACAAATCACTTGAAAGAAAATTAAACTCCTCTGTCACAGAGTGAAAAGTACTGTAAGACTTGGCAGATCATAAACTAAATAAAAGCTAATGGCTGTGAGCAGAGCGAGATGAAATAAGGGAGAACTTGTGGCTCATCATTATCAATCACAAGCTCATCAATGTAATCTAATCTTGCTGTCATCTCTTTTCTATCATTATTAATGGGCAGAGGCTTCCTTAAATATTTAACTGTAACATAGAGATTAAACTAAGTGCAATGATGCAACACAAAACTATTTAGTAATGCATCCATTTAACTTAGTGTCTCTTTATGTCACAAATAAACTACAGTACATTTTAACTTATGCACAGCTGATGCAAATGCTCCCAGGATATCAGCATTCTGAACATTTATTACATGTAATTTCTAAGTGAGGTTAGCACTGCTTTTTCCATGAATCAGGCATCGTCATGACAGCACTACACATTGTAATTTATCTAAAATGTCGTTTGAGTGAAAAATGTCAAAAGGTGAGACAGAGTGACATAAACAGAATTTAACATGAAAATAAACAGGTTACATGTCATGTTTATTGTCACTGATACCACAAATCTGCTAATAAAGACCTTGATCCCAGGGTTAAAGAAAAAAATCTACTTATGTAAGCTGTTTGGACAGAATTGTCTGTTTGTGTAGTGTGTGCACTGTAATATTGGATTGAAATAAAGCCAATAAGTCTCTTTTTAAAAATTTCCTGACGTTAAAATAGGACCAGTGATTTTGAGGCCCACTGCAACGTGACATAGAAGTGCGGTTTTCCCCACCCACCAAATTGATTGACTGGCGCCATGTTTGTAATAAAGACAGTAAAATCGATATCTAATTCTTAATCGCTATAATCACCACGGTCGCATAGTGTCAGTAAACAATGTGTGTGTGTGTGTGTGTGTGTGTGTGTGTGTGTGTGTGTGTGTGTGTGCTGCAAACAACATTTGTGGGTGACTCATCATTTCAGAAAGGCTTGAATAAACTCCACCACAAATACATCTAATAAACTTACTTGATATTTTTGACTAATGAGGTCTATTTCAGATTCATCCGAGTCTGTCTTGCTCACTGTGCTGTTTATCTGATGTAACGCATGATGAGAAGCAGACACGCACGTGAGAATGGTGGGTGGGAAGAAGCAGCTCATTTGCATTTAAAGCCACAGGCAACAAAAACAGCTACATTGTACTTAGACACTAAAACGGGCAGATTCTGGAGGCTATAATCAATTATCTGATGGGTAATTTGAGTTGACACTTCACAGACACATTCTGGAGACACCGAAGGCTTATCTTATATCTTATAAAAGGGGTAAAATAGTTGCCATTTAAGGAATATAAAAGTGTTAAACAGAAGTTTATGAATACCGAGAATTAGATCTGGATTAAGAATTCAGAGGCCCACAATGTCTTTTAAAATACTTGCTAAATTCACTGTTTAACAGTAAGTGAATTTATATTAAGTGTATTAAGTACCACAGTTGGGATATTTTACTTATAAAAAGTACATATATTTATAGCTTACAAAGATTAAAACAAATTTTTAAAGCATCTAAAGCATAATTTTTAGAAATATACTAATGAAACTAATGAAAATTAGAGGTGTTTAATATAGTTGTTCAAGTGCCCTAAAACAAAGCTGAAGTAAAAATATAATTTTAAAAGTGTATTTTTAGTGTATGACATTTACAAATATATTTTATTACAATTTTATTATCAAAATGCTGTTAACACCAAGTGGAAATTAATTTAGGCTTTTTATAAGTTTACAGATGTGGCCGATCAGACATATAATTATTTTGCTTTGTTCAACAAATAATACACCGTCAGCCTCTCCTACACAGAAAAGACTGGATGGTCAGTGTGTAATTCGAATACAAGGTATTTATGACACGAAGGAATGGACGCAGAGACATGGTCAAGCTCCTATGCACTCCTTGGTTAAGACTTATGCTTTTAATATAAGCATTTATTCTCTCTTTATGTGTAATCAGGTGTTTTGCAACATGTCTCTTGCTCCTGTATATTAATATTATGGTTTTAATAGAGATAGTTCATGTTTGATATCCCTGCAAAGCTAATATGGTGTACTGAACGATTGTTTGCATTTTATGTCAATACATGTGCAACATATTAACTTTTTAGGAAACTTTAAACATTTCTGCATCAGCTTTCAACCAGAATGCATATGCAACGTACCAAGCTTCAGAACAAAGGACTATAAAACATGCCTCGGGGAGTTAACTTCTCATTGGTCAACTCAGCTGCAGAGGGTGTTACAAGACCACCCTTATAAAAGCTGGTACCTAAGGCCACACCCCTAAGAACACCCAGAGAATTCCAGAAGAAGAAGAATGAGAACCGTCACCGACCCCGGGAGAAAGAGTTGTTCCGTTCCAGCTCAGGACAGCTTCTCTTCAGGTTCAGTGAAGAGACTTGGAGCATGGCAAAAATGGGTTAACCGCGCAGCTCAGACATTCCAATCTCTGATACCTTTCCTTCTTTTCTTTCCATCGAGAGTCTAGTTAAGTTTAGTGCATGAAACCAGAAGTCAACACGACTAGAACTGTTTCCGCCAACAGACTCCACCCCACTCCAAGCCTCACAGATCAAAGAGCCGACCACCAGTTGACCACGTGGGAATTAAGCTCAACAGAGGAAGTCCTTCACATCACAAAAGGAACGCAAGTAACGCCTCCAGATTACCACTTAACTGGTGTAAATGAAATGTATTCATTTTGTATAAAGAAAGGTGCCTGTGCATATTTGTGAATCTAATGCCTTAAACTTCGATCATGTTACCCTGCTTAAACATAAATGGGTTTTTATTTTTGGATAGCAATAGCCGTAGTTGAAGTCAACTGTCTATTGGAACGATTGCTGGACAATTCGTTTGTTCGGATTTAAAGAGTTGATTCTTTTGAAGGCCCATTCAAATGAATCTTTAATTCACTTTGAGCTGTTTCTCTACAACGCTATGTAAAAATAGCTGCAGTTTCTTTGAAATAAATCTTATAGTAGATGCTGTTTATATACAATCAATAAATATAATTCATTAAATACCCACAAGGCACTTGTGACTTTATTTTTTACATTTTCAATATTTAATTTTTAAAATATGTTTCCCTCTTATCGAAAATAATTCTATTTACAATCTCCTGTAATAGAGGAAAAAAGAAGAATGTGTTTGGCAGAGGGTAAATCCAAACCGGGTTCATGATCCATAGAATATAAAAATGTTGCTGTGCACTTTGCAACCTACACCACTGTGCCTGTCAAAAGTCCATCTTCAAAGTTGTCTATGTCAACCAGACATTGATGGGTGAAGATTGCATAAATAGCTTCTACCAACAAGGTACACTACATGTTTTTAACCTAAACAGAAATAGTTTTTTTTTTAATCTTCAAATCTGCATGACCCATGGGACAGTGCCAATTATGCCCATTGGATAATCCCAGCCATGACCTCAGGTAAACCATAAACAGCATGAAACATTAAGAAAGATAACCCAGGATTATATTTATGGGTTTGTTTTCAGTAGTTCAAGCTTTCAAACAAAAACCAAAACTAATTGATGAAACATAAAAAGATAATATATGCATGACACTCCATTTGCCTATTCATTGAAACTTCTAACACTCACCAAATGGCGCTTCATAAAGGTCGTCGATGAACAGAAGTAAGTCTGGCTTCTTTGAGACTTTCTTGTTGTGTAGCTGAGTGTTCTGACATCTAAGTTTCTCAAGTGTCTTGCACAAGACAGAAGGGTGTAGGCCTGGACTGGATGGTAAATGTATGTGTGCTCTTGCTTGTGATACTAAAGACTTGCACAGCATCGTTTTTCCAGAACCAGACTCTCCAACAAGAAGTGCTGGCTGCTGAACATCCAGCAGCATGTCCAGGAGATATGCATGCATTTCATACTGTAACAAAAAGTATAGACACAGCTCAAACACATCGCAATTGCTGTTAAATAATCTTATGCTATATGTACTCTATGAAAAAAAGGCAAACCTGAGGCACAGAGGTGAAGAAGAGCTGAGGACTCTTACGAGTGCTACAGTCGATGAAATTGGTTGTGCCTCTCATTTCCTCACTGAATTCAAAGAAATGCTCAAATACTGTGCCTTCTGGAGGAGTCTCAACTTCACAACAGCTCTTATACAAGGCCTCGCGTGCAAAAAGATCAAACTGCAGCCAGTGCCTATGATAGGAACATGTATGTAAATAATATGTAATGTTTTGTGCAAATTAAGACACAATATGTAATTTTTACCACTAGGGAGCATGTATTCACCACAAACAAAAAGCATAGTTTGATGATGCTCTGACTGAGTGTGGAATCATGGGAGTTGTCATCTTCATTACTTCCTACGGGGACTTCTGAATAAATCATGTTCATAAATAAGTATTTAAAACTTTTGTATTATGGTAGTGTGAAAGGTTGAAAGCCATCGAAGTGAATCAAGACCATTGACGCAATAGCTGATGAGAGAAAATGGCATGAAAGCAGCAGAGCTACAGCTGTTCTAGGTTTTTGGACATTTTAATGAAAAAATTTTACATACTGTGCCTTTAAAGTTTAAAATAAAGATTATTTGGGTACTTATTACAGGAAAACGTTATATTCATTGTTATTTGCAGATTGTTTGTGCAGTTTGATTGTCAAAACTTATTAGCAAAGCCAGAGTGTAAATATGTTTTCATCACAACATAAGACATCTTCACATGTGACATACCTAGGGTGCAAATGTCCTCCAAATCCCCAAATATAAGCAACAATAAACATGTTTCTTGTGTGCAACCCCCAATGAATAGAGGTAGCCATGGCATCAGTGCATGGTGGCTGAAGAACTTGTGCACTGTCTAATAAGCAAAGAATATGAAAGACAGATTTATTTGCATTGTTAACCAAAATACTGAATACAGACGATCAGTCTCTTAAAACTTTACAGCATACAAACACAACTTTTCAAAAGTAATCTCTGGACATGTACTATGTAGGCTATACTACAGCTTTGTATACAATACTATACAACATAACATAGTATAAACTGTATGTGAACGTGGACCATAAAACCAGGCTTATGTTGCACTGGAATATTTTGGTAATATCCAAAAAAACATCATATGAGTGAAAAAAAAATGATAGACTTTTCTTTCATGCCAAAAATCATTAGAAAATACAGCAAAGATCATCTTGCTTGGAGAAATTTAATAAATTTCCTACTGTGAATATTTCAAAATGTGATTAGTAATGTGCATTGCTAAGGACTTCATTTAGACAACTTTAAAGAGGATTTTCATTTTTTTTATGTTTTTGAATCACTAGAACACACTACCTGACAAAAATCTTGTTGTCAATCCCACTTGTAAGAGCAGCAATAATAAATTGACTCCTAGTTGATCATTTGGAAAAGTGGCAGAAGGTAGATTTTTCCAATGAATCATCTGTTGAACTGCATCTCAATCATCCCAAATACTGCATTAGACCTATTGGCATTTGAATGGACCCAAGATTCACTCAGTCAAGCTTGGTGAAGGAAAAATCAAGGTTTGGGGTTACATTTAGTATGGGGGCGTTCGAGAGATCTGGAGAGTGGATGGCAACACCAACAGCCTGAGGTATCAAGACATTTGTGCTGCCCATTACATTACAAACCACAGGAGAGGGCAAATTCTTCAGCAGGATAGCGCTCCTTTTCATTCTTAAGGCTCCACATGAAAGTTCCTGAAAGCAAAAAAGGTCAATATGCTCCAATATTGGCCAGCCCAGTCCCCAGACATGAACATTATTGAGCATGTCTGGGGTAAGATGAAGGAGGAGGCATTGAAGATGAATCCAAAGAATCTTGATTAACTCTGGGAGTCCTGCAAGAACGCTTTCTTTGCCATTCCAGATGACTTTATTAATAAGTTATTTGAGTCACTGCAGAGATGTATGGATGCAGTCTAAGCTCATGAGAGTCATACACAATATTAATTATTTTTCCACTGCACCATGACTTTATATTCTATATTGGACATTATTTCTGTTAAGTGACAAGAGTTTTGTCTCAGCAAAGTCAGACCTTACCGTCTAATTAAATAATTAAAAATCAAGGCATGATCATATTTTATTTTGGTAAAATAAGCGTAATCTAGAGGCCTTCGCCTTTAATATGAGCCACTTCTGATAACAAATGATCAACCAGAAGTCGAGTTATTATTGGTTGCTCCTAAAACTTGGATAGACGACAAGAATTTTGTCAGGTAGTGTTATAGGAAAGCTTATTAATTCAGCTTTCAGATGACTGTAAAATCTAAATTTCAAAAATTAGTTTTGTGGTCCAGAGTCACATTTACTGCTCCTTCGGCTATGGGCAATTTATAGTAAGTTTTGACAATCGTTGTAAGATGTGTATATTCATACTTTCACTAGTTTATTTATTTAATTTAGGTGAACGAATGCAAAAAAAAAACAACAACAATTAAATATGCAATATATATATATATATATATATATATATATATATATATATATATATATATATATATATATATATATATATATATATATATATATATATATATATATAATATATTATGAGGTCTTAATTTGATAAAAATACAATTGTACCACTTAAATGAATACAAAATCCCTATGACATGAAAGTGCCCATAGCCAAAGAAATACTCATAAATAGGAATAGAACTGAGCAAATTTCTACCTTCTGTTTGGGTTTTCCTTGAAGTGTATTTGGAGGCTCCTCCCTTCCCAGAATGTTCCAAAAGCGCACAAAGAATCTTAATGAAACTCATTATTTCCTGCAAACCCTCAGTAATCCTAGATGCCTGTTTGCCTTCACATCCACCACTGGCCATCACGGAAGAAAGAACTGTGTTTTTAAGAAACACTAAAGTGTCAGAGAAAAGGTCTTCAGAAAGCTGTTTCCACATTTTCAGAGTAATCTGGTCCACAGTGTGCTCCCTAGAGAGAACATCCATCTCACTCTTCCACACAGATCTCCATAAGTTTTCACCAGAAACATACACTAGACTGCAGTGTGCCACTATGGAGGGTGTTGAATCACCAAGGTTTGTGATCTCAGTTAGTATTTTCAGCTTTGATGGTTCAATTTTCTCTCCTGATGAGAGGAAAAGATGAGGATGTTCAAGATCGCAAAGAGTGGTCAAAGAGTCCAACCAAGCAGGTTTGCCAACTGGATCGCCATCCAGCACAATCCAATTCATGCATTGTGTTTGCACAGTCTTCTTTCTTCTGAAAGGGATGATCTGTTCTGAGCGTCTTAATGCTTTAGTGAAAGCTCCATCAAGCCAGGAACTGTCCTTGCCAAAATAACCACCGAAAAATTGTTTGCTGGTCAAGGCATTGGGGAATATAACCTCGATGCTCACAGGAGGGCAACATGGCAAATGGAACTCATGAAAGTCATCTTTAAAATCTCCTTTATGGTCACCTGCAGATTCAACATCAAGAGTCCTGGAAAGTTTCTGAAGTGTTCTTACTAGGGTTTGATATAAAGCTGTTTTGCCACAACCTGCTGGTCCAAGAAGCACTATAACATTGGAAACCTTCAAAGCCTGATGTAGGATCAACACATTGTGAAGCATCTGTGGGTCTGCATGAAATCCTTGATGCTGCAACTCAACTTTCACTGCTTTTTTCAACATACTTTGTTCTTCTTCATCAATAATCTGTTGCAGACTTGGAAAGTTCCTTACTTTTGGAAAGATTTCCTCAAATATTTCATAAAACTTTGATGCTCTCTTTGGATCTGAGACAGTATTCTGCATGACAGACAGAACTCCTTTGATTGTTGCTTGCTCCTCTAACTCCACATTTATAATTTTCTTAGGCTGATTGGCAAACTTGAAATGTTCTCTGAACTTATCAGTTTCTTTCAAATGGTGAAAGAGGTTTAAATGTGTTCCAGAGGAAGCAATCACATTTCTGAGAAGTACAAGCCAAGAGGTCTGATGTCCACTAACAAAATCAGGAAGGCAATGTAAATCCTTTGCAAGCCTAAAGAGACAATCCAGGCGGCGACCTAAATCAGAAGCTTCAGAAAATCCATATGACAGAAACATCACTTCTGCAATGATTCTGTACTGTGGCTTCATCAGTGTGACAGGTCTTACCGCAGCTCTCAAATTTTCTGGTATCTTAGTTGAGTAGCCATTAAGTGAGATTGTGATACATCCATAGGTAAGGTTAACCGGAATATATTTTTTCCCAGCAATGACACATTCTACCTCATTTACTGTATTGTTATTCTTTTTGATGAATTCACCACTGCTAGACTTCTTAGCTGTAGAGAACAACTCGTGTTCTTCTTTTTGTGTTTGTCTTTGAACTGCTGACAAATTTTGATGAATTTCAGTCAAGTGTTGTCCCAGATCAGACAACGTCCCTTGTTCCAACAAATCCACTGAATCAAGTACTAGCCAAGCTCCATTTTGAAGCGCACCTAGAAGCGTTTGGGAAATGACTGAGGATCTAGTGCTTGAACAACACTTCAAGATAACCACTTGTCGACCCAGTGCATAACCCAGCTGCACAGCAGCCTGCTGCTTGCCTGCCATGTGGGGTCCACTGATGAAAGCACACTTGAAGCTGGAAAGAGCAAGAATTATGCCCATGTAAGCTTGTTCAGTTGAAGGGGTATTCACCATGGTCCAGTTCTCAGGTCCAATGTATTCATAGCCATATGGCAATTGTGTGCGCAGAATATCAACACAGACAGACTGATCCTCTGGAGATGGAAGTAAATCACTAGCAATGCCATTTGCATTTGGAATAAGGTA
Source organism: Danio aesculapii (assembly GCF_903798145.1). Classification (NCBI taxonomy): domain Eukaryota; kingdom Metazoa; phylum Chordata; class Actinopteri; order Cypriniformes; family Danionidae; genus Danio; species Danio aesculapii. Next base: position 15,655,943 of record NC_079445.1, read on the forward strand.
ATACTTCATAAGCTTCTGCCATTCAAAAGAGGTCTCCAAATCTCCTTTCACTTTGACAAGCCCATCAGCTTGGCCAGAGTGCTTTAAGGTCAACATAATCAAGGCACGCAGAGCTGTCAAGATGCGCCGAGATGGGTGCTTATTTGAATTTGTGGAATTTTCATTTATAAGCTGGCACAAATATTGCAGTTGTGCTGCGTTTTGGGACTTAATTCTCATCCACATGTTAGTAGTAGTAGAATTTGACTCCTGGATTGTGCTAAACCACAACACCTCTTCTGCCACCAAAAGACATTGCAAAGGATACTGAGATATTACTTTTAAAAGTGAGGAAGCTTCATGAGCTACTTCAGAACTGTTACTCTTGTTGTTCCCAATCAGGTCTGGGTTTCTAGGAAGCTTTCCGTGCTTTGTTTTTTGCTGGATGGCTAAGCAATTTATAAATCTAAGTTTCACTGCTTGGTTTAACTTTTGCTCAAATAGGCCAAGCCAAGCCACAGGATTGAGGTTTGACTTAAGAGGACATAAAAAGGGAACATATTCATCAAATTCTCCATATACACCATGTACCAACATTCGCTCATTAGTAAGAGCTGCCAAGTCATGTGTACAGCAGACATTACCTTCGACTTGAACATCAAGCTGCTTCACTCCTGTAAAGCATTTCTGAATGAGTTGTAAAAGGGAGGAAGGTGCTGGAAGTTGTAAAGAGAGAAGTTTTATCACCTCTCCATCACTGAGACAGTAGAGTCTGGGGAACTGGCTCCGTGCTGACTCTAATACATTAAGAAAGTGATTGGAAATCTCCTCCATTGTTGTGAGTCTATTCAGAAAGGCAGCACGTAGACTCTGTCCTTGTGAAATGTCACTGAACTCTGTTCTGTTCTTACTCAGATGAACAAAACTGCATACATGTGGGTCATTGACTGTGATCTCAATGATTTCACGAAACAACTTATCTGCCGGGTGAAACCTCTCTTGCTACAACAAAAGAATTATTGATTAGTTAGAGGAAACTGCTTTGCTCAAACTGAGTAAATAAAAGAAGCATCAAATCAAAAAACATACCAACTCAAACTTTTCATGCACATTTTCATTGAATGTTCGGCTTATAAAGATCCATTTCTGCTGATATCTCTCAAATATTTCAAGCAATTCATCTGTAGTAAATCAAGTAAGTCAAGAGACTAAGTAAAACAAGAAATTAATATTCCATAACTTTTCCCTCCCAAATATACATTATTACATACTCAGCTCTTGTAAAAGCAGCAGCCAGTGTTCAACATCTTTCTGAAACTCATCAACATGTGTAGAACGCAGCATGTCGGAAAGGATCAGAACACTTTCCTTAGAATGAGCTAGAAGTGTCTCTATACCTGATAAGAAAAGTACAGAAACAGACTGATGAAAAAAAATTGTAAAGACAACTTTAACAATCCCATCAGGTGAGACCAGCTGAATAACTGAGTATATCACTTACCAATAATAGTGAATGTTCCACCATCCCTAATGTGATGTTTTGGTGCATTTTGAGGTGAGGCATCCCCTAGTTGTGGAGTCTGCTGTTGCTGGACAGCAAAAATGAACCTTTTATGATGGAACTCTGTCGTTTCCCATTCCCTCTGTAAAACTCTGAATGTCTGTTCCATGTCTGTCTCAGCTTTGGAATCAAGGCAGATCTGAAAGCCAATCAACATCCACAACTCAGAGCTTACAATAATCAAAAAATATTTATGTTTTTCAATGTAAACAAGTGCTACTAAACCTTATTGATTTTATTTTGATGCCTCTGCAGGTCTTTGGACATAAGATCATCTACTGTAAATTTCCATTCTGGGTCATACGACAGGCCAATTCCTGCAGAAAACATGTAGATGTTTGGTTCCTATATATTATGTTAAAAACACTAATGTGGCTATGCCAATCTGGCTAAGCCATCCATGCCATTTGACTGCCATCTAGCATGGCTAAGCCATCTTACCCTTTGAGATATTTCTCCAGTGCTTGTGCTTCAGAGTGGGACTATTCAGCTTACTCAGTACAGCAAGGAACTGGTTAAAGCCCTGTAAAATCTGCAGGTTTTTCTGCAGCAATGCATCATGGAAAGGTATGACACTAGCAAATGTTTCTGCCTTTTGTATCCAAAAACCAACCAAGTCTTGGGCTTTAGTCACCACAAACTGTAAAGATGCAAAAGAAGTTGTAAACTATGTATAATCAAAGACTATAGAAAATACAAGACATGTCACTTGTATAGTTTTGAATGGGGAAAAGTGTAATGGTCAATATGGCGAATGAAGCCCTGCCTACTAGTAAAGGAGCCAATCATTGATAGCTATAAGACTTAAGTTTCTCCGGGGGTGAAACTTGGACCAGATGTGTGCTCTAACAACAGTTTTTGGGTCAGCAAACATACTGGAATCTCAGCGAATACTTGCTTTACAGACATAAGAAATATATCCAAATCTGTACTTTAAAACGAACCAAGTGCACTTGAAAACAAATGTTTTTTGGTTTTGTAATCTGTATGAAATTACCGCGAGGTACAGTCCATCCTGTCAAATGCACATCACATGACAGCAACTACTCAAACGCCCACAAACTTGTAAACAAAGAGTCACTGCCATTTCTGGAGGAGACTCGCCATCAAGACCAAGTCGTGAATTACCTCAGAAGACCATCGTGATCAGACGATCATTATCCAGAGGACGATAATATGTAGAACGGCCATAAAATAGGTTGGTGACGTGATCTCATTCCTTTCGAGTGCGCATGCACATTAACTCGGGCAACCTGAAAATATGCTGATTTTGTTTGATCCGGACGTTTATTGAAAACACTTGCTGTTTAAGTTTATTGGTGGTTCAAAATATAATCGGAAGTTTGGCAAACAGTTTTCAAGAATTTGATGTTTCCCCATTCAGACATACTGTGCGAGAGGCGTTTCAAAGAGGGACTTTGGTATAATCCAAGCCATCTAATAAAAATGTGTTTTGATAACTACAAACCTTCCTGAAATGTAGCAATTTCCACTCTTGGATTTGTGTGGAAGACATGCTCATCAGTTCCCAGAGTCCTTTCCTTGTTTCAATATTTTGCTGTGCTACTGTCACAAAAGTAAGATCTAGTTGATGCCCTAAAAAGAGTAAATAAAAATCACTGACATTAAACTACTCATAGGCAGCATGGTGGCGCAGCGGGTAGCACAATCGCCTCACAGCAAGAAGGTCGCTGGTTCGAGCCCCGACTGGGTCAGTTGGCATTTTTGTGTGGAGTTTGCATGTTCTCCTGGTTTTCGTGTGGGTTTCCTCCGGGTGCTCCGGTTTCCCCCACAACTCCAAAGACATGTGGTATAGGTGAATTGGGTAAGCTAAATTGTCCGTAGTGTATGTGTGTGAATGAGTGTGTATGGATGTTTCCCAGTACTGGGTTGCAGCTGGAAGGGCATCCCCTGCGTAAAACATATGCTGGATAAGTTGGCGGTTCATTCCGCTGTGGCATCCCCATGATTAATAAAGGGACTAAGCCGAAAAGAAAATGAATGAATAAACTACTCAATAACATTGGAAGAGATTGCTGCGTTTAGGTTTTAGGATATATTTTCTTACCTCTCAGAATTTCACTGGCTCTGCTCTGATCATTCAACTGTTCAGCGATCACATAGAATTGACTGCAAAATGTGTTTAGCTGGACAAGCATTTCCTTGGCATTCTGGTCAGGGTCAAGATAGGGTCCAGAAGTGGCTCCTGAAACCAGGTTGTTTAATTTGTTCACTAATGAGGAAACATTGCCATCTAATGTTTCCAACATAGAAGGAAGCTGCTGGGAAACTTTGCCTGTAGCTTGTTTTGTTAGAGGAACCAAGCAATCCCACAAGTCAACTACCTACAGAAAAAGGTGGTTGTTAGCTTTCGCAATTCGATTGAAATCAATTACAATTAATATATTGTTTTTTTACAAGTACCTGCTTCATTGAGATAATTTCATTCAAAGCCACGTGTTTATAATACTGTCGCACACTATCTTGTAAAGAGTGGAGGTCTTTCAGCTCCTGCTGCATGTTTTCTGACATCCTCTCACTTTGCTTTACCTGCATAAAATCCAATTACCTCCAAATTACCTCCACAGTTTACACTGACTGACCAGCACTGACAAAGAAGTAAGTTAATACCATTTCAGCAAAAACGGTGAACTTGTGAAAGGAATTTGGTTCAGACTGCATGATTTCCACAGCTCTTTTAAGCCAAGAAATTAGGTTGTTAGAGCGTATCTGTAAATCTTCATACAGCAACTTTGGCACTTCTTTGGCAATGGTGTTTAACATGGATCCTTAACACAAAACAAGACAGGAAATCAGCATTTTAAAACTAACGCTTAAGCAAACTAACACTAATTGTCTTCATTGAGAAAATGTCCTATAACGTATACATACATTGTATTGTCACCATTAGTCTGTGGGATTGTACTAATAATCTATAATTTATAGTCAGTGGCTTCAGATAAAATGCTGTGATTGTTGTGAAATTATGTTGTAAAATATAAATTAATTACTAACGACAAACAAAAGCCCAGAATCAAAGTCTCTAAAAAGTGCAGTGCTTGTTATATGTTAGCACGTTGCTAAGCTAATAAGCACAATATTGGATCAAATGGTCTATTTTAATTATATGGAACTAATAATAATGCATAGAAATGCTAGAAATTGAACATCCCTATCCTAAAGTAATGACTGCAATTACACAATTCAAATTACAGGAACTCACTGACATTCACTAAAACAAGCTATTTCTTATACATCAGCAAATAATCACAAACATACAGATTATGTATTATATTACAGATGTTTTGCTAATGACAGATTTTTAGTTATGAACACACCACTTTGAAAAAAACACTTGAAAACATACCTATTTGTTTTTGTATGTTGGTTATCTCGACAGTAAACAACTTATTTGATGTGGTGAAGAACTGAGGCATGTTGTGGACTTTGTCCATCCAAAATTGAAGTTTCTTGATTAATTCCTCATATTTCAGAGGAGAACATCCACGCAAGGATTCTGGAGAATCTGAATCCCACTGACTGGTGAATAAATGAACATCTATCAACCAAGAGTGGCTCTCACATAGCTGGAACACCTCTGTTATAGCATCCTAAACAAGGAAATCAACATAACCACAATGATGGGTTTGAGGAGTGCTAATTCTAATTGACATATCTACATTCTTATAGGCATGGTTTTCATATGATCCTAAAGCAGACACAATGTCCAGATGAAAAATCTGAATACCTGATAAACCTTGTCCTGCTCATTCTGAATCTCTTGTGATTCAACATGAACTTTCAGGTTCCACTCCAGCAGTCTCCAGGGCAGAGGCTTGTAATGGCCTTGCACTCTTTGCGCCTGAACTCTCATGGAGTTCATTTTGACTGGCACTATGGTTTGCAATGAAGAGTTCTTTTGGGAGGACATCCTTTCAAGCTCATTTAAAGAGGACTCCCTGTCAGGACCTGTTACTTCACAAACTTTGTCTTTACATTCTGAAGAGACAAGACAAAATGTAAGAATGTTTTGCAGCATCCTGTAAATGGTTAAAGAAGACAGTTATTTTTTATTAAAAGCAATAGTTCACCCTAATATAAAATTTCTCTCATCATTTACTTACCTACTTACTTACTCCCAGGGCAATTTATATCAAAGTTGATATTTAGCCGCACCATATCGGTGTTTCATAACATCTAGTTTTTATGAGGTGGGCTATTAGCCCAATGCTGAAGGACTAGGACACTACGGACAATTTAGCTTACCCAATTCACCTACAGAGCATGTCTTTGGACTGTGGGGGAAAACCAAAGCACCCGGAGGAAACTCTGAATCCTTGTGGCTGTCTGATTTTTGTATGTACCGCCTAAGTAATCATTGGAAGATATTGTTCATAATTATGCACACACACGTTGAAATTCTATCTGTGTTTTCAACCAATCAGGTTAAAACACCTAAATGTATGACGCAGAGTTAATCACGTTATGTAAGAGTATAATTGCTGTTTTAAGATTATAAGCAGATTGGCCTACAAACTACAAGAGTGTTGAAGCTGGCTTCAGCTGATGAAACTGTAAACTCTTCAATAAACTTTTTTTATTATTGAATCTCGGACCCCGGCTCTTTTTTATCTGACAGACTGGTCAGTTTTGGGTTAAAACTGTTGGTCCCCCTACAAACTATACTAGCTTGGTAATGCTGGTGCTCTTTTTCAGTGTAGATGTGCAGTGTAATTTCAAACTTCATCAAGCCCCTCTTATATGACCATTACACAAGCAGTAGAATGCAAGTACAGATGCATTTTAGGTTGTATAGTGTGGCTGGAGATAATTTTTTGCCTGAAATATAATAAAAACACCAGTCTGAAAAGGAGTTTTCATTTTCTTTCTCTTTCTTTTCATTTTCAAATTTCATTCTAAATTGCAGTCTTAAAATGAAAGTGCACTAGCACAGAGGTTTTCAATCCTGTTCCTCGTACCCCCTCTTTGCACATTTTGGATGTTCCTCTTTCCATTTCAGAGGTTTGTCCCATTTGACCTTAAGTGTTCTGTATGACCGGATATTCCAGATTTAAAAAAATGTGTTCAATTCAAAGGGTATTAAAGTATGTATGATGTGACTTTTTGATGCACTTCTCATGATTACATTTGAATAAATCTTCACACTAATTAAGTTTTGTCTGAAAGTTCTTCAAGTTTTCCATGTGCAGGGATTAGTGGGTAGAAAGCAGTGAACACTATGTATGGAACATGCCAGTGGGAACGCAGTTCCTTCATGGAGCTCTCTTGTAACAAGCAAGTTATCACATGCTCTGACAGTTTCCCTCTGCATCCAATGTAGGGAAAAAATATCTATGGGTCAATGGAGTACAATTTAATTTTCTTAACATGTCTTTTTTGTGCTAAACAGAAGAAAGACAAGTGGAGGATGAGTAAAATATGACAGAATTTTATATTAACAGTGAAATATTTATAATGGTTTATGCGATGCTGTACTGGGTACCTTCAATGAGATCTTCAGCACAAGAAGTGGGCAAACAGCCTTTCGAGTCATATGACAAACTGCAGGAGTCAAACACCTGTAGAAAAATAAATATCATGTACCGATTAAATAACAATTTTTTTACACTGTAAAAATGGTGGGTTCCACACAGTTCATTCATGTTGTCTCAACAAAAAGTTAATGTAACAAGTTAAAGTGGATTGAACATAAAACAATAAAGTTTCCCAAAAAATGTATTTTAAATAAGTAGTTTGAACAAGCAGCAAAAATCTTTTTTTTTTGAGTGTACTTTTTTATGTGACCATCTGGTCAGCCTGAAGTATTGAAGTATTACCTGAAGTACTGAATCCTCTACAGACAACACCGCTTTATGTAAAACTTCCTGAAACAAGTGTAATGGTGGAAAAACAGAAAGTTGACCATCTGCTCCAAATATAATCTCGACTTGAAAGAGACCGCTCTGTTCTTCCAGTTCTCTCTGAAAGGTTTAAAAGATGTGCAAAAGAAAAAAAGAACATCAATTTTGCATTTAATTCAAAATTCACAATTAAAACTTTGATTCTCACATTTAAAACATTGTTCAGGAAAGCTGTGATCTCCCCTTTGGAGATTGTGACTAGGTTTTGGACAGTCATGTGATCAGCTAGAGAAGCGAGGTTTCCCAGCCACTGTATGGCTTGTTCTGCCTGACTGAGCTCTTTCTGTAGCTTTCTAAGGTAGGAGACCTGAAGGTGTAAGGATTGACTGCTCTGGTAAAGCTTTACGTTTTCCACTTCCATTTGGAGGTCCTGGCATGCTTGATAACTCTTATCCTTCACCTGCAAGTAGATGATAAGTGCAATGAATATTTATTAACATTAAAGGGATAGTTCAGCCAAAAATATTTTTTTGTCAACCTTTCAGGCCCTATTTACACTTGGTTTTATTTAAGATGCATTTTGGTAAAAAGTGATGACACGAAATACAACTCTGAATTGGGGTCTAAAATGTTTTTAGCATCTGTAGTGTAGATACTCGTATTGTCAAATGCATTCATACAGCCATAAGAGACCACCAACTCAATTTGGGATGAAAGGGATGTAGAATGTGATGAAATAAGTGGAAATAATCTTAACATAAAAATGCAAGAGAAGATCTGAATACCATGTTTGTAACAAGTAAAAACTGTGATGTGTCTTGGCTGACAGCTTGCTGTTATTCTGAATTTGTTTGACAGACGTTCTTCCATTGAACACAAAAGAGAAACCTCTGATGTCAGAGTTTTTCTCATCCACACAATTACATTGTATTTTGCACATTTGCACATTATAACAAACTATTACAACAGTGGTCAGTAAAAAACATGCGGTGAATAGTATCTACAAACTGAATTAACAACAATAACCTAAGGCAGGGGTTCTCAATTCTGGTTCTCAGGTCCCCCCCCCCCCCCTTGCATATTTTGTATGTCTCTTTTTGACATATAAGGATCAGTTCATGATTCTCTCTACATACAAAATGTGCAGACATACAAATTGTGCAAGGAGGGGATGCCCGAGGACTGGAATCAAGAACCACTGCCTTAAGGTAAGGCAAATAAAAACACAATAAAGGCCAAAAACATCTAATTACGTGTAGACTTTATCGTTCAGAGAAATCATCTGGTTGGTGGGCAGAGTGAGGCTTCATGAAACACTGAAACAGTTGTCGAAGCTTCAAAATGTTTCCAAACCTGTCTCTTTTATGTAATAACTCTAGAACATCTTCAGCAAAAAAAAACTGTTACACAAATTGAGGAATTATACCCCACATTGTAGAATTGATGTGTCAAGTGATTTATTGGAGCGATGAGAGTTCCTGACTAGCATGCAAAGATGATGGGTTCGAATCCAGGATGATGCAGCTATATGCTAATAAAATGGCGGCCACGTGAAATCAGTCTATAAACATTAGTTTTTTTAATGCTCTGTTCTTGTAACGTGTTTTGTTTTAAGATTGGTCCCAATAAACACTTTGTGAATAAATACAATCAGAATAATTAGTCCCCCTTTGATTTTTTTTCTCTTTTAATTATTTCCCAAATGATGTTTAACAGAGCAAGGAAATTTTCACAGTATGTCTGATAATATTTTTTCTTCTGCAGAAAGTCTTATTTGTTTTATTTCAGCAAGAATAAAAGCAGTTTTTATTTTTTTATAAACCATTTTAAGGTCAGAATTATTAGCCTCTTTAAGCTATATATATATTTTTGAATAGTCTACAGAACAAACCATCTTTATACAGTTACTTGCCTAATAGGCTATATGCCGAAGTATGCTAATAGAACTTTTAATTTGCCAGTAACCTGGGTTAAGCGCTTCCGGTGAACTGTATGCCATTGGCGCGTTTAAGGTCTGTTTTCTTAAAAAATCAGCGATCTCCACTGACTGAGTGATATTTGATAAAAAGTGGGTCTCAGATTATACAAGAATAACTGCATTAAATTACATTATCACCGCCATGTCTAATATGAACATTTATTTTACCCCAGTATACTCAATGGAGCTTCTGCGCTAGCCTGCTGATTCTGACAGGCGCATGCGAGTAAATGACTTTTTGTCTCGTTTTACGCTTGAACAACTAAATGAATACTAAAGTTTATTTAACTGATTGTATTGTAATTACTTTACAACATCGATGCGGTAAAAGTAATCATATAAAATGGAAAAAAACTCACAATAACAGGTCACCGGAAGTTTATCAGTAAGGGAACAACTCTAGCTCGGCATATACCCTATTACCCTAACCTGTTAACTAATTAACCTAGTTAAGCCTTTAAATGTCACTTTAAGCTGTATATAAGTGTCTTGAAAAATATCTAGTAAAATATTATTTACTTTCATCATGGCAAAGATAAAATAAATCAGCTAATAAAAATGAGTTATTAAAACTATTATGTTTAAAAATGTGTTGAAAAAATCTCTCCGTTAAACTTGGGGAAAAAAAATTGGGGGAAAAAGTAAACAGGGTGCTAATAATTTAGGGGGGCTAATATTTCTGACTTCAACTGTATGTCTTGTTAAAAATGAACAATATTAAAATACATCAAGTGACAATTTTTGAGTACTTGTGCAAGTCGGGATTCGAACTCAGAACATTTGCAGCACACTTTGTGCACACGCACGTTCCACTAGGCTACATGAAAGTTTTCCCAACCCTGTCAATCAAACGCAGATTCACCAGGTCTCGAAACACTTCTGAAATGTCCGATGGTTTGAATCGCTTTAGTCTTGTGACCTGGGTGATTTGAATCAAAAAATTGCAAGGTCCCAAAATTTTGGATGGCAGAGGGGTGTCACAGATGCAAGAGGGAAGTGAAGAGTGGGGGGTTGTCGTGGACGAAAGTGAAGAGGGTTGGGGAGTCGTGGAAGAAAGTGAAAGTGAACAGTGGACGGGGGAGGAGGGCGGCTGAGGAGGGGATCGGTAAATTGAGGTGCTGGATCAGATTTCAGAGGTGCCGGATCCAGCGTGTTCTGGCACAAATTAAACCCTGGTCACGTGACCTGGGTGCTTCGAATAATTTTTGACACGTGACCCGGGTGTTTCGAATCACTTTAGTCACGTGACCTGGTGTTTCGGATCATGCTTCGGTGCAGTGTTTCGAAGCACATGTGCTTTGGGATCTCGACACTGTGTCGAAACATTCGTTTCACATCAGCCATCACTGCCACATAGTTAATGATGTATGAGCAAATTAGGTGTGCACATTGAGTTTCACAACAGAACTTTGTATTTTTTTAACCCTCAGATTCCAGATTTTCAAATAGTTGCATCTCAGCCATACATCAATATAAAGTTAAATTATTACCTTATTGTCTCAATTTCCAAAATTTGAACCTTATTACTAGTTTTGTGGTCTAGGTTCACATTTGGGCATGCACTAGAGATCTTTTGAAATTACTAATATATGTGTATGCTCAACACTATCTCACAGCAAATTCGTAACCTTTGGTTTAGTAGTTAATTCGTATAAATTCGTACAATCTCATTCGTACAATTTAATACAATTTGCTCATCTCTGCTCATCTCAGTAGGATTTAGGGGTGGGTTTTGGTGCGTACATTTTCAAAATCATACAAATCATTTCAAAATAATACAAATCGTACATTTTCGTATGACTTAACTCATACAAAATTCATACAAATTATCCACTAAACTGACAAAACGTAAAATAGTTACGTTTCCTCATGAGATCAGGTTGGTGTGTTAGACATATAGAAAAGAAATAAAATTTATCACAGAGTTTAATTTTTTAACATAAGCATTTTTATTTTTACTTTTTAAGTAAAATGTTGTCAAATTCACTTTTACTAAACAAAAAAGAGCAGCTTTAATGTTCTACTAAATAGCTTGTTTTGCATTCCATGAAAGGAAGAAAGTCCTAGGGTCTTTAAATGACACAATAAAGACTGAACTTTTATTCTTGAGTGAACCGAAGGTTGTATATCATACCGTATTAAATATTGCAGCCCTGCAATGTAGGAACCTTTCTAAAGAAGCTTGAGCTGTCCGCTTCTTTTCCAGGAGTGCTGTTTGAAAATCCAAGAGTGTGTACGTCCTTAAATGATCCTGTGGCAGCCACCTGACCTGCTTTAGCTCCTCAATTAATCTAGGAATAATAAAAGAGGTTTTTCAGATAAGCAAAAATGTGAATATTTAAAGCAGCATATTTTAATTTAACTTTTTAACATGTCTTATAGGGTCATTTTGGAACAAAAAACCTGGCAAGATGTAATAATGCATTCCTGAACTGGGGCACTGCTATCAGCAGCTGAGACGGAAGAATGTCAATCCTTCGTTTGACTGTAACCTTGTGGACATTTCTGTGCCACCTGAAAAAGTTGTCAAGGAGTTAGAAAACTGCTTGTATAAACGACTATATTCCAAAGTTAAAGGAACAGTTCACCCAAAAATAAAACTGCACTCACAATTTACTTAACCTCAAGTTGATTCAAACCTTTTTTAATATTTGTTTTTTCTATTGAATATAAAAGAACCAAATGCAATTGGCATCCATACTAAGACAAAAAATACTATGGAAATCAACGGCTACTGGTTTCCAACATTCTTTTTTTTTAAATACCTTCTTTTCTTAATCAATCAATGAAAAAAACTCAGGGGCCATTTACATTTTAATGTTTTCAGCCAACATCTGGAAACCTTTTTTGGGTTTCGCCTGTTTGTTTACATAACATCAATTTTGGCACTGGAAATGCATGAATCTTGAAATGCAACCATTGTCATTCCCATGTAAATACCCGAAAACAAGAATCTTTAAAAATGATGATGTTATAGGCATGCATGGTACATGATGAGGGAGGTGTAGAATCCAATCGCAAATGAACATGTGGTAGTATTGTTGTCAGTGGTGTAAAGTAACGAATTACAAATACTCATGCCTGTGGCAAGTGAGGCGGGGCCGAGAGCCCTGACGGTGTACGAGGCAGTGAGTGAGATAATCAGCGACACCTGGACGTATCACCTGCCTCGAGTCTCATGGAGGGGCCCTGGAAGCTAAAAGGTGAAGAGACGCCAGTGCTAGACGAGAGAGGACCGGGTCCGAACATATTGTGGTTTACTTTTACCTTTAATTTGATGGCAGGAGCTGCCATCTGTTTGTTTTATTTTTTCATTAAAACTTTTTAAAAGATCCTCGGTTCTCTGCCTCCTTCTTCTCGCCGGCCAGGTGGTCGTAAACTTCATTACAGTGGTGCCGAAATCCAGAAGTTGCCCTCGCCGCCAAACATCAGAAGACAGTTGGGTGGATAGATTCCACGGATTTCTCAGCTGGTTGAGGACTGAGCGGCAGCATGTCTGGAGGACCAACCCCCTCTTGTTTTTTTGTTTTTTTTTCCGTTTTTACTGGTCCTGAAGTGCGGACCCTCCAACTTATTAAAAGTTTGTCGGTTCTCCGCCTCCTTCTTTCTGGCGGCCAGGTGGCCGTAAACTTCATTACAATGCCATGTCTTTTAGAAGCCACCCTTCGGCCTTTGTAATCTAGTGGTGGCCCTGAATTAACATAAAGCTTGAAATCTGTACTTTTAAATAAGCCATCTACACTTGAAAACAAATGTTTTGTTTTTTGAACATCATATGACAGCAACTACTCAAACACCCACAAACTTATCAACAAAGAGGCCCGGTCGTTTGAAAGGAAATTTGCAATCAAGATCATGTTGAGAATATACTATAGAAGATGTGTGATTGAGTGAGGCACTATTCAGAGAATGATAATGTGTAACATACACTGAAACACCTATAAAGGAGGTTGATGTCATTCCCTTTGAATGCTGATTTTGTGTGATTTGAACATTTAGAAACGAAACCAGCTGATGTTTCATTTTATTGGTTCCAAATTCATTTATTAATTTTCATCTGCTTTTCCGGGGCCAGGTAACAGGGACAGCAGGAGAGAACCCCAGACTTCCCTCTCCCCAGACACTTCCTCCAGCTCATCTGGGGGGATCCCAAGGCGTTCCCAGGCCAGCCTAGAGACATAGTCCCTCCAGCGTATCCTGGTTCTTTCCCAAGGCCTCCTCCCAGGGGGACATGCCTGGAACACTTCCCTAGCTATGCATCCAAAAGGCATCCAAAACAGATGCCCGAGCCACCTCAGCTGATATCTCTCGATGTGGAAGTGCAGTGGCTCTACTCTGAGCTCCTCACCCTTTCTATAAGGGTACTCTCTGCCACCCTGGAGGTGTTGATTCTCATCCCAGCAATGTCACACTCGGCAGCAAACTGCCCCAGTGCATGCTGAAGGTCCATGTTCGATTCCACATATGAAATTTAATTGTAAACTTGGCATACAGTTTTGGAGAATTTGATGTTTATATGTTAATTTGCCAGAGAGGTGTTTCAAAGATGGCGCCGAGTGAAATGACTTGACTTAAAAGACTTTGTCACTACTCACTCTTGAGTCCTTTTAGAAGGGCTACTTTTAATTTACAACAGATATTTTTACTCTACTTTCAGTTGCACTACATTTTTAAGTAATGGTACTTTTACTTGAGTATGATTTTTCAGTACTCTTTCCACCACTGGTTGTTTTTAAGGACAACCAACAGCTTACACCCACTGCAATTTCTACATACACACCAACGCTGACCCTACGATGGCACGTTGTAATTACTTCCTTACAGGTACAGTTTTACTAACAAGGTAACAATGCCAAATACTAGCCTGGCATATGTAATACAGTGTTTTGGCTGTTGTTCCGGATGTGTAAACTTTGTCATGTAAACGTGAAACCTTTTTTAAATGCGTGGTGAAAACAAATTCTGTTTTTGTCTTCAACATTGTCTGTTAATGTAGACTGGTTTAAAACAGGTTTAAAACAAGTAGAGGATTAGTAAATGAAGGAGTTTTCAAATTTTTGGGTGAACTATTGCTTGACATTATTTAACTAAAGTTAAATAACCTTTTGAAGATCTTGCGCAGTAAACAATCTCTGAAAAATGGGATTTCTCTCACAGCTTCACAAAGGACAGCCTCTCGATACCACTCTGCCAAGGTCCATAGCTCAATGCTGCAGCCATCCTGCACATGTATTACAGTTGTGGGGGAGAAGATGTAGTGATCTGCGCATTCCTCACTCCGAGAGATCACTTGCAAGTTATATGGTCTAAAAAAAGAATATAAACATTCAGCTAACTAATTAAGTGAACCATAATATTTCTGATCATATAGAGACGAATGCATATCAAGATAAAATATTTATCTTAAAAATAATAGTAACTGGTACCCATAAGGAAGCTCTTCAGAAGCCTTCAGATAGTAAAAATCAAGCTTTCCCTGATGTTTTTTCCTGGCTATTATCTCAACCACCTCAGTTCCAGTGAGTGGCTTGTTTCTGGCCTGGCAATCTTTCCCGGTTGTAATCTTTTCCTTGTCATTTTCAACACTTAAAAAAATAGACAAACTTTTAACAAAAACAAAAGTTCATGCATAAGTAGGTTTCCACTAGTCAGCTTACTTGAGTTGTTTGACACTTGAGTGCTGAGCTGTTTTCACAGGTGTCACAAAACTGGCTCCTTCATTCCACACAATCTCTCTGACTGCCAGTTCAGTGCCCGCCTGAGATACCAACTGCGGCAGTTTAACAGCAGACAGATCATTATGTGCTGGAGACAAGGTTCTTAAACTGAGTGCGCGGAAAGGTGAGGGTTCACGTTTAAATGCTGGTGTGGTAGTCAGAGATTGACGAGACAGCAGAGGAGGCTGAGAAGCAGGTCTGTTTCTTCCTTTGGTCTGGGTGATTGCCAGTCCTGTAAAGCCATTACCTTGAGCATCTCTCTTGGGTGACGACATGACTTGGAAGTCAGTTTGACATATCACTGACTACAATGTGATCCTCCTTCAACCCCATTTTCTAAAAAAAAACACATCCAACCTTTTTATGTTATCCTGGTAAGGTAGTATATATGAATTAGGGATGCTCCGATTAGGATTTTTGCAGCCAATACCAAGTACCGATTCCTTGTCAGGTTAATAGACCGATACTGAGCACCAATTCTGATGCTTCAAGCTTTATAATGCATTAAGCACATTTATGAACCTTAAGAGTAGATCTCACCTTACCTAAGAGAATAAATTAAGGATGCTGCATGTAATACATTAAACACCACTCTTATGACCATTTAGGTGTGAACATGTCATGGCCAAAAGCAGCTTTACACTGTAGAAATATGGAGCCAGATCAGTCTCAAAAATAATATATTAACAAAATAAAATTCATACATGCACAGCACAATTCACATTTACAACATCCAAATTGTACATCTGTAAGTTTGGGTTTACCCAATTCGTGAATTCACAAGTAAGAATCTATATAATGAAATATTTTCATTGCATTGCATCATTGCATTTGTGTATTTTTGAATGATGTTTTGAACTTACAAATTGGATTTTGTAAATGCATACCTGTCAACATTGGGATGTGAAAATAAGTGATATGCCCACGATAATAAGGGATATCCCCCCCTCCCCAAATTGCTAAATATGTTCTTCTGGAGCTGTTTCATTGTAAATAAAGTTAAAACGGTCAGTAATATGTTTTATGGTTTATTTCATATTATTATATGTTTTATCAAGCTATTAAATAAATCTCATTAATCTTTTCTTCACTGTATAACTTACACATTCTGATTGAAGAGCAAGAAATGAACCTCATTTATTTAATTTTTTTGTTTGATTACATTAAATAACAGATGTCACTTTAAAAATGCACACATCTAATGTTATAATAAAAGCATTCAATTGCTTTCCTAACATTTTATGCTCATTTAGGACAAAATTTGTTGTATTTGAAAAAAAAAACCACCAAGATTGACATCCTTAGATGTTGTTATTATTAATTATGTGTATATGTCTGTTCAAACACGTATCCAAAACCCAGACTTTCGCTCTGCTTCAAATCAGAATCGGTTTTGGAAACAGCATCTATTTATCACTATGGATCACGTCAGCTGACAGTCACGCACTGATATATGACTGTTTTGAGGATTGCATGGGGGAGGCGACAGCATTTAACAATTTTAAAAATATGTTTTCACGTTGTCATTATGGGGTATTGTGTATAGAATTCTGAGGAAATAAATTAATTTAATCCATTTTGGAATAAGTCTGTAACATAAAAAAATTAGGAAAAAGTGAAGCGCTATGAATACTTTCCGGATGCTTTGTAAATAAGTACCTAATAAATAACTAGCAACCAAAAATTATAATGAATAAGGTAGAAAAATGGGCATTGGACAAAATCTTTTTTAAAAAGCACTATTACTTAATAATTAAAACTGACTAGTAGTATATCTTTAATATGTAAATATCTCAAATGTAATTGGCTATGCATACTAATAATATGTAATGATATCTATTTATTAGGAAATTATGAATAATTACTAAGCAGTAGTATATTAATATGTAGACTTCTGGTACCCGATAGAAAATACCCTAATTTTTAATGACTACAAAAAAATCCATAAGTACTATGTACGTTACATTTTATAAATTACAAGTTAAAATAGCTCGACGACAACAACAACATGTCAATAGCATTACGGCTAACAGAACTTTTATTATAGAAAACTCGAATCACGAAGCAAAAGTGAGATAACTTTAAAACGGAGGAGATTAAAATGATACAAATAGCTAAACTAAAACTGTCGTTAAGAGAAATATCTTCGTTTGTCAGTTTTAAGTTAGTGTTTTACACCGACATTGCCCCATGTTGCTTGGATACAGTGAACAAGAAACGATTGCAAAGTTTTTAGTAGGCCAAGTTCAACAAACTATAACGAAGCTGCTATGTCGAGTAAGGAAAACATGCATTCAACATAAATAATAAAAAATTAAAACTGTAGGCTATATAGTTAAGGAAATTTTTACTAACTTTACCTAGGATGAAATCTCAGCTCATAGTTGTGAGTACGTAGGCACTTCCTGTTGCCATGGGAACACAGCCGCAAACTTCAAAATGGGTCTCTCTCTTTCTATCAGTTCCTTTCTTCGGTCAAAAAGCTTATAATGACTATGCTCTTTGCTTCGGTAGTCAGATATAAGTGTTGGATAAAGTTATGTTTAAAAGTAATATATTACAATCCTCTAATGTAAATTAACTAAATGCTACTCTGTTACTTTTTAGGGGAAGTGAAATGTTATTTTAAAGATTGTAATGCTACTTTCTAAAAACAACTTTACTGGATATATGATTACATGCCAACGTATGTTGGTAGAAAGTCAAGATACTGTCCTAGAAAGTCGCTACTCTAAGACAATTAATGTTAAATTTCCCCTGGTCTGCTATAACCTAAAAAAACCTATATTAAAAATAAAATTATTTATAAAATGTTACTATAGTTTGTCGTAATAATAACTTTAACCGCAGCTTTATCATAAAAGAATGATGAATACGTGATTACTTGGTTTTGTTTATAATAAACCATGGTTAAGTTACTCATTGACCAATCCCCTCAAAAACGTAAATGCCCCTTTGAGAAACCCTCTGATGTACTCATTGGCATCCCCGTGGGCCATTTTCCCTTTCTTCAGAGGAGGTTAAAACATCTGCTGTGCACACAGTAAATATCTACTTATGTTTCCTATTTTTCCTCATATTGTGTTTGAAATTGACTATTGTCAAGCTTAACAAGTCCACCCTGTCATAGTGAAATTTTTTTTTTTTTTTTTTATCTGAAATTAAAAATATACTATATATTTATATATTAAAAATATATACAAATATACAGCTTTTAAACTGTATATAAAGAACTTAAATCAGGAAAAACTTGTGTTGAATAAATGCTATCTTTAGCCAAAAATGTCCTTCCTGTCATTGTCCACCTTGTCACAAATACTTTCTTGACAGCATGGACATATGCATTGTTATTGACACTTTATTTATTTATTTATTTTTTATTTTATTGTTAAATGTTTTTATGTTACAACACTTATACTACACCAGCAGATGCAATACATGAGTGGACAATACAAACCTTTTGGCAATATCTGTCTCAGTCTATACGAAGGAGCTCACTGAGTATTTGTACATTTATGTAAACATCTATAACCTGATTATTTACCTCATTCTGAAAAAAAAGTATTATTAAGGTGTTTAACTTGAGTTGCTTTTAACATTCCCTTCACTCCTCCAATACAATATACATTGTAAAGATTTACATTCATTAGCAAATTTAGTTCAATTTGAATGACAATTAGTGTTAATTTACCCATTAATTTGCACATTGGTGGAACCTAATTGATAACAGCATGGTGGCTCAGTGGTTTGCAGTATTAGTGAAAACAGAAGTTGAATTCTTGAAAACTTTTACAACCCTTTTATGTTAACCCTTTAATATTTCTTGTAGTACCTGTTGTTTTTCAAATGTTCCTCCATATTTAGTTCACTAAATAAAGCCTTTGTCCACCCTGTCATCTTGTTTTCCACCATCATGTTCAACTTTTATGAAAATAAACAAATTATTTATAACCTCAGCAAAAAAAAAAAAAATCTTGTGTGATTTCTTAACCAGTAAGGGCCAGTTAATATGGTTTGAAAGTTTGAAAAAATATTTTAGATTTTGGGTTTTATTTTGAAAAGAACACATAATGATTGCATATTTTATTGGGAAATAAATGTTTTGTCCATTATTTCATTAATATAAATAGACTTTTTCCATAATCTAAAAAGTTGGGTTGGTAAAGGGACACATTACCTTTCTGAAAATATCCATTTTATAATCACATTGCAATGAAAATATACTTATACTACTATGAATTTGTCCATGTCAGCGTTGACACAATTTGAGGTTTGTTTACTGTTTTTCTGCTTGCAGCTTATTTGTAAAAAGTCCAGGAGCTTGACCAACATAAATGTCTTGCAGCCAAAGGTCTAATTAATACAACAACTGTGTGGTTAAATCTGAAATGTCAAAGGCACTTTATAGTGATAATGACCCATTTGAGGCTGTTTAATGCTTATTATATTATTTACATACTCCAGTGTTTAAGAACGTGTATTCAGTAGACAGTTTAACATAATTTGTATATTGTATATATGTCCTGATGCATATAAAAAATGTTATTAAATGCAATCACACTTTATTGCATTGTATGTGGGACTAAAAAAGGTGGGCAAAAGTCCTTAAACTTATCTGACCCCACTTCATCTGAGCAAATCATGAATATCGTAATGTAGCATTCCTGATGTCACTAATGTAAAACCTACCTGGGATCAGTCATACACACTTTTTGGGAAAATAAAATGCTTAAATATTTCTGGAAAGAAATACAAGACTTCACAGAAAAGGTTTTGTAAATTCCAATGGACACCCACACTATCCCTATGGAATTGAACAAGTCTCAAACTTACATCCATAAAGAGAAAAATGCATTTTGCTTAAATGTAACCAATGCTTCTTAAGTTCAAACAACTTCAGAATTGAACAGAACACTTACTGAAGAAATAAAAAGAATATGGATGGCTCTAATAAATCTCTGTCCATCTCAGAAGTATTTTCATAAAATGTATGACCTTACTCACAAACATAGCTGGACTTTGTTGTTAACTTCTTTTTTGCTGTTTTAATGTTATTAGATTTTTTTGTGAATTTTGTATTCATTGGCATCCTTCTATTATGACTTATTTTGTTCGCATTTTCTTATGGTTTTTAAAATCAATTAAAAAAAATTATCTTAGAAATAAGTGAAATCATTAGTAAAAAGATATCTAAATACATTCATGCATTTGTTTTTTGTGGCTAAATATTTAATCAAGGATAATTATGTAATTGCCTGTCCTAAAAAAAAAAGTCCTGCAGTGTCTAAACTTATAAATCTCATAAATACAACTCGAAAATTTCATGCAGTTTTGTACATATGCAAAGTGTTTTACAATCTTACAACCTAGTTGGTAATTTTTATATATTAATGTTATTTATGTATCTACATATGACAAACTATTGTGTCAGTGTGCAGATTGTAATTTGTAAAACAAAATCCCAAACAATAGCTGCAAAATGTTTTTGTCCTCGTTGATCCAAATGGACTGAATCCTTGAAATACACATTAAAACAAAAAGAATGTTTAGAATTTGAACATCAGAGACTTTATAATACATCCAATTTTTTTATACATCCAAAATTCATAATTATGTTTAAACAAACACTAAACAGAAAAATCCCCAATAATGGTATAAAAACAGCAGATGTGTCAGAATTCGGTCATTTTCTTATGCGTGTCTGCTTTCCTCTGCTCTCTCTGGATGGCCTGCTCTTGAGCCTTCAGCTGCTCCAGTAAATTGCGGGAAGCCGTGAGTTTCTCCTCTAGCCGATTGACCACAGCAGCATCTCTGAGAACAGAGAAAGACAAAACATCAGTGAATGTTTGGGAATAACGAATTAAAAGCAACCATGCAGCTTTGTTCACTTTAAGTAAATTAAAAGTAGTTAAAAAGTATTAAAGTAAGTATTAGTAGTAAAGTAGTAAGTATTAAAACCTAATAGCTGCAACAACACAACATTTTTGGAAAAATTGAGCCGCTTTAAAGAGCTGAGAATAAACAAACATGCTCTTCAAAGATGAATCTGTTAATTTTTCAATGATTTAAATCCATATTTGTTAATATTAGAGATGTGCCACTTTTTTCTAAATAATGTTAGTTGCAAAAAACGGAAATAATTGCCAATTAAAAACAAAATTTTCTTGATCTTACCAAGCTGTTTTAGAATTACCGGTCTTAGTGATCATGAAAACAGATTTCTCCAAGTAACATTAATTTGATAGTTTGTCCAAAATCAAAAGTTACTCAGTATTAGGGATGCAACGATTAACCGATTTCACTATTAACAGTGGTTTAATTCGTCACAGTTAATTAATCGTAAAGGCTCCTCAACGCCACGTTTCTGCACTGAACCAAACTACTGCAACTAAAAGTTATGCCAACTGTGTGCTAGTTTAAAATTCGAAGCTTGTGCTCGAGGCTAATAAGCATGCACACTGGATTAAAGGCTGATTTTAACTATGGCTGAGGCTATTAAAAAATGGCCGTTCACATATCCATTTTTTTGTACGAGCAAGTTCGTCATTTCCAATGGAGGCGCATGGCTTGCGTGTGCATACTGGCAGCGATATGTACGCGGTGAGCGAGCGACGAGGGCACTCACACTTTCCAGGTGCACATAGTTAAAAGAATGGCGCAAGTGCACCGTAAGTCACCTGACAAGAACTGGACCGATCAGCTTCATGCTTTGTATGGAATATACACATTTCTACTCTAATAAGAAAACAAATACAAACAACCAAACAACTCCATAATATAGTTGATCAAAAGTGCCTTTCAGACAAAGGTTCAGCAGCCTTGTTCTCTTTAAAATGGAAATCCTTAGCTAATATGTAGCTTAGATTTACATTAGACAAATACTTTTATTTTATTCTTATTTTTTTCATTTATTTATTCATTCATTTATTGTTCTGTTATTTACTTTCAGTGTAAAATTATTACTTATGCCAAAATCTTTTTACTAAGTTTTAAGTCCAAAAAAATTAACTATTGTTTGTTTTTTATTATTGTTTTGTGCTGCATTATTTAGTTTCTGAGCAGCACTAAATAACACTTTAAAATATGAGTTTCATGTAATTATCCAAATTACTAGTGTTTTAAAATTAATGAATGCATAATAATCGTGATAACCGTGAAAATTCCTCTGACTATAACCGTACAATCAAAATCTATAATCGTTGCATCCCAACTCATTATTTATTCACCCTCAAGTGGTTACAAAACAATATAAGTTGTTTTGATTCTGTTAAAAAGAAGACATTTTGAAGAAAACAGAAAACCTGTAATGATTGACTTACAATTTAGGAAAAACAAACACCATGGAAGTCAGTGGTTACAGGTTTCCGAATTTCTTCAAAATGTTTTTATTTTATGTTGAACAGAAGAAAGAAACTCAAGGGCTGCGTCCGAAGTCGCATACTTCCATACTATATAGTACGCTAAAAACAGTATGCGAGCTGAGTAGTATGTCTGAATTCATAGAATTCTAAAAACAGTATGCGAGTACCTGGATGACCTACTACTTCTGGCGAGATTCTGAAGTGCGCATCCGATACACTCTACGCTATCCCATGATGCACCGCGAGAGAATTCATGAATGGGACTGAAGTGACGCAACTGAAGTGGGAAGGTCACGTGATCATGACAAAATGGCAGTCGTAGTACATCCGAGTTCCATTCATACTGCTCACATCCATACTGTTTAGAACGTACTTTTCTAGCAGCTGAGTAGTACTTTTAAATTCAAATGCAGTACCTACTTAGTAGGCGATTTCAGACGCAGACAAAGTTTGGAACAAGTGAAGGTTGAGTTTTTAGTTCTGTGTAAAGGACCCCTTAAGTCAGTGTTTCTCAACCACATTCCTGGAGGACCACCAGCTCTGCACAATTTCCATGTCTCCTTAACCAAGCACACCTGATTCAGATCATCAGCTCATTAGCAGAGACTGAAAGACCTGTAATGGGTGGGTGTGACAGACAAAGAAGACATCCAAAACATGCAGTGTTGGTGGTCCTCCAGGAACCTGGTTGAGAAACACTGCTCGAAGTGTTAAACTGCATCCCAGCTGGCACACTATACACTATGCACTTACACACTCAACAGCATAGTATATGTATGTAGTGTTGTCTCAAATCGAACACTAATGTTTTGGTTACTCATAGATAGATAAACTAGATATTGCATACGGACCCTGAGCATGTGTCAGTAGCCAGCCTGGTGAAAGGGGTGGTTCTTTTTTTCTCCAAAAATGGACCTTTTTGCAGTTATATGCCTCATTTATTGTTTAATTATGAGATTTAAATACTACATTTTAGTGACATTTTAAGCATTATTTTTTTAGCTGAATTAGCTTGTCAGATGGTTATCATAACCACACTTTTTATACCAAAACCATTTCTGTTTATAAAGATTTATAATAAAGAAATGTAAAATAATACTTATTTTTAAAATGCATATTTATTACATCATATATAATTAGAAAAAAATAGAAATCTATTAAAGCTTTAAATTAAAAACTAGTCATTTGTATTGTATTGTAGTCTATTGTCATTAATTATGCAAATTACTGGCCAGCACAATCAACTTTCCTTTGTCAGAATTTGGTCATTTGAATATAAAATAATAATAATAACAAAAATATTTATAATAATAATAATAGTAATAATAATAATGTAGAGCTTCACAACTTTTCTAGCCTCTCAACTGTCAAAAAGTACATTTAAAAATTAGTGCATAACAACAATAGACAAATTAGTATTCAAATCAATTTCAATATGGTCCGCTTTTGGTGCTAACCCCTTTTTGTTTTAAGAATAAGGTCCAAGATTTAAAATAAAAGTAACCTGTAAAATGTTTTCTCTGTTTAATAACAATACAGTAGCGAAAGATGAACTCTCTTACATCAGATTGTAAAATGAAAATATTTGTTAGCATTGGCCAAAACTGATTAACTGAAGTCACACCAAGCGACAGCCACGTTACTGGTGCAGCAGACCGTTCAAGCTTGTTTGTTTCAAGCCACTTTTGTTGACTGATTTAACACTGTCAAAATTCTTAGAAGAATTCATTGTCATGTAAACTTACCCTTTGCAGCTCTTGCATCAAATATGGGAAAAAAAGAGTGTAATACAAAAATACAAAAAAAAATCTGGCCAAAAGCATACCTTCCGTTTCGTCTACTGAGAGACTTAGTAAGTTGCTGGATCTCTCTTTCAACTTGAGTGACTTTCTCCGCGGCCTCAAACAAACGGACATTAAGGGACCGTTTGGTGCTTTTTCCACCCCTGTAGGCCTCTGCACCAGTGACCGATGAGCTTGAGGAATGAGACGCAGACTGAGCTCTATCACCGAGCTTAGAGTTAAGGAAGTCAAAAACATTGTGGCGTGTGGACGTGGATGCTTTCTTCTTTTTAGCCTTTCTTTTATGTGAGGTCGGGTTATTCTTGGCAATAGCAGCTGCAGTTTTTCTCTGAGTAAGTTCAGCGCATATATCCAATGAGCGGCCTTTGGGAAGAACCACTGCCTGAACTGGCTCGACACGACCAGAGAGCGTTTTCCCAAGGCCTGTCCAAAACACAGAAACAACATCAGGGTGCAGGAAACAGAGAGTGAAATTCAATAACTTTTAAGACTCTTTCAATACATTTTAAGACCTTACCGCCACTTTAGATTCTAACCAATAACATTGGCATTTTAATTACAGTACATTTACTAAATCCTCACTGTTAAACTAAAACTCTGAGCTTGATAACTCCTTATCAATGCAATTTCGACTGTGATTTTTTTTTCTAGCAAATTGGCAGATTCCATATTTTAGAATTTAGAAACCAGAAAAAACTTTCATCATGATCCACACAATATCACTCGACATACATTAGAGTGTGCAGATAGAGTTTTAAAATCGATTGTATAATTAAAAATTATTATTTAAAATCCGTCTATCGACCCAACCCTAAAACATTTATATACTGAAAAATATATGCGAATTCTCGCTCTTCAAGCAGGTGCTGCCTATAGAAAAGCAGGAAATAGAACCCAAATCTAGCAGGATTTCATAACTACACAGCATCCCAATATTCACAGATTAAATTATTTAAAAGCAAACTTTAGAAATGGCACAAAATAAAATTATTAAAAAAAACATAAAACCTTGTAAAACAACATTTAAGTCTTTTTAAGGGCCTTAAATTTGTGTCAATTTATTTATCAACTTTTAATGCTTTAAAGGTGCAGTATGTAAGTTTGACATCCAGTGGTTGAACTAGGTATTGCATTCCTGAATCAAAACACACAAATACAGGTTGCCAGATTGAGGACCAACAGGAGTGTGCCTCACAATCGAGCCTAAAGGCTGATTTAAGGCTGATTTAAATTGTGTTCTAAATAAAAGCAACGACGCAATAGAAGGAATGGTTTCTACAATCAAACGGCTTCTATTTATTGCAGCTGAACAATAGAAAACTGACAACGATCACCTCATGTGCTTTATTCAGTGTTAAATGCTAATGATGTGAGATTGAATGCCATTTTACATTACATTTGAGAACAGCAGCAGATAGTTCACCTCAGAACTTCAAAACTGACTGTATACCAACACATATTAGTGATTCAGCAAGTACATTTAGTAATAATAAAGAGGTTTAACATGTATTTATTAGATTATAAACCTTATTTCGTGCATATTCTGTGCTTCTGAATGGCTGTATTTAAATTTCTTTTGTGTTTCGTCTGGTGCAAACAGCCAAATTGCTTATCGCTGCAAATCTCGTCACGTAGCATGTTGTTATGACACAGGGTTACAATGTAACCAGCTCACCTAATGTTTACGTTCGTAATATTTAAATTGTTTGCAAATTAATAAGCTCATGTGGAACTCTGAATCTGCGTCTCACTTCAGAGTCTGCAACCGGATATTGCATTTCGGTCACAGATGTATACTTTGTAAGCCTTTGAATCAATGAATGAAATATGCGGTTTTTCAACAAGGCAAGCTGGGGTGCTCAAATATAACTGGCTAAAGTGGCAGTGGGTGGGCTAAAAGAACCAAAACAAAGACAGCCGTTTGGCATGTAACACATTTTCAAAGCAGAATAACTGACATCAGCATTGTTTTTCAGATAAATAATGTTCACTTGGCATGTTTCTTAAATATCTGCAAACATATTATGGTATTTTTATGCTTTAAAAGAGTCAAAAACTTACATACAGCACCTTTAAGACATCGCGGGCACCCTGAACATATTTGCACAAGATACACATTTTGTTTCGATGGTTTTTAGACTGATGTCTAATAATGTCCACCTACCTTTACCAAGCTCATAACCCATTTTCATTAAAAGCTTGGAGCCGATGCCACGTGTGTGAGCTTCCCAACCGCAAAACTCTGCAGTGTTTACTTGGGCCAAATCCTCTTCTCTTGATGTGAATACTGTAAAGAGATACAAAGTTAACTTGAATCCAACAACACCTTCTAAATATGCTAGAAAGCTAGAAATCTGTGAATTTGTATTTGCGTATGGGTCATGAATTGCTCCAATAATTACTGAAAAAAACAATATGTGTATTCAGGTTAGTAGTGTTAAATGTTTTAGCAGAAGTTACACAATTTTAGCAAACTGAACTTTGGAAGTCATTGATACCCATTTAAATGTATATAAAATTGTGTTTTCTTTTAAAAAAATGTGTTTCATTCAATTGCTTTGTCCAGATGTGTGTTTATTTAAATGTTTTATAGTCAAAAATGAGCCTTTGAAAAGCGATTCATCCAGTTGGTTTATTCACTCGTTTAACCCTTGTATATTGATCACATTGACTAACATTTCGTCATGTTAGTGGCTGTTTTTGCTCCATTGACATTCATTATAACTACTTTTTTTAATTTGCAAAGCCTTCACACCATATAATTATGCATTCTTGATTGTTGGTGGTTTTCCCTTTTGGGAAGAGGTCAAATCTCTCTTACACACTCTCACTCGCGCACACAATACTCTATATAAAAGCCAGAAACTATGCTTTTTTTGCACTGTAACTGATGACCAACAATAAAAATTACAACTTTTACCCCTTTTTTTTAACAGGAAAAACCAGCAACAATCAATAATGCATGATTATGTGGTGTCATGGGTTTGCAATCAAAAACATGTCTTTATAATGGAAGTCAATGGGGCAAAAACAGCCACGAACATAATAAAAGGGTAGTAAATTTGACCAGAGTGTATTGTTGAGTTTTTGAAAAATTTCAAAAAATTATTTGAAATTACCCAAAATTATTTCATTTGCTGAATACAGAGAAGGTTGTGGCCAAATTAAGCCTCCATGAGTGGATGAAAACATCTCTAACGGCACACAAGGATTAAATTCAGTTAGAAATGTAGTGTTCGCTACCTGTAATTGTGTATGAGCTGTGAATCATTCTAACAATTGCACTAAAAGCTGTTAAATGTGGGGCATTGTCATGTTAACGTGAGGTTAATATCTGACCCTGACATTTTCAGAATTACAGTGCAAAAGGTCCACATTTCTTAAATGAACCAGTTACCAGCACAATGACATTGTTTTAATTATAATCTGGACAAAGATGGTTAAATCTCAAGTCCAGCCAACATTTCACCAAAACAATAAAATAAATAACAGCATAATTATCACCATTTTTTATTATGATATTATTTTACTAAGAACCTTTTTGTGTCCAAGATACACATTTACTGTAGTATGTCTGACTGGCTTATTTTGCACCATTTTATAATTCCCATAATTTCCAATGTAGAACGGTGTTACTGTAATGTTATTAATACTATGAACTCTCAAACCAAACATTTACATATTTTTTTAAATAAACTATTACTTTTATACAGCATGACTGCATTAAACTGATTTTAAAAAGTGTAGAATATAGTAGGATTTAGTATTTAAATGCTGTAGAACATTTACATATTTTACGGTTGTTTATTTTCATTCAAAAACCCTGTTTTAGTTATTTATTTTAAGGGTTTTGTACCTTTAAATCGACAAGACAGTAGAGAGCATAGACAGGAAAGTATGGGGCAGAGAGCATCAACTACCACACCTATGTATTTATGTATAACAGTGTCTAATAGCACCTTTAGCATAGCCTCCATCACACTCAGCATCATCCTCAGAGTCTGATGAGGAAGATGAGGAAACATCATCCTGACGAAGAGGAGGAATGATCCCATCAGCCTCCAGCACAGCCTCCTTCAACAGCAGTGAGTCAAATTTCACTGTGTAAAAACCACCTTCAATCTCTGGAAGCAGAGAAGCAGCAATGTCATGCATTATTTTACCCGACTGAATGCGTGTGCTGTTGTTTTTCTATATCTCCCCTTAGGGATCAATCTTTTTCCGTGCTAAAATTTGTGGAGAAGATAAACAAATCATATCTTTTTGCTGTTGTTGTTGATGGTGGTGGTAAAAACCCTGTTTTTGTACCTGATATTTTGGCCGGGTACCAGATGCCATCTTCATGCTTGGCCAAACATGCAGAGCCCGACTCCATGTTACTAATGTCGGCCTCCAGGAAGTCTCTGAGCTCTGATACACACACCACCTCACCGTGAGAGTACCTGATGAGCACACAAATTACTCAAAGTGCTCATCCAATTTAGTCAAGGAGAGCAAACAACATATAAGGAGGAAAAATAAGGAAATATTACCTGACCAGACAATAATGATGGTGTACCACCAAGGTCAGTGTGTTTCTTACAATATTAGATAACCTTTTAGGAACTGAAAGACAGTTTGTGCAATGTCAATACCATCTAAAATTATATAAACCATAGTTTTTTCCCGCAATAGTTTAATTATTATATGCATGATTTTACATTTATTTAAGAAAAGCTTTTATTAAACGTGATTTACAAATGAGGTTTAGAAAAGATTTATCATAAAGAACCAAATATAATTTTAGAAAAGTTAAAAAAATATTTTACATTTTATTAAGATTGATTAAGTGTGCGGAATTGTTTGTTTCCCTATCAATATAAGATGTTTTATTTTAAAGAAAATGTCATATATAATTAAGTATTCATAGAGCAAGTATTGATAGTGTGCGGTAGGGCTGCACGATGTTGGAAAAATCTGACATTGCAATATTTTATTTTCCTGCGATATATATTGTGATATACTGTGTCTACAATTTTACTGAATGATTGAATCACACTATTTGGAAAGATTTAGAATCACGCTTTATTTTAAAGTTCACTTCTCATTATTAGCAAACCGTTAACTATGACTTTTGCTTCAATAAACTCCTAATTTTCTCCTTTTTATATATTTAGGTAGTTTAGGTATTGGGTTAGGGATGTAGAATAAGATCATTTAGTTTATAAGTACTAATAAGCAGCCAATATCTCAATAAAGCAATTATTTAACAGTGAGAATTGATCCATAAAGTGTTACCAAATGTAATATTAAGATTGATTGGGATGATTCTGTAGGGGAAGTGAAAGATGTGTAAAATGTAATAAACAAATTACAAACATAGA
The DNA here is from genome assembly GCF_903798145.1 of Danio aesculapii. Classification (NCBI taxonomy): domain Eukaryota; kingdom Metazoa; phylum Chordata; class Actinopteri; order Cypriniformes; family Danionidae; genus Danio; species Danio aesculapii. Next base: position 15,685,565 of record NC_079445.1, read on the forward strand.
TAAATACACTAAAGCAAAGATGAAAGTGAAATAAGCAGTGCATCCTTTGTGGTTTTGTATGTATGAATGTAAAATGACACTGCAAAGTCTTTACATAATGCAGTAAAAATATTCTTTATCAATTGGAAAAGGGTCTAGTGCCTGAACTTTAATCTCTCTCAGGCCTTAAAAACATGCAAACTATAAAATTCGACTCGTTGTGGTAAAACTCTGCAGTGACTCCACAAATCTCGTGCTCTGAGCTGTGTTTTTTGCTTAAATATAATCCTAACTCAACATTGCATATCTATGCGATGTGACTATTGTGGATGCATACATTGCGATATCAATGCTGAAACGATACATTGTGCAGCCTTAGCGTGCAGAATTGTTTGTTGCAATTTTAACATGTTATTTTTCCCATGCACCTATCGTTGCTTCAGGTGTGCCGAGTTTACCTGACTGATTGATCGTAAGATAAAGAGTAGGCATGGGCCGGTATAAGACTCTGATGTTATGATAATCTTGGATAAAAATATCATGGTTTCATGGTATCACGGTACTAATTTGTGATTACTGCTCTAAAATATATTCTTTTTAAATGTCTGGGTAAAAAACTTTTTTAAAAACTTTTTTCCCCTTTAAAAACAATACATTTTATTTTTTTTAAAGATTTAAAATATTTTGGGGCAGTAAACATGTCAGGCTGAATAATAAAAATGAATCATGCTGATTTTCATTCGTTTCAAAAACACTGATTTCTTTACAATTTAAAACATCTTTGGATATTCTTTTCTGCTGGAGATACTGTCGTCCTAAAAAACAAAAAAAATTAAATAAAAACTCTTACACCTCAGGAACGGTTTTACAGAAAAATCTGGCGGTTTTAAAACCTTGACTTTTCCAAACTGCAGTATACCTTGAAAACGGTTATCGTCCAATGCCTAATAAAGAGTTCTTTTTTACCATGACAATATAATTAATTACAACACTAAGACTTAAACATTTGTAAGGCAACTAAATATTGAATGCATTTTGAAAATGTGTTAAAAAGTTAAAGTATGCACAATACTAAGAACTTGGATAAAAAGTAATTTTTTGGGGAAGCTCTGATCGATCGGCCTGAACATCAGTATTTGCCGATAATCACATTTAATGCTTTGATCGGTATTCGCGAATCTCATCAACACATCACAGTTAATGAGTTTACAAGCAAAGATGATCCATATGTACTTCCATATATTATGCATAATACGTGAGGAGGTAAGTGATGCGTGGGGGCATGAGCGATCGATGCACTCGCGTCACAACAGCTAAAATATCTACAGATGCAGTGCGACCTGTTCATAGTCTATTGGCGCGACTCGCATGAGTGATGATCTGTTTGTTGCAAGTGCAACCATATCCGTGTTATATTATTTTCTGTAAACTGCTCCTGGTCATGACATCTCCACACTAAATGGTTAAAAGAGATGTGTTTAAGGGATTATATGCAGCATTCTTAATTTATTCTCTTAGGCAAGGCAAGATCTTCTCTTAAGGTTTATACTCAGAGGGAAAATGTGCTCAAAGCATCAGAATCGGTACTCTGTATCGGCCGATCACCATAACAAGGAATCGGTACTCTGTATCGGCTGAAAAAATCCTGATCAGAGCATCCCTAGTGGTTTTCTTTGTTTTGTTTAAAAAGGATTTAGGGAAATATTTGTTTTATTTACCTAAAGAAATTTCATTACATTTTCTATTTATTAAATGCAAAATACAACTTATCTTGAAAACAATGATTAAAATGTTTTCACTCCCCTTAAAGATGTAAAGAAAATATTTTGGGGTTGAGAGTTACACCACTTTTAATATTTTCTTAATTCCAACCTTTGTTGAAAATAGTTTGTATGTTTTTAGAAATTATGTTGTAAAGTTTTTCTTTTTTGTAAAAATCAGGCAGTAGTAAAATTTAAAAAACTGAGTCCAAACAATTCCAAGAGGGATGGATGAATGAAAGGCAGCACACCTGCAGTTATCCATGAAGCGGCATTTTCCCTCAAGGTAGAAGCTGCAAGGTTTCATGGATTTGTGTGTGGGGTGAATGTAAAACACCCGGACTCGAGCCTCTTCTCCTTCAGGCTCTTCAGGACAGACCACCATGGCATTATGGTACTCTAGGGTTCCCCATGAAGTACGGTAAGGCGCGCACACTTTAGTTCCACTAATATCCTCCTCTTCTTCCTCATCAGTATCAAGATTTGGTTTTACCTCATTAGAGTCTTCAGATAGTTCCGCATAGAAAGCGGCAAATTCATTGTCCAAAGCGGTTTCTTGAGGAACCGAAGTGTCACTTTGGTTGGTGGAAACCTCCTCCAAAGCAGCAAGCAATTGGCTTTTTTTGACAGACACCAAGCTGGACTCTGTGAGCTCGATGAGCTGCTGGAGGTCTTCCTTCAGCTTTAGAAGGTCATCCTGCTCTTCTGATCCCAAACCAGCAGATAATGCCAGCTCAACCTGCTGAAGCTGAGCTCTGTAGGTCCCAATGGCTTCTTCCAGACTGCTTTCGTCCATTGCGAGTTGTTTACATGACAGGAGCTCACTGTTGTACAAGAACTGCAGGAATAAAGCAGGAATTAACTTTTTCAGATTTCATAATATGCACCTTTATTTATTATTAATATCAGTCACACTTGTGTGTTATAAGATGTCTTCTGAATGTGATGTGGTGGTTAGATTTGACGCTAACGTTATAGAGCTAAATACAGCTGGCACTAGTATTTAGCCATTTTCTTCCATTTATATTACTCATTTTACTTTATTATTCGGAATGAATGATTAGAACTTACATGTTCTATGTAATGTAATGATTAGAACACTTACATTTTAGATAGTGCGCTGGTCGTCTTCGTGGCATTGTTTTGTTTCTTTTTTGACGGAAACGGTGGAGAATATTTTCCAGACAAGCTAATTGGGAGTCGCTCGACTTTGACCTCACTCTGTCGTCATCAGTCGGCGCTTCCCTAGGTGCCATTTCAGTGCATTAACAACATAATAAAAATAATAATAATAATAATAATAATAATAATAATAATAATAATAATAATAATAAACACACAAACAAAAGATTCGGGCTGATTCCAAACCAAAGTTTTTTGTTTGTTTGGCAGGTTATGTTGTTCATAATATGACTATAAAATAGACTACCTTTTAGTCTTCTTAATATTTATTTCTATAGCGCTTTTACAATGTAGATTGTGTCAACGCATTTTAACATATAAGATTATAGTGAATTGAAACACTGTCAGTCCAGTTTTCAGAATTGATGTTCAGTTTAGTTTAGTTTAGTTCAGTATGGTTTAATTTTCACTGCTGAAAGTCCGAACACTGAAGAACAAATCCATCGATGCGCAGCTCTACAAGTCCCAAAAGCCAGTGCCGACAGCGGCGAGGAACAAAACTTCTCCAATTGACAAAAGTGAAAGAAAAAAACTTATTTACGTATTTTTTCATAAATGAATACACAGACTAATAACCAGGACTGTCTTATATTAATCTGTTAATATATTGTGTAGACTGGATAATGTCTGTGTGTTTGTATAACATTATATTGTATGCGCATTTTATTATCCTGTATTGTATATTTTGTATTTGCACAATATGAATTGTGTCATTCTGTTGTACATTTTGTATGTTTTATATTTTATTTAATCTCTTGCAAAGTTCACTCTGATGTATCTGTACTTATAAGATTCACCCAGAACCAGTTTGTTTTTTTCATGAGCTTTTTTTTTTTTTTGTATTTCTCTTCTTCGGCAATGGACATTTTTGATGTTTGATGTTTTAATTAGACTTTAAATGTGTTTGAAAACAATAAAAATTCGGTTAATATTTCCCCAATAAACTTATTTTTTAGTTCATAAACTGAAAAATGCTGATTTAATTAAAAAAGCTATCGTTTTCATAAATCATTGTTTTATAATATTTTTTATAATATTTGTATATTTTTATATCATTCACTGTTAGCAAAATTGGATATTCATTAAAGCAAATTGAAGAACTAGAACCCTAATGTTTTCTAATAAAATTAAATAAAACTTAACTAAATTTAATTTAATTAAAAAAAAAAATTTATAAAAAAGTGCTGGCACTGGGCAAATGAAATCACTCACAATATACTTTATTAAAATGACATTTTTCTCAAAAGAATTTGAAAAACACAGTTTAAATGTGAAATATAAAACTAATTCATTTATTTATTTAAAAAATTATCTTAAGTATAAACCGAAAAATTGAAATTACATTTAATGCATCGTAATATGTCAGATGTGCAATATAAGTTTTTTTAACACTCTCCTGCATAAATCCCAGTATACATGGTATATGTAAATAAAATGAAGATATGGATTCAATATCTCGAAACCTAGCAGCATTCATGAAAAGAAGGATGATATCTTGCGTTGAGTCTTTCCTCCAGATAACTGAGATGCTGAAAAGAAATACAATTGTGGAAAAAATATTTAGCATAGTTATTTACTATCCCTTTTAAAGAATTATATATTTATATACAGTATAAAATATATATATACCTTGATTTAACTGACTTGATCCAACGTCTGAATCCTGGACAACCACAGAATCATTTCCAGTCAAGGATTTTAGCAGCTCACCAAACTGCTTCCTGTGCTGTGGTCGAATGAGCACAGATAAACCTAAACCCACCCGGAAAAAACAAAAATAAAGAATAACTTTATTTAACAGATATTCAGTTGAAGTCAGAATTATTAGCCTTCCTGAATTTATAACCCCCTGTATGTACACTCACCGGCCACTTTATTAGGTACACCTTACTAGTACTGTGTTGGACCCCATTTTTGCCTTCAGAACTGCCTTAATCCTTCGTGGCATATGTTTAACAATGTACTGGTAATACTCCTCAGAGATTTTGGTCCATATTAACATGATAGCATCATGCAAATGCTGTAGATATATTGGCTGCACATCCATAATCTCCTATTCCACCACATCCTAAAGGTGCTCTATTGGATTGAGTTCTGGTGACTGTGGAGGCCATTTTAGTACAGTGAACTAATTGTCGTGTTCAAGAAACCAGTCTGAGATGATTCATGCTTCATGACACCATGATATCATGTGCGTTATCTTTCTGGAAGTAGCCATCAGAATATGGGTACACTGTGGTCATAAAGGGAGGGACATTGTCAGCAACAATACTCAGGTAGGCTGTGGCGTTGACACAATGCTCAATAGGTACTAACGGACTCAAAGTGTGCCAAGAAAATATCCCCCACACTATTAAACCACCACCAGCATGAACCGTTGGTACAAGCCAGGATGGATCCATGCTTTCATGTTTTTGATGCCAAATTCTGACCCTACCATCTGAATGTCACAGCAGAAATTGAGACTCATCAAACTAGGCAACGTTTTTCCAACCTTCTATCATCCAATTTTGGTGAGCCTGTGTAAACTGTAGCCTCAGTTTCCTGTTCATAGCTGACAGGAGTGACACCTGGTGTAGTCTGCTACTGTAGCTCATCCGCCTCAAGGTTTGACATGTGCGTTCAGAGATGCTTGTCTGCATACCTCGGTTGTAACGAGTGGTTATTTGAGTTACTGTTGCCTTTCTATCAGCTTAAACCAGTCTGGCCATTCTCCTCTGACCTCTGGCATCAACAAGGCATTTGCGCTCACAGAACTGCCGCTCACTGGATATTTTCTCTTTTTCTGACCATTCCCTGTAAACCCTAGAGATGGTTGTGCGTGAAAATCCAAGTAAATCAAAAGTTTCTGAAATACCTATACCAGCCCATCTGGCACCAACAACCACGCCTTGTTCAACATCACTTAAATCAAGCTGTTGGACAGGTGTACCTAATAAATTGGCCGGTGAGTGTATTCCGCTCAATTTCTGTTAGATTTTTAAGATTTTCTCAACACATTTCTAAACATGATAGTTTTAATAACTAATTTCTAATAACTGGTTTGTTTTATCTTTGCCATGATGACAGTAAATCATATTTTACTAGATATTTTTCAGGATACTAGTATTCAGCTTAAAGTGCAATTTAAATGCTTAACTAGGTTAATTAGGGTAATTACTGTAGGCATGTCATTGTATAATGATGGTTTGTTCTGTAAACAATAGAAAAAAAAATTGCTTAAGAGAGCTAATAATATTGACATTAATCTTTCTTTAAAAATTACAAATAAAATAAAAATAGAAGAAATAGGAAAAAATTTATAAAAAATATTCCTTGCTCTGTTAAACATCGTTTGGAAAATATTTGAAATTCACAGGAAGGCAAATTATTCTGACTTCAACTGTACATTTTTGACAATATTAAAAAAGTGATGATGAACCCAAAAGAAACAGACTAACGTTCTAGTAGGGTGATGTCTTCATCTCTCTCGGTCAATAAGCTCACAACAGTCGACACCATCTGTTCATAATTGTTTGACGTTTTATACGCCTGCAAGGCTGAAAACATCTGACGGGTTTTTTCTGCACCGATGGCCTGTTTTATGTCTGACAGCAGAGAAGAGCACGACGGGCCTTCTTTGACGGATGTTTGTGGCTTCTGTTCTTCACTTCTCACATTCACTGTAGAATTTCACAAACAAATCAAAAATCAAATATGTGTGCATCCAGAACAAGCTGCCTTTTTAAAATCACAGCATCTCCAGTATACCTCCGATTTTACCTTCCCCTCCATTAAGTTGAATGGTTCCTAGGTGCGAACCACCTTGGTTCAGCTGTCGACTAGAATTCAGCTGCTCAATGGGTGGATTTACAGGTGGAATCTCAGCTTTCACTAGAAAAAAAATAACAGTTTAAATGAAGTAACAGTTCCAACTTTTAACTACTGACTTATAACTTACCTATTATTATTATTATTATTATTATTGGCTGTTTATTGTTACTAATAATGTATGATCTTATTTTACATCCTTAATCCTAACTAACACCTAAAACTAACAACTAAATTACTAACTATTAATAAGCAGTTTAAAATGTAAAATAGTTGTTTACTGAACATAAAATCTCGTACCCTAATATTAAGTATTAATATTTACCTTAAGCAATATTTAGAAAATAAAGCCTAAATGTTTACTTTCAGACAGAGTAAATTTTTTTGTTAGAAAAATTTAATAAAATGATTTTTTTTAATTTAAATAAAAAAAATATGGTTTACTACTGAAAAAGAAAATAAGGCCTACATGTTTACTGTCAGAGTGCATTTCTTTTGTTAAATAATTAAATAAAGAATAAATAAAATCCAGTGAAGTTTGAGCCCTGATTTTATCTTTAATTCCTGTATTTTGTTTAATCGCAGTTAATTTTTAATGACAACTCTAAAATTAAATGCCTAACTTATGAGGAAAAAAGAAACATCACTATTTCAAAATATATTGTTTTGTAACCATGTACAGTTGAAGTCAGAATTATTAGCCCGCTTATTTTTATTTTTTTTAATAACTAATTTCTAATAACTGATTTATTTTCTCTTTGCCATGATGACAGTAAATAATATTTTACTAGATATTTTTAAGACACTTCCAAACAGCTTAAACTGACATTTAAAGGCTTAACTAGGTTAATTAGGTTAACTAGGCAGGTTAGTGTACTTCGGTAAGATATTGTATAACAATGGTTTGTTCTGTAGACTATCAAAAATAGTTAGCTTAAAGGGGCTAATAATTTGATTTTTTGAAAAATTTAAAACTGCTTTTATTCTAGCCAAAATAAAACAACTAAGACTTTTTCTAGAAGAAAAAATATTATTAGACATACTGTGAAAATTTCCTTGCCCTGTTAAACATCATTTGGGAAATATAAAAAAATAAATTCAAAGGGGGGCTAATAATTCTGACTTCAACTGTATTATGATACGAATCATATCCCCACATTTCATATTGTCAAAAGTGTTTGTACTTCAGTCACACTACACAATAAGGTTCCATTAGTTAACGAATCAATACGTTAGCAATACAGTAGCAATACATATATTAATATTTGTTAACATTAGTTAATGAATATATAAAGCTATTTTATTATTAGTCCATTAGTAAACTCACACTCCATTAACTAAAGCTAACAACTACAACTTTTCGTTTTAATAATGCAAGTGTTGTTCATGTTAGTAAATACATTAAATAAACTCAATTAATGAAACCGTTTTGTAAAGTGTGACTGGTACTTCTTTACCAGTCAATGTCTAAAGTCAATGTTGAATAAAAAAAAGAAATGTAATAACAGTCTTTCTGCAGCACCAGTAGTACAGCTACCAGGTCAATCCGTCACCCACTGCTCAGTGGATGCTTTCAAATGTATTAGTAATTTTAATTTAAAATATGATTTCCAGTTCTGAGCCTTATAGCATGCTGAGCCTTGTAAGCATGTAATGAAATAGGTTTCTTACAGTAACAAAAAACGTCAAATATGTGGAGAAAACAGAGATTCTAAGCTTTCAAATTGTACCGAATACAGGGCTCCTGACCCATCACATGGATATACAGATTTAAAAAAATACATTGTCAAACTGGATGTCACCAAAGAGTTACAAGGTTAATGTATAAGTGGGGGAAACAAAGATAAAATATATATTTTTAAGTAATTTGCTATGGTATTGAAATTAATACAGAGAATTGTGAAAATGACTGTTATTGGAATCAACTACTGAAATTAATGTGTCACATACTGTACAATGTACTAGTCAAGAGTTACCGGAGTTGTGCCTGAGAGCCTCTTTCTCCTCCCTGGACAATGAATGCTCCTGTTTGTAGCCACAACCTTCACCTGTTAACTCCAAACAACGCTCATCATATTCTTTCTTATGGTGTGGTCGGATAAACTGATAAAGACCTTGAGGGAAAAAAAAAGTTGTAAGTTAAAGTCAGATGGCAAATAGAATTAGCAAATTGAAGCAATTTGAATTTAAAAAGCAAATTGACCCTTTGCTAAGCCCCGCCCTCCTTAGTTACTGTTGTTAAGCTTGTCAAGCTTAGACATTGCCAGGGATATAATTAGTCATTTCTGGCGAACAGGTGAGATATCCGAGAAAGCCAAACAAAAAAGGACTGCAGTATGCATTACAGGGGTATATTCACGATATTATAGGTAACCGATTAGTAAATAATTTAATCAGAATTGAAGCTAGGTTAGCGTAGCCGCCTCATAACCTGAGCATTCAACAGCTTAGTTCATGCACAGCAGGATAGGTGAAATTTAAAAATATTCTAATAATAACAAATTAAACCGTGATTTTCCTTTATTTAACCAAAAAGCCTGATCGACAAATTGTTGTGAAATGAAATATAGCGTTACAAACCAATGAGGAAACGCATGAACAGTGCTTCTACATAATTTATTTATAGAAAGAGCAGCCAGAAAGGCGAAATTGATGGACTTGTGCCGAATATTAGCATCATTGACCCATAACAATGTACAGTACCTATAACTGTCAGTGTGTTTGTGTGCTTTTTATACAGTTTCTATTATAATTTGCAGTTGAGTGGAAAAAATAAAGAAATTGAAATGCAAATCAAAGTATAAATAGCAGAAGTGAACAAAAAGATTTTCCCTACCAGCAAATACTAATCAGACACCAAATATAAAAGCAGACACTAACCTGCTAGAACGTCATCACCAATGACAAAATTTTCAAAAACACAGACGAAAACATCTGTGAACTGTAGCTCTGACATGGACACGAGGGTTATAAATTACTGAAAAACAGCTGCGGGTGAAGTATATTGATCGCAAGCGCTCAGATTGTGATCACATCTCGGTTTTGTTCTGTTGATATGTAACTTCAAATATTCGTAGCTTGAAACAGATGGAAATATGATTGCTATTAGTATGACTACTATTGCGAGGGCTTAAACGGATTAGTGCTCATAATATCGAGCGAAAAAGAAGAAAAAGACAGCTGGGAAACATAACCTGCTTTGTATTTTTGTAGGAAACAGTTTAGATATTTTCACGGTAAGAGGTGTGCGAGTTATTAGCCCCTTTCACATATACAGACCTTTCTGGAAATTACCGGCAATTTTCTGGAAAGGGATCATGTGTGAACAGGGCCTTTTTGAAAAAAACGGTAAATTCGTTCCAGCAATTTTTATGGAAAGAGAAGTTGTAACATTGCCTTTAATTTGCCGGAATGCTGCGCTGTGTGAACGCAGAAGGAAAATTACTGCAAAGAGCACGTTCACAATTAGAACATGTTGACGTGAGACATCTAATCCACCCAATCAGAACACTCAGACATATTCACATCCACGCTGTTTATGAAAATAAAAAAGCCTTTGAATATTTTTCCACACACATTTACCTGCTAGATGTTAATCAGATAACATTTCCATGTTCCTTCTTCATGCCAACTATGTAAAAAATGATCAATTAAATGCTTTTGATAAACCGCTGTTTGTTTACCTTCAAGATCTTTCGCGTGTGCAGGTGAAGAAGCCGGTGGACACCAGCACACACATAAATTATGTACCATCAACAAAAGCCCGACTCCTTCTGTGTTTAAATACAAGCGCAGCCGTTTAGAGATAATTTCTGGTTAATGACGTCAGAATTTACTGGTGTTTTGGAATGGATGTGAGAATGCTCTTTTCCGGAACGTTCTTGCCTGTGTGAACAGGGCTTTTTTAAATTTACTGGTAAAGTTGTTCCGGTAATTTTCCGTATATTTACCGGAATCACTGTGTGAAAGGGGCTAATGCCATCTATGGCTGAATGTGTCAGGAATATCGAAAACAAAACCAACTTAACCCCGCTCTTTTAGTGCTTGATCCATGCTGGCATTTCTCCAATTGGGTTTTAGGTTTTGGAAAGGGAAAAAAATTCCACCACCCTGTCCAAACTTTTAGGATCCAGGGTATCAGATTTGCACAAACCATATGCATAACGCTTTGGCTTGTTTCCCTCGCTCAAAAACTTGACAGTTCTCCTGTGCATAGCTACGGTTGCTAAGCTCGGGCGGGCTTAGCGAAGGGTCAATTGACTTGACTTAATAAACAAATTCATTTAAATCTTTGTATTGTTTCTCCTTTTATGTAAATGCATATTCATTCATTCATTCATTTTCTTTTCGGCTTATTCCCTTTATTAATCAGGTGTCACCACAGCGGAATGAACCGCCAACTTTTCCAGCATGTTTTTTACGCAGCAGATGCCCTTCCAGCCACAACCCATCTCATTTAGCCTACCCAATTCACCTATACCGCATGTCTTTGGACTGTGAGAGAAACCGGAGCAATCGGAGGAAACCCACACGAATGCAGGGAGAACATGCAAACTCCACACAGATACACCAACTGACCCAGCCGAGGCTCGAACCAGCAACCTTCTTGCTGTGAGGCGACAGCACTACCTACTGCATCACTGCGTCGCCCCCATTATTCATTTTTTATATTTCAGTGATATTATTAAACAATATGCATATGTTTAAACCAATTATAAACAACACAATTTGTAATGTCATATTTTTGTCTTTTAGTTGGCTTGAAAAACCACCTGTAGAAAACGCACTCGTTCATCTCTGACACTGTTCCAGACCTTTGCACCAGTTTGCACCTGACACGTTCTTAAAATCACTCCATGTTTCTATAAAAACATTGCGCATTGCTGAGTGTGCTTCAGACAGGTAAGTGGGCTTGACAAACCATCCATAGAAACTTTCTCTGTCTGTCTCTCTCTCTCTCTATATGCACTGAACACTTTACTTAAACTCCATCTTACAACAACTCAATAAGAAAAAACAATGTTTATTTGTGAATGTATCACAAATCATGCTGCACTACTAGTTTTCTTTAACCTTAAATACCGTTTTTGCACAATATCTTGCACAATATTGTTCTGTCTGTTGTAAAAGTACTTGTATAGTGTGTCTTAGGTTGTGTATAGTTTAAGTATTTATAGTATATGTATGGTTAGTATAGTTAGATTACTACTCTGGTATGTCAGTTATGTATAGGTTTAAAAAAGCTCTTACTTTCAGTGTTGGCTTCATATTTATGATTGGTTATTTATGTAGCACTGTGGTTCTGCGAGACACGACATTTCATTCCACTGTATGTCCACAGACATAGTGAAATGACAATAAAGCTTAACTTGACTTGTATTAGATGAGAAAACTGCTGTAGCTTTGTTTACCAAACAAGGGTTTTAATTGCATTTTGACTGTAGTTTAACATTTTTTTGTGTTTTTTTATATTTTTTTTTTTTGTGTGTTAGGTTTTCTTTTCAAATTCGCAGAATTTTTGTTATTTAACGCCGCACAAAATATCTAAAAAAAGTCAAGATTCAGCCTGACCCTGCTTATTAGTTATTAGGGGTGTAATATATCACAATTCTCAGGATTCGGATCACAATATGTTTTTTTTTAGTCACGGATCAAACCATTTTACAGATCAGCCATAAAGGGGAGGGGACAAATGTAATTTGCTTTCCATTTATTACAGAAGCAGCACTGCAAGAAACTTTCGGTTTTAACAAACAAAACTTAGAACCTGTAATTTTATTAAAGAATAACATGAAGAAATAATCAGCTGAATAAAAATGAATTGTAAAATATTCAGGACTGTGAAAAAAAATCAGTTGCGGATGACGCTAAATGTAGAAATCTAACATTATAATTTGTACAACCCATATTTATTTGTAGTCTCATTTTCAATAAATGGTTCAGTTACTCATTTATAAAATTCATTTATAAAATTTATACTCATAAAACTTCATGTTTCATTGCTAGATGGATAATTTTTGAACAATTATTCAGTGGCATATTTTCGATGGTTGGTTGTCGCCACCTATTGGTTAAATAACGTAATTGCTGCCTTCAACTTTCATTTTTGAGCGTCGCTAAATGCATATGACGGTGATTTTAATCTTTACAATAAACATCAGTGGTTTTATTATAAACTGTTTTCCCAGCACGTCTGTGTTATTTGACTAAGTTCTTAACTAACTCAGAAGACTCAAGACTGAATCTCTCTTGATTTTCGCGTTTTTTCAAACACAGAGTTGAGTGCAGCGATTCAAAGGATTAATAAACATATGCAAAATCACTATCATTTCAAATTGATGTTGTGTGGGTGTTGAGCTCCCGATCTTTTAATGATTAATCGTGCAACTTACACTGAATGCATCGACGCAGGCTAAACAAGTATTGACAGAAAACACCTTTAATAACCTAAGAAACCCACAATATTCCGAATAACCGAATAACCCACCACAACTTCTTCCATCTTCATTATGTTTTACAAGAAAGCCCAAATGCTTTCATACATGTGATTTGAACGACGTGAGAGGCGTCTCTTTCTGCGAAGTTAAAACAATGCTTTAATCTCTGGGTTACGTGCGTTTCAAATCGTGGGTTGTGATCCGTTTGGTGATTTATGTACAAAACAGTTGGTTAAGTAAATTGTTTTCTTTTAGCAGATATATTATATGACTCACTTTGTTTACAAAACAAGTGGATTTAATTAGATTTGCACTGTAAACTTTCAATGAAAGTTAAAAGGTTATTATTTTTAAATTATGTCATTTTCGTTTGTGTTAAGTTTATAGTTAATATATGCTCAAAATCATTCCACAGATTTTTACAAAATTCTATGTAGAAATAGCAATAAAGTCCACAGATTCTGTCTGGCCCTGCTTATTAAGGCTGATTTATACTTCTGCGTCAAGCACACGTGTGTGTTCCGGCAGCCTTCACATGGTCGCATAGCCCTGGGGAGCTCCAGATGGAAACCTTTGTTTTGTTTACCTTATAATTAAAGTTGTTGCACGTCTGCCGGTTCCCACCTCTAAATGAGCGAGTTTTAGCTACTTGTACATTAAGATAGTGTTAAGAAAAAACAAAACTCTCGCGAAAAACTCAATACAGAGGAACATAACATAAACTACTGCCAGCTAGTGTTTCGGAAATGTTATTGCAGAGCAACACAAACAGCACGCAGAAGTATAAATGCATGACTATGCGCAAGGCATGCGCCGTGGGTCACGCGTATTAACGCTAAACCAGCCTTTTTCTATGCAGCACTCATTACTCATGAAGGCTCATGCGGAATCTGCATTGTATTTGATGTGTTAATTTATAGTTCATTTACTCTACAGAATTTTTACTAAATTCCATTGCTGAAATAAAAGTCATCAGGTTCTGTCTGGCCTAGTTCACAGTGTGGATTGATTGAGATCGCATCACATACCTCTCAGCAGACTGTGAGTGTTGTGGTCTTGTGTGAGGGGTTCAGCAACAGTAGCCAGAAGGTTATTCAAGTCATCTGCAGTCTTGTATGACTGAAGCGCCTCCATGATGAGCTTGAAGTTCTCATGACTCAGGCATCTTCTCAGCTCCATCATGAAAGCCTTGCCAGTTTTTGCAGTTTGGGAAGTCACTGTTTCCTGAAGCACAGATAGCAGAAGAAATAGAATACATTATTATTATTAATAATAATAATAATAATAATAATAATAATAATAATAATAATAATAATAATAATAATAATAATAATTCCTTTGGTTGTATAAATCCATTTATTATGCTAATTCAATAAATGTGAGGGTAAGTTGTGTCATTATTACATTGCAAAATACTTTTTCACAAAAATAAAGACCAAAAAAGGGCTCTACACTACACAACTGTTCAAAAGATAGGAACTTTACGATGTTTAGGTTTTTTTGGGAATAAATTTGTTGATTTTACACGAAAGGGCCATACAAAATCCTCTAAATGTCAATTTCAATAAAACAAAAATAAACATGTTTAAGTTTTTTCATTATTATTACGACTTTTATTCTGAAAGGGCACATTAAATTAACAAATGTAAAAATTCTGTCATCATTTACTCACTCTTCACGTGTTTGAAAGAAACCTATTTGAGTTTTTTCTTTTTTCTTTTGTTGAAAACAAAAGAAGATATTGTGAAAATACTGGTTGCTGGGACCCATTGAATTCCATTGTAATATTTTTTCCCACTATGGCTGTCGATGGGTCCCATTACCCAGCATTCTTCAAAATATCTTCTTTTGTGTTCAACAGAAGAAAGAAACTCCAAAAGGTTTAAAACCACATGAGATGAAGGTAATAAAATGTTTATTTTTGGGTGATCTAACTCCTAAAGTTGACATTAAATACATTTACATTATCAGATTTATTTCATTTAATACAAAGAATATTTCTTTTTGAAATAAATTAGCAAATTGTGAATTCATTATTTTTTAAGCATTAACTCTACATTAATAGACGTTAGTAAGCAGTTTATAACTGCAGATACAAATACTCTATTCTTGACTCAAAAGCACATGTATAATATGCTTAATAATGTTATTTTCATACTTTGTAACTGATTAATTTTTCATTACTAAATTAAGTATCGCATTATTTACACATCTTTTGTATTTAAGAGTAGTTGGGGATTTTAAGATCATTCAGAATGAGTTAGTAAATGATTAATAAACTATTCAAATCAACCTTTATATCTTATTATTCAGGCATATACTAATAGTTAATGTGTATGTTAATAAATGCTTTATTTACTTAATCTAGTGAGGACTATTTATGCTTTATAAATCCCTAATAAATGACACTTAAAGGCTTAGTATCAAATGAACAATAAATATTTGCAATCTTATCTAAAAAGTGAAATTACTGTAAAGTTTAAACATTGCTAAGAAACATGAGTGTTAAAATATAACATAAAACTGGATAACAACAACAATATATTTTAACAATACATTATGATACAACATTTTAATGTTATTTAGCGATGTTTAAGCCGTACAGTAATTTTATTTTAGATAAGGTTATTTATAAGGGATGATTTATGATTTATAAAGCATGGGTAGTCCTCACTTTAGATCAGGTCACAAAACTGCATGAAGTTGACTTAATAAAGCATTTATTAACATACATAGTACTATTAGTATACACCTAAATAATAGGATAAAAATGTTAACCTGAATAGTTCATTAATCATTTACTTATGCATTCTGAACAATCTATAAAAATCAGCAGCTTCTCTCGAATAACTAGTTTGTAAATAATGCAATACTTAACTTGGTAATGAAAAATAATAATTAACAAAGTATGAAAAAAATTATACGAGCACATTATATTTATCCTAAGTCAAGAGTAGAGCATTTGTATCTGCATTTGTATTTGTTTACTAACATATGTTAATATGGATTTAATGCTGAACAGATAATGAATTCACTATTTGTTAATGTTTAATAAATGATTCATTCTGTAGCTATTATAAAGTGTTACCGGCAAAGGTAAGATTAATCACAATATGCGTGTGCCTTCTATATACACTTGTTTCACGAACATATCTTATATCAAAATATAAATAAACATTTTACATTAAATAAACATTCTAATACATACATAAATATTTACACAGTACACACATACAGTTGAAGTTAGAATTATTATCCCACTTTGAATTTATTTTTCTTTTTTAAATATTTCCCAAATGATGTTTAACAGAGCAAGGGAATTTTCACAGTATGTCTGATCATATTTTTTCTTCTAGAGAAAGTCTTATTTGTTTTATTTCAGCAAAAATAAAAGCAGTTTAAATTTTTTAAAAGCCATTTTAAGGTCAAAATTACTAGCCTCTTTAAGCTATTTATTTTTTCGATAGTCTACAGAAAAACCATCATTATACAATAACTTGCCTAATTACCCCAACCTGCCTAGTTACCCTAATTAACCTAGTTAAGCCTTTAAATGTCACTTAAAGCTGTATAGAAGTGTCTTGAAAAATATCTAGTAAAATAGTATTTACTGTCATCATGGCAAAGATAAAAGAAATCAGTTATTAGAAATGAGTTATTAAAACTATTATATTTAGAAATGTGTGAGAAAAAATAAACAGGGGGACTTCAACTGTATATGTCAAAACAAACTTTTTATTTTGGAAGCAATTAATCTTTGCCCACAGCTTATTATTATTATTATTATTATCGTCATTATTATTATATAAAAAAAGACTAATCAAAAAATAATAATAATACAGCTTCCTCATAGTCTTATTATACTGAGCATACTGGGGTATTCTGCATATACCAATGAAATTTAAAAAAAATGAATTAAGATGCCTCACCCGTTCTTGAACCACTTTAATTTTCCGTTTCCCGCCCCTCGATTCATCATCCAGACGTTTGTCATGCTGGAGAGAAAGAGTAGACAAGCGACTCGCCTGCAGGGTCAAAAAACCAATGAGAGAAATGGAAAATTAGTGAAAAAGATTTGCTCACAAGTTACGGCACGTGCAAAAAAAAAATTATAAGCTAATCTGATGAAAGGAAAAGGAATTGATGATAAAGATAAAAAGAGATCAAAGTTGTCATTCAAAACCCTGATCGTGATTTATGAGGCAATTCTTTACCATTCATATCCCATTTACTCAGCAAAAAAATCCATTTTCTAGGTTATTCACTTTCAATTTCTCTGAGAAAAGTCTTGTGCTCTTCCATTAGGCTATCTTATGAATTCAGAAGATCTGGAAATTGTTGCAAACATTGTATTGGACAGTTTTTATCATACTTGTCTTTTTTACACAGCGGCACTATACATCACTATCCACTTTCATTATATGGACAAAAAACGCCCGGCTTTCTGCATTACATCTCATTTAGTGCTAAACGTTGGAGAGAAAACAAAATTGGTCTCACCCTTTCCTCCCCAACCATGCTGTCTTCCCTTTCTCCTTTGTTGGTTGTGTCATCCAGGGCGTCCAGCAGGCTGACTGGTTTCCTTTTGCTTGTCATCTCCATCTCATATTGAATGCAAAGTCTGGCTGCACCTTCTCGTCCTGAATGTTCTTCTGAGTCTGAAACATCAGTCATTTTTCCTGACTTGTAACTAGGGCTGCACAATATTGGAAAAATCTGACATTGCGATATTTTATTTTTCTGCGTTATTTATTGTGATATGAATACAATTTCACTATATGACTTGAATAGCTATATTTCAGAAAAAAAAACTCCTTAATTTAGATTGGTTGGGTTGATTTTGTAAAGGTGTGAATCATGTATAAAAATAATAATAAACAAATAGCAAGCAAGAATAATTACAATAGAGCAAACGAAAAAGTCAAATAAACAGTGTTTTATGGTTTTCTGGACAGTCAAACAGTACATTTATTTCAGATAAAATAACTTTCAGATGTAAAATAACACTGTTTAGTCGTCATTGTATAAATTATTCAGTAAAATTATTCTTTATTAAAGTAGCAAATGTTTCACGTTATTGTGCCTCTACACTTCTTTAAATGCCTTTAAAACACGTGCAAAAGATAACGTTTCCCTCTGTTGTGGTTATACTTTGCAATGACATCACAACTCTCAATTGTTGTTCAACTATAATCCCAAATTAACACTGCATATCCTGTGATGTGACACACACATTGCGATATCGAAAAGATATATTGTGCAGCCCTACATGTTAAATCATTGTCCAAGGCATTTTTACAGAACTGCTTTTGGGCATTCTTAAATATCCAAGCTTTTTAGAAATCATCGTGATACTAAATGACACTCAAAGACAAAATGATATTGTATTAAAAGTTATTTGTAACATAATCACTTCTTTTTCACATTCTAGGGCTCTTGTGTTTTTCTAAGCTATGAAAGAAAATAAATGGAGTTTTACCATTTAAATAATTATTAGATTTAAATTAGGATTCGATTTAAACTAATTAAATTAGGATACAATTAACCATCTTAAAATTGCACTGATCTGGTGGGGAGAGTGGAAAAAAAAGCAGAAAATATATATTTTAAACTTTTAAGTGCAAAATCATTTTAAGGATGAATAATTTAAGGAAAACTAAACGTTTCACACTCGAAACACAAACCATAAAGTGAACAAAGTTTCTGTTTTCATAGGCCACACTGCCACTGTTTTTGACCAAATAAATATAACTATAAAATCTTAAGAATTATAAGAAATTTTATAATATTGTGTATTTATATTATGGTATTATTATTTTATATTATATAAATTTTATTACTTATATCAGGGGTGCTCAACCCTATTCCTGGAGAGCTACCTTCCTGCAGAGTTTAGCTCCTACCCTGATCAAACACACATGAACCATATTAAAGGTGCAGTATGGAACTTTGACACCCAGTGGATGAAATAGATATTGCATTACTGGATCAAAACAAACGGAAGCGCAGGTCGCCAGATTGAGGACCAACAAGGCTGATTAAACTCATGTTCCATATAAAAGCAACGGCACCCGATAGAAGGAATATTTTCCATATTAAAAGGAGTTTTTGTTCTAACCAACACATCGAATTGACATATTAGAAACGGCTTTTATTTCTCACAGGTGAACAACAGAAAACTATGATCAACAATGAAGACAATGATCACCTCAGGTACATCACATGAGCTTCATTCAGTGTTAAATGCTAATAATGTGAGTTTGAATGCCATTTTACGTGACATTTATTGCCATACTACTGAAAGCAGCAGCAGATAGTTCACCTCAGATCTTAAAAAATAAAATAAACCGTATGAAATGGAACTTTAAATCTCTGAAATATTGCAAACCAACACATATCAGTGATTCAGCATGTACATTTAATAATGTTAAAGAGGTTTAATATGTATTAATGATTAATGCTTATCACTGCAAATCTTATCATGTAGCATGTTGTTATGACACAGGGTTACAATGTAACCTGCTCACCTAATGTTTACATTCAAAACATTTATATTATTTGCTAATTAATAACCTCATGTGGAACTCTGAATCTGCTTCTGATTCCGGAGTCTGCTACTGTCCACTGAGGGTCGCGTTTTAGTCATGGACACATGTTTTGAGAGCCTTTCTAAATGAAATATGTATTTTCCATGAAGGCAACCCGGGGTGCTGAAATATAACTGGCTATACTGGCAGTGGGTGGGTTAAAAGAACTAAAACAAAGACAGATGTTCCGGCACAGAAAACATATTTTCAAAGCAGAATATCTGACTTCAGCATTGTTTTTTACATAAACAAAAATGTTCACTTAGCATGTTTCTTAAATATCTGCAAACATAATATGGTATTTTATGCTTTAGAAGAGTCAAAAACTTACATACAGCATCTTTAATTAGAATCAGGCAGATGTGTTTAATATGAGTTGCATCTGAAATCTGCAGGAAGGTAGATTTCCAGGAACAGGGTTGGCCAACTGTGATTTATATCATTGTATTTTTTGCATTTTAATACTATTGTACAGTAAAAAAAAAATGTAAATAGTATTTTACTGCAAAATAACACCACTAATA
The DNA here is from genome assembly GCF_903798145.1 of Danio aesculapii. Taxonomy (NCBI): domain Eukaryota; kingdom Metazoa; phylum Chordata; class Actinopteri; order Cypriniformes; family Danionidae; genus Danio; species Danio aesculapii. The sequence continues at coordinate 15,705,844 of NC_079445.1, forward strand.
AGCATGTTATTAACTAAAAGGTTATATTGCTGTTTTTTAAAGTAATAATCATATTTTCATTTTGACAATGAGAACAGATTATAATGACGCTTTTTTTGTTCTGTTTTATTTGAAAATCCGGTGACATTTAAGAGCACTCCTGAAAGCTTCTCTTCCATTTTATGACACAATGCTTAAAATATGTTTAAGATAATGCCACAACAGCAAGTATGCACAGTAGTGATGTTAACCGAATAATTGTGAGTAAATCGCATACAAAATAAAGGATTGCGTCAATGTGTCATGCAAAGATATTTCTATAACTATATTTCCTTCTGTCTCTCAACATCCACATTACTCCTGAGTCGCCACACACTCCAACTCTAGTTGCATTTCGCAGAAACCTACACTCTCTCTCACTCAATAGACTTTCCACCATTGTTTCAGACTCTCTTCCTCCAACTTGCAAACTCTCTGCACTTGATACGAACAGTGCCACTGATACACTTTGCTCCACACTAGCATCATGTCTAGACAGACTATGTCCTCTTACATCCAGGTCAGCCCGTGCCAGTCCTCCTGCACCCTGGCTCTCTGATGTTCTCCGTGAGCATCGCTCAAAACTTCGGGCTGCAGAGAGAATTTGGCGAAAAACTAAAAATCCTGAACAGCTCATAACATACCAAACTCTTCTGTCCTCCTTCTCGTCTGAGGTTACTTCTGCAAAGCAGACGTACTTTTGTCAGAAAGTCAACAGTGCCACCAATCCTCGCTTACTTTTTAAAACATTTTCCTCCCTCCTATATCCTCCTCCTCCACCCGCATCCTCCACACTCACTACTGATGACTTTGCTACATTATTTTGCACCAAAACTGCAAAAATCAGTGCTCAATTTGCGGCACCTACAACAAACACGCAAGATACACCACCAACACTACACACACTCACCTCTTTTTCCCAGCTCTCCGGGTCTGAGGTGTCCAATCTCGTGCTATCTAGCCATGCAACCACCTGTTCGCTTGATCCCATTCCTTCTCATCTCTTACAAGCCATTTCTCCTGCAGTCATACCAACACTGACTCACATAATTAACACATCTCTTGACTCTGGTTTATTCCCTACTTCATTTAAGCAGGCTAGGATAACCCCACTGCTAAAGAAACCCAACCTGGATCAAACGCTACTTGAAAACTACCAACCGGTATCCCTGCTTCTATTCATGGCCAAGATTTTGGAGAAAGTAGTGTTCAATCAAGTCCTGGACTTTCTTACTCAAAACAACCTCATGGACAACAAGCAATCTGGCTTCAAGAAGGGCCACTCAACTGAGACTGCCCTGCTCTCGGTCGTGGAGGATTTCAGACTGGCTAAAGCAGACTCTTAATCATCTGTCCTCATCTTGCTGGATTTATCAGCTGCTTTTGACACTGTAAATCACCAGATCCTGCTATCTACGCTTGAGTCACTGGGCGTTGCAGGCACTGTTATTCAATGGTTCAGATCTTACCTCTCTGACAGGTCATTCAGGGTGTCTTGGAGGGGAGAGGTGTCCAACCTACAGCATCTAAACACTGGGGTACCTCAGGGCTCTGTTCAATGTCCATTCTACACGACATCTTTAGGACCAGTCATCCAGAAACATGGATTTTCCTACCACTGCTATGCTGATGATACACAGCTATACCTCTCTTTTCACCCTGATGATCCCTCGGTTCCAGCTCACGTCTCAGCCTGCCTGTCAGACATTTCACACTGGATGAAAGATCATCATCTTCAGCTTAACCTCGCGAAAACAGAAATGCTTGAAATTTCTGCCAACCCGACTCTACACCATAACTTTTCAATCCAGATGGATGGGGCAACCATTACTGCATCCAAAATGGTAAAAAGCCTTGGAGTAACGATTGATGACCAACTAAACTTCTCTGACCACATTTCTAGAACTGCTCAATCTTGTAGATTCGCACTCTATAACATCAGAAAGGTCCGACCCTTCATACCTGAACATGCAGCTCAACTTATTGTTCAAGCTCTTGTTCTCTCCAAACTGGATTATTGCAACTCTCTACTAGCCGGGCTTCCAGCTAATTCTATCAAACCTCTTCAGCTGCTTCAGAACGCAGCAGCACGAGTGGTCTTTGATGAACCCAAAAGAGCACGTCACTCCACTACTCACCCGTTTGCACTGGCTGCCAGTTGCTGCTCGCATCAAATTCAGAGCTCTGATGTTTGCTTACAAAGCGACCTCTGGCTTTGCTCCTCCTTATCTGCTCTCACTTCTGCAGATATATGTGCCCTCCAGAAACTTGCGTTCTGTGAATGAACGTCGCCTTGTGGTTCCATCCCTAAGAGGGAAGAAATCACTTTCCCGAACACTCGCATTCAATCTGCCCAGTTGGTGGAATGAACTACCTATCTACATCCAAACAGCAGAGTCACTTGCTGTCTTCAAGAAACGACTAAAAACTCAACTATTTAGTCTCCACTTTCCTTCCTAATCTGTAACTGCCTCTCTGGCTATACCTCTAACTGTACTCTCTCTCAAAAAAAATAAATAAATAAAAAAATTTACTAATGCTTTGCTTCTTAGACTTTACACACCTGAAACTTGTCTATAGCACTTGTTCACTGCTGCTCTTATAGTTAATAGTAAATTATACAGTCTTATAGTAAATTGCTTCCTTGTCCTCATTTGTAAGTCGCTTTGGATAAAAGCGTCAGCTAAATGACTAAATGTAAATGTAAAGAAAAGAGATTAACTAATGAGATTAACTAGCCTGATCCATAAAATATAGTCTCAGGTACACTTTTTAATCAAACTTACCTCATATGCCGACATGATGCCTGTGAACTGCAGAGCTTGTGCAAATAAACCCACATCACTAAGAACAGATTCTTTTTTACTGCTCTTTTCTTACTACTGCCATTTGTGCTGAGTTAATTTTGTTAGTGAGAGCAGATTTGCATATTCATTTAAATTTTGATGGTCGTTATCAATTTCCTTTTTTTTGTATTTTATGTTTATTGTTAACACTCACTTGAGTACAATCATACAATATTTCAAAATACATTTGGATCTCAGTACGTGACCTTAAATGACATACAATTTACATACATTATTGGCAGGTGTTCCAACTCTACATATACTCAAATTATGGTAAAATATAAAAAGAAACACAGCATAAGAATCAAAAGGAAGTTATAATAATAATACAAATTTTAACAACTAATTACATTCAGAGTGAGAACGAGGGTCCTAATATATTTCCTTTAAGAATAATCTTAAGTGATCACCATCATTATACACATCAGGTATTACACAGAATACATAGTCGTTATCAATTTTCTAGTTATATTTTCCAACTTTTTCCTTCTACTTAAAGAAGGGGAAAAGGTTTGGTGTGAATACAGCCAGTAATTGAATTCAGTCTCTTTTAAATAACTTGAATTGAACATGAAGACCTTTTAATTTATTTATTTATCTGTATTTTTTGATTTCCTTTATTTTGTATAATCATTTGCTCACTGGGTCTCAGAACAGCTTGATTCCCAGTAAAGTAACTTACTACACTTATATAATCAACTACAATTCAGCAAATGGCATAAACGACTTTTGCCTAAATGACCTTAGAAACCAGTAGTGCGTACATTTGCTTAATTAAATCACAGCTAACATGATTTGACAAATCCCACATGCAGCATTAATACAAGAACCAAGAGCCTCATGAAAAAGACAAATAGTGGTGAGCTCACCTAATTTTCTCCTTTTTAGGCTGGGGACGTGAGCGTCTAGTGTTTTGGCCTTTTGATAGATGTCACTGGGCCAGACACTCTTAGTAGGACAGCTGGAGCCTGTGTTGAGCAGTCTGGTGTCTGCCTGATTCTCATGGCCATCTCCCTTTCTTTTCTTAACAGGAACCGGTCTCTGATACACAAATTAAACAATGAATGTTAACCATGGGACGATAAATGGTTTCAAGGTTTACCATGAATTGGAAAAGCCAAGGTTTTAAAACCGTCAAAAAACTCAGTTATATTGTTCCTACGGTATATGTAAGCTTTTTTAATAAGGTTTTTTATGTTTTGTAAAAATAAAAATTGTTTTTATTTAAACTGATGAAGCTAGCAGAAGTCAATGATTTATTTTAATAATCTAGCCGGACATATTTACTGTTCCAAAATACTTGTTTTGTTATTTTGTTATAAATTTGTTATTTTTTTACCAAGATATTTAAAAAGAGTTATTTTAGAGCAGTAATCACAATACTGTGAAATCTTGACATTTTAATCCAAAGTTATCAAACCATAAGAAATTATACTGGCCCATGCCTAATGAATGTGCACCTCTTAAACTGAATGGTTAAAGTTGCAGCCCATAAGTTTTGCATCTTTGTCGCCATCGCTGGTTGAACTGTGCAACTGCAGTTATTTGCAGAAAAGAGTGGAGGAACTATGACCTCAATTTGTATGCAAAAACCTGAAAGTGAGTTAGCATTTTAGCAGTTCCTGTTCCCTCATCCCAAAATCAATGGGTTTTTTCAATGGGATTTCGGTTAAATTGCTTAAATAAGGTTTGTGGCTAACACAAACTCAAGATACTCTCATGTTTTATTCTACGACATAAAACACCAGTTACATCACACTCTTGATTTTTTTAATCTGTTACACTACTTTATAACAATTTTTTTAGGGGTTTTTCACCTTTTATAGGATAGTATGGAGGACAGACAGGAAAGCACTGGGAGCAGAGAGAGGGGAAGGATGGGCATAGGACCTTGAGTCAGGAATCGAACTCGGGTCGCCCTGAGCACTATGGTGCGATATGCTGGCACACTTAACCACTAGGCTATTGGTACCGACTATGTTACACTACTTTAAAAAGACGGTTGCTATCAAGTTGCTAAATGGGACTAGAGGCAGTGTCTGAGACATTATACGTCATCGTGCTGAACTGTTCTGGAACGCAGCCTGCTTGCGTTGAGCAGTTAGATTTGTCTATAATTTCAGTATTTTCATGAAGAGTATTTTATAGTTTGTAGTGTTTATCTAATTGGGAATTCTTATTGTGTGTAGATAATGCCTTTGCTTGTAAAGAGTCAAGACAGATTAATTTGTTGATCCTTTATTTTAATTAAACATTATGATTAACATTGATTAATCACATTAAGATACTGCTTACCAGTGCAGCCTGTCTCTTTCCTGCTCTCAGTCATGCAAACATGTGAATAAATGTGTAAAAATATACATATATATTAAGTGTCATTTTAACATGATCAATTGCTTTTTTGTCGGTTTTAACACATTTAACTTTGTCATAACTGCAGTATTTAGACTCCTCCTTAAAAATGTGTAGCAAATGTGACTGTATGGGCTGCTTTTCGTTGTACTTCGTGACAAAAAAAGAATACTGAATGCTGTTCGCTATCTATGATGGGACTTGCAGGCATAGACTTGTCCCTCACGCCTCATTTCTGTTGTCTGTTGCTAACGTAAGCGGGATGTATGCACGCGAGCAATACACTTATTTAAATACGTCTGATGATAATACTATGTAGGCACATTTAAATATACAGTTTTAAAACTTTTACAACAACCGTAAAGCAAAACAATATGTATTTCCCACGTAATAAAAACTATCCAAAAAGCACGTAGGTCTATGTGTTTTTGCATATTTATTTGTTTATAAAACGTGAATTATAATATAATAAACTGAGAGAGTAAATCTTTGTCATGGAGCATATTTCTAAAAATAAACTTGAACAGTTGTCTGTTGTAGAATAGTGCTGACGTCACAGGCAAGTGGCCCGAAGGTACTGTAGTCCATTTCTAGCCTAATGTTAGCTTTTCGAGTTCTTGCGTTTGCATTTAAGATCAAAAGTACTAAAAGTATTTTCATGTGAGAATTATCCGGTTGGACAAAACGTGTAAGTGTTTGAGCACAGAGCCTATTATTTGCAATCTTCGAAAAGTCTATGGGAAAAACCTATGGGGATTTTGTTGAGGGAACCATCAATTATGCTAGCAGCCGATTAGCCTACAAGGTGACGTCATAGTTCCTCCACTCTATTCTACTCTTTTCATGAGTTGATTGTCAGTGCAGCTACTCAGTGCAGATAAATCTGATGTTTTGCTGTGTGTGTGGCTGTCAATCACAGTACCATTCGGGATACCAAACTTTGAGATTGTACGTCTTGACAGTTCGACACAAAGTAAGCAAGCAACATTTGTTCTGACCAACTGAGTGGAAAAAAGTATTACAATAAATTCCACAACACGCCAGTGGTGATTAAATCTAATAGCATTTAGCTTATATAACATCAAACCATGCAAATTATTATTACACGTTGTTCTAATATTGCTAATCTTTAAAATGTGTGACTATGAATTTAGTGTTTTTTTTATGTGGCGGATGCCCTTCCATCTGCAACCCTACACTGACAGTCCACCAAGGGTGTACTCACACAAGGCACGCTTGTCTTGAACCGTGCTCAGGCGCAATCCCTTCTCCCCCTCGGCCCGCACTAACATTACGTCATCGATGATGCGACTGTTCAATTTAACAGAAGATAAGCGGTCTCACTCTGTACGATGGAGATTGCTTTAGTTCTATTGTTTTGTATCATTTTAAATTGTTTGGGATGCGATGACACAGAGTCAACAGTTTCGTTCATTGAAAAGTAACAATGATTCATAAATCCATATGAAACAGTCCCTTAAATGTGACATCAGGTCTTCAGTTTCATGCTCATGCATGCTTTGCACTCACACTACAAGTGTACCAAGCCAACGGAACCGCACCTGGGCCCGATTCAGAGCACTCACACTTGTCAAAAAAAACTGGGAAATGGGGGTTAAACGCGCCTGGGCACAGTTCGGATAGCCTAGTGTGAGTGTAACGGAGGCCTCATTCCTCTGACCTCTAAAGGTGCTCTAGCGACAGACGCTAGAGGCCACGGTCTTTAGCCTCCTTCTTAGAGCAACCGACTCCCTTGCGGAAGGTCGCCGGTTCGATTCCAGCTCGGAGCGAGTTGGGTGGTGTAGGACCGGCGGGGTTACAGGAGTACACCCTAACTTGTGCTTGGAAACACCTATACACTTTCTTATTCACACACACACTCATTTAATTTATCCAATTCACCTATACAGCATGTCTCTGGATTAGGGGGGTACCTGTGTGTTCACACCGAAAGCGGCGAGAGCGTCAAAGTAGCCGAAAGTCATTCATATTCAATGTGAGCTAGCGGCAATTAGCAGCGAGGAGCAGCGCAGCACGTCTTCGCCAGTGTGGGCATCGAAAAGAGTTAAAATCAAGTCCACTTTATGGTAATGTGCTATGACCCGGTTCGGCGGCAAGCAATCAGAATGTAGAAGTCCATCACTTAAGATGAGTCCAGAGAACACAGTGTTGTGAACTCCGACCACACTTGTTCCCAAGTATTTACAATGTTTTCTTACAGGGACATGCATTAAAAAAAAAGTTACTGGCGAGTTACTGAACTGTTAATTTTTTTTTCTTTAAAAAAAGCGAATCTCATGCAAGAGTACAAAACTGTATTGGATAAGTGGAACAAAGCCACACCACGCACAACAACTTGATCTTTCATTGTTAAATGTATTTAATAAAAAGTGTGCAACATTTTCACGCTAGAAAGCATGTTTTATGTGGAAATGTAACTGATTTGCTGATATGCTGCAACAGCTCCTTTAAATAAAGATCAATGTAGCGAATTTTAACGCTCTCACTGGTGGAGCTGTGAAGGCAGACAGCGTTGTCACCAGGGTCACCAGAGCGAACTTTGATGCTCTCATTGCCTTCGGTGTGAACGCACAGTAACTAGGATACCCGGAGGAAACCTACAAGAACATGGGGAGAACATGCAAACTCCACAAATTTCATATAAGGATATTGTTATTTTAACCCAAAAGGAAAAAAGAAAATGTTCAAAACCTTGGTATATTTCCTGCGAAAACCTACCAATATCACTCCAACTATAAAATATCATTAAAAGCATATATTTGTGAATCAGGTTAAGGTACAGTAATGACAATCGCTGATTGCTTAAAAATCATTTCTTGTAATTAAAAAAAAAACAGGCTGTAGCTTTAAAGAAAACATACAGTAAACGAGAAACACTTACAGTTTTTTGCGCTGTTCGAAAGAATTGAGCCACATCACGGACCATAGTACCAAAGCCATCGTAAATCTTAACATATGGCCTCACCCAGGAAGGAAGCTGATTACGGGCATCTGTGCTTTTAAACCTGGATAATAAACCCAGAACATTAAAGGGCTAGTTCAGTCAAAAATGAAAATTCTGTTATGAATTACTCATGTCGTTGCAATCCCCCGAGACCTTCATTTATCTTCAAAACACAAATTAAACAGAGAGCTTTCCAATTCGCCACAGACGGATAGAAGTTGAGAGAAGGAACCAAAAAAATTGTCAAAACATTCCATTTGGCTTCAGTGGCTCAACAGTAATCATGCGAAGCTCCAAGAACAATTTTGCGCACCAAAAATCTGTCAATATGACTATGTTCGCCTATATAATCTCTTCCATATCAGGTTGTCAGAGTTCATGTTTCTATGAATAATATGACATACTGCCGTAAGAGTAAACGCAATACACATGTGGCAAACACACAACCCTGACTTGACACAGGAAACACTGGTAAAGAACACTGGTGGAGTTTCGTATGATTACAATTGAACCATCGAAGTTACCTGGAATGTTTTGACAATGTTGTTGGTCCCTTTTCTGGACTTCTCGTGACCGTTTCTGTCTATGGAGGCTCTTGGATTTCTTCTAAAATAAGTTAATTTGTGTTCTGAAGATGAATCAATGAATGTCTCATGGGATTGAAATGACATGAGGGTGAGTAATTAATAGCTAATCCTTTAATATGGATGTACTTGCTCTACAGTCGAACTGGGAATTGCTGTAGCTATTACCTGTGATCACAGAGAAAGATGGCTCCATAGTCTTCTCTGTGACGGATCACTCTGCCAATGGCTTGATTCACAGCTCGAGAGGCCTGCTGTCTGTACCATTCCTGGCCAGTCAGATACTGAACAACAAGACATACCATATAAGAACACATACATTGAATACCTCAAACATAAACAGTTTACTGCAGGCTTTCTTTACACCTTGAATATATGCACACATTTTGATTACTTTCAAAAGTTACAAATTTATTTCAATTCAGATATTCAAAACAAGTTCATTGTAAAGAAAGGCATTCAATGAAGTTATATGTTTAAAGCATTTTAATAAATAGGTGGATGAATAATTACCAGAGTTAGGTGTAACTCCTTCCACAGTAACGTGTTACTCTATTCTAATTACATTTTTAGGAACACAGTAATGTAACGATTTACATTTAGATTTGTGTAATTTGATTACAGTTACTAAAGTCAGTGTAATTGTGTTACTTATGTTACAAATATGTATTTTAGAAAACAATATTTGCTTCTTTTTAAATCATGTTTTCGGCTGGAATGTCAGTTTTGCAAGCTGAAAAGAGATAACGAGAGTGGTTGCTTCTTCAAGTGGAAATGCAGACATTTCATTGAGCGTAAAAACAAAAGCATTACTGTGAACTGCAGTCTATGACTCTAAAGAACTTTCAACTGCTTTCAACTTGACCAGCAACTTTTTTAAGCACTTAAACAGAAAGCATTCTAGGACAATACTTGTTGCCACAGGGGCCCAACTCAGCCTAAACAGGCTAAATTGAATTTTTGTGCAGGATCGGGAGTGAAGGTATCTTCTGAAAATGTGAAGAGAAGTGTAGCTGCTTATGGGGCCGTTTACATATTGAGTCTTTTGCACACGCAAGTTGTTATTTTCAATGAAGGCATGCAACTTGCGTGCATATTGGGAGGGATGCGCATGTGGCACGCATGTGGCACGCAAGTAGCGCGACACGCACACGTATTGCAGATTTCATGTATTTAACCTTTGAGCATTTACGGTTTGTCTCCACAAACACAGACATAGTAAGCTGTGTTTTTCCTACTATCAATATCAATGGTTACAATTATCCAGTTTTGTTAAAAATGTCTTCTTTTGTGTTCAAAAGAACAAAAAAAAAAAACATAAACAGGTTTGTAACAAATGAAGATTAAGCAAATGATAAGTGAATTTTAAGTTTTTGGCGAACTATCTCTTTAAATCTTTTGAATTTGTCAATAAGCTGTGTTAAAAAAATTGTTATGTTATTCAGTGAATATTAAATTACTGAAAACGTTTATATTTAATACATTTTAAAAGTAACTTCAAAGTAATAAGCAATCTGATTACTTTTTACCAGGGCTTAATTTGAGCCAGAACAAGCCGGATCCAGATCGGGCACCTCTGAAATCTGATCCGACCTCATTTTACCAATCCCCCTCCTTCATGCACACCCACCTCACCCCGCTCCTCAGTTTCTTCCGCGACTCCTCAACCCGCTTCACTTTCATCCGCCAACTTCACTTTCACCCCCCACCCTCTTCACTTCAGTCCACGGCACATCTTCCACCTCTGATAACATGCCGTATCCTTTACCCCAATCTGTTCCTGGACCTTGCAATTTACAAATTAAGCACTGCTTTTTACAACAACTAATTAGTAATGTAATCAAATTACAATTTAGTAACTTGTAATCTACTACTTTAAGTAACTTATAGCCAACACTGATAATTACTAAATCTGTCAACTAGTGCTTAAAAAATTGGCAAGGTTTTAGATGTTTTTTTAATGGCTATAAAGGTTTTGTGTCAAGGCTACATTTACTTGACCACAGATACAGTAAACACTATTACAAATGAAACATTTATTTGTGTGACAGTAAAAGTATAATTCCCAAATGCCATTACTTCAAATCCATCAGAAATCATCCCATTATGCGGACTTGGAGATCACAAAACATTTATTCTTATTATCAGTGTTACCTTTACTCCGCTAATTTTATTCCTGCACATTTCGTCCAGATACTGCATTTTTAGCACCACTCTGGGGTCCATCCTGGGGGGAAAGGGAAGTCCAGTGATAACAACCCCTCGACCGTATGTGTCAGCAAAATCCAATCCTTCACTTGCCTAGGAGAACGATGAAAAAATAAAAAAGTGATAATATTACTGATGGTTAATAATAAATATTTATTGCATTAAATATTTATTGTCTTACCTTTCCTCTACACACAGCAAAAAAGCTGCCTCCACTAGAGTTTGGGTCATCCACCTTGCCATAATAGCCATCAATCACCTGAAGAAAAAAAAATCTATATGTATACATGTACAGTGCACCGCATAAATGAGTCAACCCCTTTATAAAAAAGAATATTTGTATCCATTTCACAATGAATATAGACATTATATTTTGATATATTTAAACAAAACAGTTTTATTAAGAAGATATATTTGTTAAAATAAGAGATTGGTCACGGAACATCATTAGAAATAAAAAAATAATCCTTTTTTTTTTTTAAACTTCCCAAGTTCTGCAGGTTGCAATGTCCCAAATTTTGATTGCCAATCTTAAGCCAATTGTAAAGGTTTGTTTTGGTTTGAAATTTCCCCAACCAATCGCAGATTTATTTATTTATTATTAAATAAATAACCCAATGTTTTTTAGAGTGTAGCTATCTTGGTATTTCCAGCATTTTATGTTTCCAGTATTGCTAGCACTGCGACCCGAAATATTTGGAGCTTCCTTACCTGGGTCCAGTATGCTTGGGTCATTACTATTAGGTGCTAAAGGCGAATCAGTGAGACTTTGTTGTTTTTGTGAAGGACAAATTACAAATTTATCCATTTTTTGGTCAGCCAGGAGATAAAATGAACTGCTAATTTTTTTTTTTCAAATATGATGTGACCCCCACAGAGCTCACTGCAGCCTTCTTGTGGGCTGGGACCCCCCTGTTGGGAACCGCTACTCTACTGCACGCATTATGATAAATCTATAAAAAAAATATTTGACTGTTTTTCCTTTCTTAGAATGGCTTAACTTGAAGTGCAGTAAAAACATTTTTTGGGAAATTGTTTTTAAAGTACTTTATGATATGTTGCCATATGGCAACAACGTAAATATATTGCACATTCCACTGTTGGACCAATAGTTGAGTTAAAAATATTTGGTGCTTTGTTGGGTTATTTTGAACCTTTATTGGGTTATTTATTAATAACTCAATCAGTTGGGTTAAATGTTTGGCGCGTTGTTGGGTTATTTTTAGCCTTTGTTGGGTTATTTATATAAAACCAGTTGGGTTAAAAAAAATTAATTTCAACAGTCAACTGATTTAACTGACAGAATAGCCGTATTAATATGCGTACGTAATGTTGTTTTTACGTTGTAAAGTTTATTTTAGCTTTGACGCAATAAAATTGTTATTTTTATCAAATTACCTTTCCGTGTGGTGTTTTTTAGATTCGTTTCACCAGCACTTTTAATTTGATGATACAAACACGCGCTTCATAGCCGATCTATATACAGATAAAAGCATTTTCTCTACCTCCGTGTTCATTTCTACAATTTTTTTCAGAGGAAATGATATATGACACATATTTGAGATATTAGTGGTTAAGCCACTTATTGGCAAAATAACCCCACAAATTAGTTATTTTTGCAACCCAAATTGTTGGGTTAACCTTAACAACTCAATGGATTGGGGTAAAATAAATAATAAATGGTCTGTCACTAAAAGTGAGGGGGACGTAACCTGTGTACACTGTGTCTGAGTATATATATGCATGATGTTTAAATAACAGACAGCAGAAGAAGTTACCTCTGTAAAAGTGCCTTTACCCCTCGGCTCTACAAACATGGGTTTCACACTTTCAATGCGATCTGCATGTCCTTTTGCCTGGGAGAATGAAAGGAATTGTTAGATGTTGATAAATGGTTGTTGTTGAAGTTGGCAAATGATAAACAACACAATCAAAAATTGTATTTATTTTAAACTTAAAGGGGACCTATTCCGTCCTACAAAATGTAAATAAGTCTCTGATGTCTCTAGAGTGTGCATGTGAAGTTTCAGTTAAAACACCACACAAATAATGTTTTATAACTCTTTGAAACTGCCCCTTTTAGGCTTTGATCCAAATTATGGCATTTTGGTGACTGTCGCTTTAAATTCAAATGAGACTGTGTTCTTTTAAAAAGAACGCGGAGCTACAATTGACTGCATAGTGGCAGATTCAAAACAAGACTAACGTTCTATGCTAATGAGGAGGAGATCATCGCTAATGGGCAGGGCTTTCCCCCTCTGATGGCACGTACAAAGGGAGAATGTCAATCAAAATGTTTCTGAAGAAATCAAGTGTGATTCTTAACAATTTAATTAATACATTTGTACCATTAGCAGCTGGTTATATTTACTGGACTGTTGCCATAACTAAATTTAAACCTCTTATAATTGTGATTTTTGCATAATAGGTCCCCTTTAAAAAGGGAAACCTAGATGTGCTTGTGTTTGTCTATCATTTTATCATAAGCTTAGCAATTATGAATAACATGACTTTTTATTATTTATTTTAATCAATTTAATTTATATAATAATTAATTTGCTTTGGCGAAAAAGAAAACAAAATACAGAAAGAAAAACAAATTAATACAATAAATATATATCATAAAGATAAAAGTAACTACAGGATTAGGACTGTAAGAGTATTACAACTGAAAAAAAAAAATTACATTCTCATCAGAGGATGAAACTGAAAAACCGAGAAACAGAATTCTATGTGCGCTCAGAAAATAATTCAAGATTTCAATGCAAAAATTAAACATTTTGTTGGAATAAGAATGAGTTTATCAGAATCTTAAACAAAGATGCCCAAACTAGGGCCATGGTAACCTTTGATTTGGCCCACCAACCCATCTGAGAAGACAGGGAGAATGATGGGGATGGTTTAAGTATTGTTATTTTAAATTTAATGTAACCTTTTATTTGTTTGTTTTATTGTTAAGCTACAAAAAGCTAACTAAAATTAAATGTTTCAATTTAAATGCTGTAGTTTAGTTTAAAATGTACATACTGTCACCTGGCGAACAGAGGACAATGGAGAGACTTCAAGGCTAATCAAGTCAGATTCTGCTTGACAAGTGTATTGAACTCCACTGTGTTATGGAAGTAATTATGTTTTTATTGCAATAAGTAATTATTAAAAAGTAATACTGCATTAGTTAATACGATTCAAAGTGTTGTTTACTATTTATTTTTAAATATTATGAAATAAATTAGGAAATTACCCATGGCAACTTTAATGAAAAATATTTTGGTATATTTATCTTTGGCCCACAGCACTCAATGATATTCAGTTTTTTGCCCTTCATACGAAATAGTTTGTGCACCCCTGCTCTTGTTGTTCTTCAATAGATCAAAACCCCAGCTCTTTTTCTATAGGTGATTGATCTACACGTTTCTCATAGTGAACTATAATTGTAATGTGTTCATGCAGAAACACACACTCACCCTCCAGAACTCCAGAGTTTTATCCATAACTGGGTATGAGGGGAAGAACACTAGCAGCCCATGAGGGACCACCCGTGACAGATTTACTGCAAACCCAATAATAAGAGCATCATCCAACTGTTAATCATACTGATCCTCAAATTTTCACTGAAAAAAGTATCTCTTACCGAGAGTGTTTCCCATGGACGACATGTTTTCAGGAACAAACCTTTAAAATCCAAAGAACTATGTTTACATACACACTAAACCAAAGCTTTTCAAACAAACCTGTAAAAAAACTTTAGAAAAATTTGTAAAAAAAAAAAATTGAGGACAATGGTCAATTTAAATGTACATGAAGATGAAAAAAGACATTTATTTAAAGGTGAACTGTGAACATTTAAAAGTTTGGATTTTTTTTTTATTAAAGTCTTTTAAGTCAATAAATGCCACATTTATTGAATCAAAAATACAGTAAAAGCATTTAAATTATTCTATTTCACTACAAAAATCTAGAAATCTATTTGATCACATTTTAAAATTGTATTTATACCTGTAGGGTCCTTTGATGTTTGGGATCAAAACTTAAAAATTTAAGTCATAAAAGGGAATTTGCTGTATAGCATGGAAAGTCACATAATATTGTACAAATGTAATTGTAATTTCTAAATTGTAGACATTTCCTGATTTTAATTAATTATACATGCTTTTAGACATTGAAACAGTGTCGAAAAAATTTTCATTAATTTATTTTCTTTTCAGCTTAGTCCCTTTATTAATCTGGGGTCGCCACAGCGGAATGAACTGCCAACTTATCCAGCATATGTTTAGCCCTTCCAGCTGCCACCCATCACTGGGAAACACACATGCACACTCAATCACACACATACACTAGGCCAGTTTAGTTTATCCAATTCACCTATAGTGCATGTCTTTGGACTTGTGGGGGAAACCGGAGCACCCGGAGGAAACCCACATGAACACGTGGAGAACATGCAAACGCCACACAAAAATGCCAACTGACCCAGCTGGGGCTCGAATCAGCCACCTTCTTGCTGTGAGGGAACATTGCTACCCACTGCACCACCACGCTGCCCGTCGCAAAAATTTAATTCAGAAAAAAAGTTTCATTCAGCCTTATTCCCGTGCGAAAAAAAACATTTTTTATCAGCCATTATTCTATTCTTTATAATCACATGATCATTAAGAAATTATTTTAATTTCTGTTTTGTTGCTGAACTTATTCCTTTTTCATCTCTTCATCTAAAATATTTTCCCACTTGGTATTTTGCTGATTCTTTTTTATTTTCAGCATTCATTAAGAAACAAATTTCAAAAATGCAGCTTTTAATGTCCGGAAGTTGCTGCCTGAGAATTTTATTTCTGTATGTTGATGTACTTCCAAATGAAACTGAAATTGCGCATCATTCCCTCATAGCGAACTAATGGTAAGAGGGGTGTGGTTAAAAATATTGTTGTCAAACTGACATCAACAGAAGCACGCGAAAGCAAATGGCTGCATATTGACCTAAAATTACCAAAACAAGTAGATTTATTCAGTGAATTAACTTGCACGGATTAATTGTTGCACTAGCAAAATAAACATTGTAAATTTAGGGTTTAATGGTAATAGAAATTACTAATAAAAAAATTATAATGTGTTTATATGGAGCTAATAATATGCCAAAACTATCTGAATTTGAATTGTGTTAATTTGAATTATTGATAACTGGCAATTTAATAAATCTGAATTTTTATATGCCGCTGAAAAATTTTTTAATTTCTTAATTTGAATTTGGTCATTTGAATTTGAATTTCATAACTTGAATATTGAACATCAGAATTTTAAGACAACTGAATTTTTCAAGACTGAATTTTTTATAGACGTATTTTTAAACTTCAGATTTTTTGTGTTCTGAATTCACAGACTGCAGATATTTAGTTTGTAAAAATACAGTTTCAAGTTTTCAAGATGAAGAAATTCAGAACATCAATTTCAATATTCTCAAATTCAAAACCTGGTGTATCCTGGAGTTTACTGGTGTATGTGAGCCTCAGGAGGACACAATACTTCTGCAAACTGACTATCGGGGGTTCAGCTATTTTAAGTAGTTTGTGTAATAAATATACATGCTTCAGTGCACCAAATTCATATATTTAATTTAATTACATCTCATTGGTTAATCAATTTATTAACATTTTCAGTGTTTTGAGAGAAAAATAGCTGATTCTGACCTAAACTGTAACCTCTGATGGGTTATTTCAGCAGACACAGGGCTCTTACACCTTTACCAAAGTCAAATTTAAGGACTTTAAGCTCTTTCCAGGTGCATTTTCAAACTGTCCCAGCATTTTACAACTGTAGTAAATGACATATTTGCATGCACACACTTCTTCATCAAATTATATAAGATGATATTTGTTACAATATTCTATAATACAGCAGAGCATAATTGTAATTCAAACTTAATATCAACACTGAAATTCTGCCTCTTTTAAATATCATCTATTCACATCTAAGATGTCATATTTAACCTTACGTTTATATTTATTTGAATGATCAGATTTTTCCATATATTTAAAAATCTTATATTATTTTTGGCTAAAGCACATTAAAACCAAAATATCCAATAAGTGGCGCCAAATCTCTATCTTGGTCACTGAATTGTTCATTCAGATTCGATGGAATCGGCTCATTTATAAATGAATTAAGTGACACACTATGAATGACTCGCTCAGAGATTTATTGTTAACCTCTTTTGTTAAGTGCTTAAAACTTTTTTGTTTTAAATGGTAACAACATAAGAGGAATTAAAACGTCTATATTATAGTGAATAGAGTACAGGGAAAGACACGTGATGAGTTTTCAACATAATGTTTGTTTTATGTGACCAAAACCGAAAGAAGCCTTCCCTATACTTAAATCTAAAATACATAGGAGTTCAATTTTACATTAGGCTATATGTAGATAAAAAACATTTATTTTTACCAATTTCCAAACTTCCATTGGAAATTTCCACCCCCAAACCCCCCACCCTCATAATTTGCACCCTGCAATTCGTCCATGATTATGAATCAAGCAGAGGTGAGTGATTCTTCGTTTGACTTTTCAATGATCATCTACTGATTTTCTGGTTTTGAATATTAGGATATTGAATTTGATGTTCTGAATTTTCTCATCTTGAATATTTTAAACTGTAATTATACAAACTGGATATCTGTAGTCTATGAATTCAGACGACGAAACAATCTGAAGTTTGAAAATACGTCTATAAAAAATTCAGTCTTGAAAAAGTCTTAAATTTCAGATGTTCAATATTCAAGTTATGAAATTCAAATTCAAATTAGGACATTAAAATTAAGAAATTCTAATTCAAATTAAGAAATTTGAATTCAAAATTTTTACAGCAATTCAGATTTATTAAATGACAATTATTAATAATTCAAAATAAAACCATTTAAATTCAGATTGTTTTGAAATATTATTAGCTCCATGTGTTTACCTTTATTTTCCATCCATCAACGCATTCTTGCTGAATTAAATTAGAACTTTCTTTCAAAAACGTAACCCAGAGCACTTTTAGGAAAACACTGACCTCCTGTCAAAAGCCGTGCTCAGCTGAACTCCATCTGGACCTTTTTCAATGATACTGACGAAGATCTGATCACGCTGGATGACATGAGGGTTCTCCAGGGATACTGGGAAAGGGCTGCAAAAAACGAGCAGAGAATTAGCATCCAGTCCACACGCAACTCATAAAAGCTGAGTGGGGACAGCTGGAGGAGAGGAGCACGGACATTTGCATTTCACAGGTGAAGGATGAGAGCGGCGAGAGGGTTCCGCTGGTCAGAATGATGCAGCGAACTTCCTGACGGAGCAACTCCTGCATGCTGAAGCCCGGAGAAAAACACCAGTAGCTCAGCACGTTCCCTTGAAAACATACACATGCCATTTAAATCTTTTATACAGCTTCAGCATACATGTTTAATGCGCAAGATTTCAGAAATTCGGTATTCACATGCATTCAAGGGCTGAATGAAATTGGAAAAACATATTTTGTTGGGATATGAATGGCTTGAATAAATCCATTTGGAATTAATTCATTCATTTAGACTGACTGGGATGATTTTGTAGGAGAGTGAATGATGCATAAAATATAACAAAGATATTACAAGCATAGATAAACGCAAGAGTAAAGATAAAACTGTAATATACAGTAATTTATGGTTTTCAGAGGGAGTCTAACAGTATTTAGGTTTAGAAATTTAATAATTAAATGTAAAATAACACTGTATAGTCTTCACTGTATGTAAAATTGAATGAAATAAATCCAATTACAATTTCCTGTGCCTGAATAATTTAAAGGGGTGGTCCAGAGTGTAATTTTAAGGCTTGGTTGTGTTATAAAATGCAAAGCAACGTGTGCTCATGCTTCATTTGTGAAAATACTTACTTTGATTATATACTGCTACTCAGCTAACATTAAAACGACTGTCATATTTCCTAGTTCCTCCGTAACGCCCGCCCTCAAGAGGCTCTGATTGGTCAGCTAACATAATATGCTGTGATTCGTGGATCAGCTCTACAACCCCAGGAAAAGTGCCACATGCCTTTAAGCATGTGCTTTTGCGCTGTGTAACCAGTCAGAGTAGCTGTAAGCCATAACAGTTTGTGCCTGAATCAGACAGAAAAATAAAGAGCACACAGCTGAGCCTCACACCTGCTCTCTAAAATAAAATCTGACAAGTGTCTTTCACATATATTTGCAATAAGCACATGCAAGTAATATGAAACGTTCTCATATCTTTTTCAAGTTTGTTATTCGAGATGTAGAACACAAGGAAACCGGCCGCATAGAGAGAGACACTGCAGCGCTGGTGAAGATTGTGGGTGTTTACAGGGGGTTGACAGATAAATATGAATTTGTAGCTCAATTGTTAACGGTGTCAAACAGCATTTCCCATTGTTAACATCCTTGTTTACGTTCTCGCTACAATATACCATTAACGCTAGGAACTATGCATGTAATAGATAAATTTTAACAAATAAAACTACTTACAGGTTGTGGCTCACAATCCACAGCTTCGTCTATTATGGTTGGAGGAGTTTTTAGCTGAATCCAGCACTGAACTGGGAGAGATTCTGGAAGCTATCCATTGTCAGATGCTAGCTATATATTCTTTACAATTCTCTGGAACATAATTAAAATTAAATTGTAAGCACTTTTCTCTGTGTCATGTCTGTTGGAAGCCCAAATTCAGAAACAGAGCAAGCTCTGTGGAAATAGCAGCGTTTGGACGTTATTTTAGCTTTCTCTGTTACATTAAAGCACTACAGCGCTTCTGGCCACGCCCTGTCACCGCACGTGGTGTATGCACAGGGTGAATGCACATGATGAATGAACGTGCCGTAAGTGTTTGTAATCTCACTTGCCGGATTTTTTTTTTTTTTTTGTAGTCCCCAAACTTTGTTTGCTGTAGGCTTTGCTAAGCTAACTCAATGACTCCCTTTGAGTTGAACTTTTAGCAATTACATTCAGAGATGTTGTTTATGTTCCCACTGCTACATTACACATCAACTTTAAAACATGAAATCTTAGTGGACCACCACTTTAAAGTCTCTTGAAATGCTCACAAAGCAACAGGCCTTAAAAACACATGCAAACAATTAAACTTTCACTTCATTTAGTTTAACTCTGCAGTGACTCCACAAATCGCATGTGTTCTGAACTGTGATCAACTTGAATCCTATCATATAAACTCAACATTGCACATTCTGCTATGTGATTATTGCGGATGGGCACATTGTAATATTTAGTGAAACCATATATTGTGCAGCCCTAATTCCAGGCAAGCAACACTGATTACATTGAAACAATTATATACATTATGAAAACTTTGAAAACTAAAAGTCTTTCAGTTACACAGTTTTCAAAGTACGGAAAACTATGCTCCAGAACATGTGCTCAAGTTAAGAGAAGCTTCCATATAAAAACATTTTAGAAGTTTCACACCTTGTTTCTTCGTTGAAGAGGAAGCCCAAACATCTGTGATCTGCTTCTTCTTGAAGTTGCTGTTGTCTGGATGAATGTGAACCTGATTTGAGACAGAGTCAGAAATCTAATTCTAACTAAATGATAAAATAAAAACAATTTCTTAAAAATGTGAATACTCGGAGTTTGGCCTGACAAACATTTTATGTAACATTATAATAACATTATTCGCATATTTGGAGTTTATAAGGTTTTACATTTCTGAAGTAAAACTTGTTCAAGGCTGTTTATTTAATTTAAAAAAATGAAGTACAAAAATAAAGATTATTCATAATATATATTTATTAAATATTATTTATTAACCTGATCCTTTATTTATTAAATTTATTATTTTATTTTATTTTGATAGCAAAGCTAAATATTTAACCCCTGTTTTTCCAGTCCAATGTCATTTGATCATTTACAAATCTTTCCATTATGCTATCGTGATGCTCAAAAAAACATTTTATTGTTATTTTAATTACTATTATTATTATAAAAACAGTGCTGCCTAATATTTAACTTTTTTACAACTTTGTTAATAAATAGAAAGTTTAAAAATGTGAAATAAAAATATGTAATCATTTTTAATACGTTTGACCAATTTAATAAATACTTGCAGAATAAAATCTCAAAATCCTAATTTTAAAAAGTTTATAATTAAATAAATAAAATAACTTTTTGCATGCCACAGATGTGTGTTTTTGGATCTAGAAAATAGCTGCATAAACTAGGAACCACTGTTGTATTATCAAATTACATTTTCACTTACACCACCTGAATCTGATAGATTTAGACAACTACATGTAACAACATACCAATGAAGACTTGATGAACATGAAAAATCAAACCTTGAACTCCTTCAAACTATTTCCAGTCTGTGATTTCGTGCTGCCCTCTGCAGGTTCAGCCACAAACACCAACTAATCCAGAATAAACCAACAAGAAACATATCAAAAATACAGATGAACAGAGAAAATAGTCAAATCTTTAACAAAAAATGTCTGACCTGGATTATATCTGCCACTTTCTGAAGTCCGCTAGTGTTCAAAAAGACACCAGGTCCTGAAAAGAAAAATTAGAATCAAAATAAAAGTCATACCTGACTCTTGATACCTCAACAAGGAAGCAACAGCCTGTGCTAAAATCCCTGCCTTTTGTTAAAAACGTTTAAAAACTCGAACGCGTTTCAACAAATTTAATTTTCTCTAATACTCTTCTAACATGGGGAGACATTAAAAAGTACTTTAAAATTCCAGCTAATATCACTTCACCCCGTGATAATATATGTGCTAATATCACCCCGATTTCCCAGTATCTTTGCAAAATATTGGTCTTTTAAATTGGTCCAAATGAGGGATTCTAAATTATCGTGCCTCTTTACATGTAGGACACTTAAATCTTTCCAAGAAATTTCAAACCAATATAATATACCACAATCCAATTTTTTTTAATACCTTCAGCTGCGTCATTTCAATAAATCTTAGTCCGATAAAGGTAAACTGAGATTTCAACTTGCAGCTATAGACCAAATTGTTACAAGCAGTTTTTCCAAGAAACTAATATCCAAAAGCTCTGTCTAACTCATGTACTTCTTCGTTTGAAAGTTTGAAATGTGTGTGGGGAAAATATTTAGGCCACAAAATTGAAGATACAGATTGGTCTGAAATACAAAACAATTTGTTTTCTAAATGTACTTCACTGAATGTTCATGACCTCAATTATAAATTCATTAACAGAGTTTATCTTACACCCTTATGCCTCAAAAAGAATTACAGAAACACCTCTGATCTTTGTTTTGACTGTAAAAAATGCAAAGGAACATTCACTGTTTCTGTTATTTTGACAAAATCATCTCTTTTTAGACTCCCACACCAAGCATTTGTTTTTAATCTTGGTTTATCTGGCAAAGAAATATATACTTTTATTTTGGTACCCTCCTTTAAAATGCAGCTGTCTCAAGTATGCTATTTCCACTTGAGAAACTCACCCATGACATACATCAAAAGTCCAATGATTTTGGCGGCTATGGACACCTTTTTGGCATTACATTATTCATTTCTCCCGATTTTCTATTCTATGGTGCATATTTAGCTCCTAGCCGGACTGTATTATCCAGTTTCCTTGTATATTTCCTGATTTTTCCAACTGTATAGCTGAGACTGTATTTGTACTGAATGTGCTGATGTATTAAAATAACCAATGATTGATTAAATAAAAGGAACAACTTATAATACAAAAGATAAATACTCACTGCCAGCTAAATATCCTGTGATCTGCTCGATGGCCTCAACAGTCTCTGTTTTAGTTTTAGAGTTCACATTAGCCATTTGAAAAAGCTCAAATATGAAGCTTTAAAAGAGGGAAAGAGAAAGAATTAGTATCTTTAAAAAAGTTATGCCACAAATATATCAAGAAAAGTCACTTTTATGCTCACCTGCCAGGTTTGGTGATTCCTTGATTGTTTGCTGGCATCTCGAAATCATTAATGGCAGTTTCCAGATCCACCAAAATTTCTGTAAGATTATTTATTTAGCTTACTTATTATTTAGTTTACCTTGCTGAAAGAGGAATCCCAAATAACGTAATAAAATATATAGAATTTTTAAAGTGGAACATACGTTTTATTTTTGCAATTGTGGTAATGTCCAGTTTCAAGCCTGTCAAATAATATGAGGTAAAAAAAAAAAGTTTTTTTATTGGGGGTTATATGTAAACAAATATATAAAATGTCCAGTACCCTAAAACGATCTACATTAATAAAACAAATATTTAGGAAATAATGAAAATTTATTCAAATTTTAAGTTAAACAAACCCGAATTGAGTGATTCCACATTAAAGTCTTCAGCAGAATCTGCTTTGCTGATGTCTGAGGCCTGCTCTCTCAGAAGTCGATCCACAGCCTCGATGGCAGAAATCAGGTCGTGAGGTGTGAGGTCAAATGAGGTGGACTCTTCACACATCTTCTCCTGAAAACACAATTAAACAGTTGAAGAAAATCAAGCATATAGAACTGCATTGTTTTATATGATAAATGGCTAAAATAATATAAAGACACTTACGACATTATGAGCTTCATCAAAAATAACCACAGCCCCTTTCAGCTCTATATTGTGTGCTCTTCGACTCTGTGGATCAACAAAAAAACGGAATTTAGAAGTATATCCAAGAAGAATGAATATGAAATAAAACATTATAATGACACTAACACCAAAAGTTTGAAAAGTAGTGTAAAACTTTTTTTATAAAGAAATTAATAGTTTTCTTTCAGCAATGACTCGTTAAATCAGTAACATTTAAAATGGTAAAATAAAATGAATTGTCTATTTTTTTGCATGGTAAATTGCTCTGGTATGTACAGTGTGTTTTCACTGCTGTGTGTGTGTGCACTTGGTTGGGTTAAATGCAGAGCACAAATTCTGAGTATGGGTCAGCAAACTTGGTCAAATGTCATGACTTTCACTTTCAAATTCCACAAAAATGAATGAATAAATGAATGAAGGCAGCATGGGGGCTCAGTGGTTAGCATTGTGACCTCAGAGCAAAAAGGTCACAGGTTTGAGTCCTGGCTGGGCCAGTTGACGTTTCTGTGTGGAGTTTGCAATTTCTCCACATGTTCGCGTGGGTTCCCTTTGGGTGCTCCAGTTTGCCCCACATACCAAAGAACCAATGAACGAACCAACAAACCAACCAACCAACCAGCAAACCAACCAATGAACAAACCAACAAACAAACCAACGAACAAACCAATGAACGAATCTACGAACGAACCAACAAACGAACCAATGAACCAGCAAATGAACAAATCAATAAACCAACGAATGAACAACCAACCAACGAACCAAAGAACGAACCAACTTAAAAAATATACAACATATAATAGATTGACAGTACAACTGTTTCCAACATCGGTAAGATATATGGATGCACTCATGTATCACAATTGAATAAATTTAAAGCCATAAGCATATCAGCAATAATATGAATACAGTTTATAGCGATGATTATTTAATTGCAAGAAAGAAATCAGCTGCATGCCATTTGATTAATCCAATGTTCTTCTCGGAGGAAAAAATTAAATAAAATCTGTACAAAATATCAGACCAGAGTCTAATACGCACAAAATGTCAGATGTTTGATGGGAAAGCAGCTGGTGTGTGCTATCCTCAACCACTGGGACTAAACCTTTAGTTAGTTTGAGCTAAAAACATCTTGGACAATGAAAGTAACCAACTGCTTTTTAGTGTTTTTCAGTAAAATTAAACAATTTACATATAAAAACAGCACTGGATTTATTTGTTAAGTTTATTAATTAAACATATTTCATTATATGTCATATTAAAGTTACTGTTGTTAAAAGAAATACCAAACAGCATTAAAAAAAAAATCACCTTTAAAGACTTTTGTTATATATTAATTTCATCTTAACTTGTGCCTCTCTTTAAGAGCCCATATTATGGGTTTTTGAAAATGCCCTTCCATGTAGTGTGTAACACAGCTCTAAGTTAAGTGAAATGTCCAGCTAAGGCTTAAATCTGTAAGTGTACAGTGTTTAAAACTATTGATTCATCTATAAAAGAGTCGACTCATAGTGCTTCAAACGAGTCGTCTTGATAACGAGTCATTAGGTGTTTCGTGATGATGCGGCTACGAAACACAAGTATTTGTGCGCGCAAACCCGGGAGATTTGAAACCCGCGGCCCCGCCCACTAACAGAAAAAAAGTCACATACACACACAAACACACAGACAGACACCGGTCGAATGAAGTCACGCTGTGCAGATGGATATTATTGACAGTCTCCCCAAAGATGAAACATCAGCAATATAGCCCAGCCTTGAGCAGATCGAGTGCTTCTGGAAATTACATGCTTACAAAGAAGACTTCATCGGTTTGTTAAAGGAAGGATCAGTAAAGACTGTCAGAACATGGATCAGTGCATCATGAATCAGTTTTTTCCTCCATTTCACAAGTGTAAGTACATACGATTAAAACTGTTGCCTTGTTTACTCTAGCTTGCACATGATGTATTTAGTTGTGTTTTGTTACTTGTAACCGCGTGTGCTGTATCAGGTTAACTCTTGTTTTCTCCTATCGCGTGTAAAGCCACGTTGAAAACGCGACGCGTGCCACTTTGTTTACGGATCGTCAGCTTTTCCTACACACATGCAACGGTCAAGTTTCAAAATAGGTGTCTAAATTGCACCCTGCAAGCTGAACTGGCGCTCTAGGCGTGTGTGTCGTGTCCTCGGGGAGAAGTGTAATGTGTGTGTCTCCTCTGAGGAGGGTCGTGTGTGTGTGTGTGTGTGTGTGTGTGTGTGTGTGCGTGTGTGTGTGTGTGTGTGTGTGTGTGTGTGTGTGTCCTCTTAGGAGAGTAATGTGTGTGTGTGTCTCCTCTGAGCAGGGTAACGCTCTAGGCAAAGTATGATCACGCCGCCCTCAACCCGATAGTGAAAACGAAAGGGACCCTTTAGTAAAGTGAGAAATTCACGGTTGAAATTGAAGGGGGGGAGGTATTCGCGGACATAACTGAGGACGCGGGTGGTGAGGGAGGTGTCGCCGACACCGTCAGTATTTTCTAGTCCATCGTCTGTATTTACATTCACCTACTGGCAGCCAAATTCCACTATGAAGCGTGTATGCACTGTGTCTACTTTTATATTGGTGATTAGCTGCTGGGCATTTCACTCTGTCTCGTGCTGAAGCCTGTCAGTGTTGTCGACCAATCGCAGCAGGCTGTCATCGGTCCAATCAGCGCAAATTAGCTTCGCGCTGAGGACGGGTTTGGGAACAAATGAATCGCTGAACGAATCATATGGGAGTCGCTGGGATAATTAGGTAAAAATAAATGCAGATTATAAGACCATGAAAGTGTTTTTTGACCTTGCATGCATATTAGACTGCTGTTGGAGACCCTTACAACCTAAATATGACCCTATTTCATGTATAATATGGGCTCTTTAAAATATTACAAAGCTGAATGTTAAACAGATCCAATCCATTGTCAGTAAAAGTAATTTAATTTAAAAAGGTAGTACCATACAGTACTGCAATTGACCAACATCTTTTTCAAATCAGTATTGCTACAGATATTAGAAGTGTCATGTGACACCATCTAAAAATGTGTCTAAATTACATTTAGTAATGTAAGTAAATTCAAATATAAAAGTCATTGTAATTGCATTACCATTTTACAATATTTTACATTATACCATTTTCAATCAAATAAATGTAGTCTTCAAAAAATCCAAACCTAACCACTTTTCGTACACTTCTAAAGTGATGATATGAGTATAAAAATGTCTCACCTTTGGGTCAAGCAGGTAGTTGTAGGGCATGAAGATGACATCAGCGTGTTGTTTGAGCGAGCGTGACAGGTAATATGGACAAACTCTATAGGAACAAACAGTCAAATAAATGACACCATTTACTCTCTTAAAGAAAACATTGGAATAGGAATGCTACACCACCAGATTGAAGAATTGTTTAAATGCCACTATTTCTTTCAATTTCTTTTCATTCATTTAATTATGGCCATAAAACAGCATGCAGCATGTCACCTTTGCTTTTTGCCTGTTTTACAAGATCCTCCACATCCAGAATAGAATTCACAATCTCCTTGTCAGTGCTTTTCTCTAAAATTGAACAACAAGTAAAAACATTGTGAAAACAATCCTATTTAGTAGTAGATTCATGCATTAACTTTTAGGAAAAATGTCTCAGTGCTCTTCTGAAAGGTCACCAGTGTTAGTCACACACCATCGACATTATTGTAGAAGATACAGGAACGGGATGACACTTTTGCTCTGCACATGTGGACCTTAAAATAAAACATAATGCCTTCGTTATTATGGTGCAGAAATACAACTCTGATATGTGACTCTGGACAACAAAACCAGTCATGATTCTCCTTTTTTATTGAAATTTTTCTATTTGTAAAATCTGGGACCTGAGGGTTAAATAACTAAATACTTTGAAGTTGTTTTTACATTTGTCTGAATGAGGTGCTTAGCAATGCTAATACTAATCAAAATATTTGATCCATTTATAGTAGGAAATTTACAAAACGTCTTCATGAAACATGATCTTTACTTAATATTCTAAATATTTTTGCCTAGTTTTGTGGTCCAGGGTAACATATATCAAGCCTCTGTTGTCAAATATATTCACAGTGGGGTACTAATCATACCTTAATGTGATTACTCTCATGACGCATCACTTCCTGGTTTATGCAAAGCTGCTCTCTAGATCCCAATACACAAATCTTTGGCCTACAATCAAAAACAGTGCTATCAGTTATTAAAAAGCCAGGAATTAACTGAGATGGAAATTTTGGTCAGTGAAAACAACCGATAAATCTTTATATTTGGATAACTTTTAATATAATTAATCCTGAGCCTGATTGAAAAAACAAAAAGCAATACATAGAGTGGAACACTTTTTACAAGAAATTTTTACAAGCTTAACTGCAGTATTAGAAGAAAACGGCAAAAATGTCGACTGAAGTACTCTGTCATTGTCACACCTCCAACATAAATTCTTCTAAAATGTGGGTTTTCTCCAATAAACTTGTTACATCATGTAGCATATATCTAATATGGATCAAACGGCAATAATACTTAATTTATTAGAAAATAATTATTTTCTTAATAATAGTAAAATAAGCATTTATCAAATAACGATTTGGCCACCAATATATCATGCACCAAAAATAGAACTATTAATAGTTTATAAAAGTAAACTATTTAAATGATTTACTATTAATATAAAATATTATTATTTATTTTTGTAAACAATAAATTTACCTAAAAAAAGTCCTTTATAATATTACAAAATTCACTGATAGAAATAATTGTTTCTTATGCATCAAATCATCATATTAGAAAGATGACAATTTAGCTTTGCCATCATATGAATAAATAAAAAAGTTCAATCCAATCAAAAAGAAAACCTCTTTTTAAATTGTAGTAATAATTTACATTGTTAATTTAAAATTTTATTTCCATTTTCTATATGATCATGACTGACTGACTGACAGTACAATATATTTTGAAAATCTTATATTGACTGACCTGTATGATGTATTCTTCAGCTCATTTACAACTTGTGTTAACTGTGAATGGGTCCTGGAGGCATATATGATCTTGGGAATGTCAGTATAATACGCTTGAGAGAGAAAGAAAGAAAGAAAGAAAGAAAGAAAGAAAGAAAGAAAGAAAGAAAGAAAGAAAGAAAGAAAGAAAGAAAGAAAGAAAGAAAGAAAGAAAGAAAGAAAGAAAGAAAGAAAGAAAGAAAGAAAGAAAGAAAGAAAGAAAGAAAGAAAGAAAGAAAGAAAGAAAGAAAGAAAGAAAGAAAAAAGAAAGGAAGCAAGGAAGGAAGCAAGAAAGAAAGAAAGAAAGAAAGAAAGAAAGAAAAAAAATGTGATTTAGCTTATAAATTCATATCATCATTTATCTATGAAAAACAAGATTTTACTAATGATAATAAAAATTCATCAGTGCGGGTCAATACTTGGAGTGTCTCCATCTGTAGCCGCTGTTCCCCATGATGACATTGGTCTGTCTGCAAACAGCTCCACTCCACCCATTCTCTCTGTTATCTTGCGGGCAGAGATGGTGTCTTTGAAGTGGTCTCTCCATGCCAGAGTCGAACACAGAAGACAGAGCGTTTTACCTGTGCCAGTGGGACTTTCAAGGACACCATTGACTTTCTGGAAAAAGTGCAAGGATTTGTCATTATTATTATTAATAAGCAATGAATGAAAGGAACAATGTGACCTTACTGAAGACTTTTAAAATATTGCTGCATTTGATTAAAGTGCTACAGCTTTCGTTTCATACACATTTGGGAACATTTAAAAAATTGCTCTAATGTAAAATGGAATTTGTGCTTAGTCTGTAACCTACTAATGACTTTTCTCCCATATTTAAGCATTTTTTTGCAAAGAATTAAATTTATATTTGTTTTCAGACAACAAAATATCAATGATTTAATTTGGTGGAATATCCTTACTTTTCATTTTACAAAACTTGTTACTCCAACCAACTGTCAATATCCCAAAAAAAGACAATGTCTTTATTTTATATATTTCATACAGTGCTTCCCACAGGTTTGAAATATACTTGCGGTGGTAGCTGGATTGAAACACACTTTTTACCAACAGACAATGGTTACCTACATGTGACAAAATGATTTTTAACAATATTTTTTATTTATTATAATACTGTTTTTCACAGTTTCTTTTCAATGGGTTGAAGTATTTTTTAAAAAGACTTTTTTGTTGAAACAAAAAAACACTATTTGTTTTACTTTATTCTATTCAGGAGCCATGTGTACCTACTGGCTTGTCAGCTTTGTATAAAATATGTAATATAACAAAACATCATCAAATTAAAAAAATATATATACAGCAAATGAAAAATAAATTACATACAGGAATAAAAACAGAAAATATCTCTAAAAAAAGAATATTAATTACAAGAATAAAAAAATGTAGATTATTTAAAAAAGGCAAATGAGTTATCATTTCTAACAGTGTACAAATATTTTGCAGCCAGTTTAGTCTCGTTCTCTCTGAGTGCATCCGGAAAGTATTCATAGCGCTTCACTTTTTCCACATTGTTTTATGTTACAGCCTTATTCCAAAATGGATTAAATTAATTTATTTCCTCAACATTCTACACACAATACCCCATAATGACAATGTGAAAAAATAGTTTTTGAAATTGTTGCAAATTTATTAAAAATAAAAAACCTGAAAAATCACATGTACATAAGTATTCACAGCTTTTGCTCAATACTTTTTTGATGCACCTTTGGCAGCAATTACAGCCTCAAGTCTTTTTGAATATGATGCCACAAGCTTGGCACACCTGTCTTTGGGAATATTTGTCCATTCCTCTTTGCAGTACCTCTCTATCAGCTCTATCAGGTTGGATTGGAAGTGACGGTGTACAGCCATTTTCAGATCTCTCCAGAGATGTTCTATAGGATTTAGGTCTGGCTGGGCCACTCAAGGACATTCACAGAGTTGTTGTAAAGCCACTTAATTGATATTTTGGCAGTGTGCTTTGGGTCATTGTCCTGCTGGAAGATGAACCGTCGGACCTGTCTGAGATCAAGAGCACTCTAAAGCAGGTTTTCATTCAGGATGTCTCTGTATATTGCTGCATTCATCTTTCCTTCTATCCTGACTGGTCTTCCAGTTACGGCTGCTGAAAAACATCCCCACAGCATGATGCTGCCACCACCATGCTTCACTGTAGAGATTGTATTAGCCTGGTGATAAGTGGTGCCTGGCTTTCTCCAAACATAATGCCTGGCATTCACTCCAAAAAGTTCAATTTTAGTCTCATCAGACCAGAGAATTTTGTTTCTTATGGTCTGAGAGTCCTTTAGATGCCTTTTGGCAAATTCCAGGTGGGGAGTGGCTTCCGTCTGGCCACTCTATGTTGTCTTTCTGTAAGGTTCTCCTCTCTCCACAGAAGAATGCTGGAGCTCAGACAGAGTGACCATTGGGTTATTGATCACCTCCCTGACTAAGGCCCTTTTCCCCCGATCACTCAGTTTCGATGGCCGGCCAGCTCTAGGAGTCCTGGTGGTTCCAAACATCTTCCACTAACAGATGATGGAGGCCACTGTGCTCATTGGAACTTCAGAGCAGCAGAAATTTTTCTGTAACCTTCCCCAGCCTTGTGCCTCGAGACAATCCTGTTTCAGAGGTCTACAGACAATTCCTTTGTATTCATGCTTGGTTTGTGCTTTGACATGCACTGTCAACCCTCGGATCTTATATAGACAGGTGTATATATTTCAAATTATGTCCAATAAACTGAATTTACCACAGGTGAACTCCAATTCTGGAGCTGCTAAAACGTATACAATTAACAAAGACTATGGAAATCAAAAACAAAAGCCAACCGACAAACCCCGGACGGACACATCTTTAATTCCCAAAAAGGGGCGTCTCTGTGGGTCTGTTCTCGCGTGCACACACAACAAGAAGTAGGAGATTTCCCATTGGTTATTCGATCGCGGATGTTTGGCTATTGGCACCAAATATACTTGGGCGGCCATTAATATACCTTGGCGGCACCCCAAGTAAAACCTATGTGTGGCACTGTTACAATACCATTAAGGAATAAAACAAGTTTTAAACTTGTACCCAGTTTTGGATGAATTACAAAAAAGTAATTAGTTATTAATTACCTCGTTACAATTGAATTTAAAGGGCACATAGGTTATCCATTTTTCATATTTAATATAAGTCTTATATGTCCTCAGAATGTGTCTATAAAGTTTCAGCTCAAAACACCCATCAGATTATTTATTATAGCTGTTTGAAGTGTCTATATTATAGCTGGAAAAAAGGTTTTGCTGTTTTTTTGTACTGGCCCTTTAAGGCTAGTCCTCCCCGCCCACCGCTTCCACGTGCCTGTCAGCAATCACCGCCCTCGGCTGCCTCAGGAAGCAGATCTCATGTACTGTGTGTGAGAAATACTACAGTAGGAACTTTAACAATCAGTATTTGATGCATTTTTTTGTGGATTTGCAACAATGAGTCACACAATGTCATTACAAAGATCACGCACACACACAGCAAGGACACAAACACATAGCGCAGACACATACACACACACACACACAAACGTAGCGCAGACATACATATACACACACACATAGCTCAGACACGCAGACACACAGAGAGAGAGAGAGAGAGAGAGAGAGAGAGAGAGAGAGAGAGAGAGAGAGAGAGAGAGAGAGAGAGAGAGAGAGAGAGAGAGAGAGAGAGACAGCGTGTTAAGCTTTGCACTCGTTTTGCACGCATACTGTATGTGACATGATACTGGTAATATCCACTGCTGTATGGATATCTCTTATATTAATGTACAAAATAAACCTGATTTAACGTCCATAAACCGGGATTGAAGCGTCTTCCTTTATAATTGTTCTGACATGCGGCTGTGCTGATGAAGTGAATCGCTGTAATTCATTACACACATCCTCCGTTTTAAAACATTTTAAACTTGTAAAGCTCTTTATTACGTTTGATGATGATTGATGACTCTAGTGACCTGAACACACCTTTTATTCCCGGCTGCTTTGCGCTCATCCTCTCTTGATGATATGATTATACACGTGACTACCGGACATGTTAATGCGCGCAGCTGTCAATCAATATTGGTGGGTGGGGGGACCGCACTCCTACGTCAAGTTGCGGTCGATCTGAAAACCGCTCCAATTGGTCCACCGTTTTTATGTTGTTAAATTTGAAAAAAAAAAGCACTGAGTGTGTTTATTTCACCCCAATATGACAGTTCATACACTATACTTACACAAATTTCTGTCCAAACAGCTTGAAAAGTAGATTTTTCACCATAGGTGCCCTTTAAATTTTTCATATTAAATAATTTAATAACTTGACAAAACAGGAAAAAAAATGTATCTCAATGCATATACAATATAAATTCAACTCTTATTTAATTACATTTGTTTTAGTTTAGTTTTGTTTTAAAAAAAAAAACACATACAAAAATATAATTGCTGTTTGTTCAAACTACTTATTTAAGATGAGCTGAAACAACACAATTCTTGAGATTTCTTTGGGACAACTTAATTGTTTTAAGTTCAGTCCACTTACATTTGTTACGTTAACTTAAATGATTTGTGTAGGGACGATATGAAATAACTGTGTGGAATCCTGCAATTTTTACACTGCACATACAATTTTAACAATATATGCTTAAATAACACAAAACATTTCAAATAATGGCACCATATTTAATTCATATATACTCACATAAGACATTTCTTAAGCATGTGCAGTTCTTGGAAACCTTTTGTTGAAAAACTTATATCTGAATATACAAAATATAAATTTAAAAATGTCAACCCTATATTGTCAACTAATTTCTCTATTCACTTTTAAGTATATACATTTTTGAAAAATGATAAATGTCTATAGTTACATAAAAATATAATTATTTAGCAAAAATTTCTTAATTACACTGCAGAATTTATGTACAGTATTTAAGGAAAGTACATTATAA
Source organism: Danio aesculapii (assembly GCF_903798145.1). Lineage (NCBI taxonomy): Eukaryota > Metazoa > Chordata > Actinopteri > Cypriniformes > Danionidae > Danio > Danio aesculapii. The sequence goes on from NC_079445.1 coordinate 15,739,342, forward strand.
GTAATTACTTAAATTAACTGAAAATGAAAGGTAATCCCTTACTTTACTTTTTAGTAGAAAAGTATTTAATTACAGTAACTAATGACTTTGTAACTAATTACACCCAACACTGATACTTAATAAACAGTCAGTTCAGATAAAGTGGAAATTTTGTAACCTTCTCTTCATTTATTTCCATAGCTCTAACTTAGATGAATTCAAAAAGCAAACAACAAAATAATTCTGCCTCAGCAACAAATTTTTAAAAAAATGCAGAATATTAAAATGTGATATACAATTTGTGCTCTTTTTCATCCTTAAACTTTCAAATTACTAACTTATATGACTTAACTAACAAAATATTTCAATGACCATAGACCTGTAGCTGCAGTTAAATGATGGATAATCAAAACAAGGGTTCTTACTTTCTGCAGGCACTCGATGACTTTGCTCATGTAGTCCTCCTGGCAGGGGTACGGGGTGAAGGGAAAGTCCACATTGATTCCTTTAAGTTTAATAACAGGCATTTTCTACCAAAACACACTGACAACATGTGAAGAATGAACGCTAAAACACCCACTTTTAACGCTAATCCACAGCCCCTTAATAAAGCACGAATAAACAACCATTCGAATTAATTAACTCTTTTTATAACATGGTGCAACGGTAAACGATGCACTAAACTTTCAACAATCAACATGACAACTACAGTAGCGCGCCATTTGTTTTTCTCTTCTTCTTTTCCGCATGTTGACTCGTGTCAAACCAATAGTATGCCGCCTCCTGCAGGCCAGGCTTGAAAGCTGGAACCAGTAACTAAGGGATAGTTCACCCAAAAATCTAAATCTAATCCATATTTACTCTCACTCAAGTGGTCGGAAATGTTATTTATTTATTTAAGAAAAGTACAAAACAATCCCCATACACACACAAATATAAACTGATACTTGCAAAGTAAGTATGTCTTTTGTCAAGTTTATCTTTGTGAGAAATGCATAAAAATCTACTTAAAAACTGAAAAATAAACTTCTGCATTATATATTAGAGATGTCCCGATCCATTACTGATATCGAAAATAGGTCCGATATCAGTCTACTGTTTTATTTACTTCACGTCAAGCGATCTTTACATTGTTTTGTATTCGCTGCTAAGCAACGCAATGAACCGAATGGCGACGTAGCGCACATCGTGCGAGCCTCAATTCGGTCATGGCATGTCGTGGTGCATCCAGTGTGATACCTAATTTAACACCAGCGTTTCCCACACAAAAGACATTACCTCAGCGGTCCGGTTCTGTGTGAGTGAGAACACTCCGCCACAGACTCGCGTGCTCTGCTGCTGCAGACCCACAGAGACGCGCTGTTTTAATTGTCTGTTAAATAAGAATAAGAAATCATTCTGTTGCTGAGGGCCATTACAGTTTAAAAGAAAGAATGGTATTACTTTGGGGCAGCAGGAAAATTTAATTGGCATTCCCATATTCCCATATCTATTTTAAAAAGCCCAGAAAGATAAAGTGCTCTGATAAACAGTGTCAGCTTTGCACATGAGTTTGCAATTCTGTCTTTATTTACATTGTCGTACTTTTCCCATGTGGGAAGTAGGGTTGAATCTGTGCAATATATTATGCAAATAAAATGAATTTTCATAAATAAAATTATTCTTAAGTCACATTATGTTATGTGCTGTGGAGAAAAGGTGTGTTTCCAGATCCAGATACTGCAAGTGTATTTATGTTAAAGATAATATGTGCAATATATATTATTCTAAAATTAATAGTGTTTTGTTTGGGAACATTGATACAGCCATAATCTTCTTATGATACAAACACAGATTAAATAGATCTGATCATGTAAATGTTTGTACTAACCATACTGCACATTTTTATTAACTTAACAATAACTTATGACAACTTCCTATTTCTGCTGCCCAGAGTGAAATATATTTTTCAGATCGAAACTGGATCAACAATTCATCAAGAAGCTTTGTGTGAAATTGAAACTTTAGACACTCAGCCTTTAGCAGTTGGTCAGTTAATAATATTTTTTTCTTATGTTCCTGCTCTCAGCTGTTTCTACCATTTGCTGATGGTAAAATAAATAAATAACTGAAATGACCTTTAATTAGTATTTTGCACTTTAAAAAAAATATTTTTGTTTATTCAATTAAAATATTTTTAGGGTCTTAATATTTATTTTTTAATTCTTTTTTTATATATTCTTATGTAAAAGGTTCACATTTATGCATCTAATATTTAATAAATTGGTTGTTTTTTTCTATACTGTTGCTGACTTTTGTTCTCAGTTTGATCTAGCCGTTCATACATTCCACTCAATGAAATAGGTAAAAGTAAAGTATTCATGATAAGGGCTAATATCGGATTTATATCAGTATCGGTTCGTACTGAAGGCTGCAACATGAATATCGTATCGGAAGTTAAAATGTTGTATCGGGACATCCCTATTATATATATATATCTAAAATATATATTTTTCACAAGGTTTGAATGGTTTGTTGTTGCTGTAAAGTATCCAAATGCTAATTTATGGATGATCTCCCCCTTTTATTTGTTGTCATATCACAACCGTTTCTCACATCTGGAGGTTGCATGCTAATATATGAAAAAAATGCAACATCGAAAAACAAACCATGACAACAAAAAAGGCATTAAAGATTCACCCCAAAAAATAAAAATTTTGTCATCATTTACTCACTCTTCACCTTACCCGAACTTGACTTGCTGTTGAACACATGAGAAGATATTTTGAAGAACTACTGAGTATTTGTTTTTACAGATTTTCAGCTTTCAAAATATCTTCTTTAGTGTTCAGCAGAAGAACTAAAATCATAAAGTTTGGAATCCCTGAGTAAATTTTCATTTTTGGATGAACTGTTCCTTTAAGTAAAAATAAAAATACTGCAACTATGATGCACCAGTACAATCTCCAGGTTAACTATGTTTATATTGCTATACATCATCTAAACTTTTCAGATTTAATGTACTGTGATAATAAAGTGGTAATAATGTGCACTAAAGTAATGTAGTAATAATGTACACCATTTGTAAAGTGGATACAAAAGAAATATACTGAAAAAAGCAGATATGAAAGAAAAAGGATATATTGAAACAATAATTATTGTAAAAAGTGTGATACACTCTCAAAAATAGAGGTACTGTACAGGACCTGTCACTGGGCAGTATCTTTTCAAAAGGTATATTTGTACTTGAAGGGACTATAAGCATATTGGTTCCTCACACTATAAAACCCAACAGTCAACTTAATCAAATGAAAGGAGTGTAGTTAACTAAAAATTTACTGAAAGTTAACTCTACTCATTTCAAATGAGTTTCGAACTCAGTGTTGAAGATAGTGAGTTAATTAAATACCTTATTACTTTAACTTAGATGGAGTGAGTTCACAGTACTCATATAGATTAGTTTTTAACTCATGGTTTGTAGCCATCGATTTCCTCAAACGGTTTGAGTTGCCTTAACTTTTTGGGTTTTATAGTACTCAGTTTGTTTGAGATCTCTTAATTTATTGGGTTTTACTGTGCTCAGATTGCTTCGTTTGCTCAAATGGATTAAGTTCACAGTTCTCATTAGGATTATTTTTTGAACTCAAATGGTTATAGCAATCGGTTTCATCAAATGGTTTGAGCCTTCACTTTTTGGGTTTTATGGTGTACATTTTAGGGTCATTTGGGTGTTAATATGCACCTTTAAGGTACAACTGTGAACTCTTTAGGTCCAAATATGTATCTTTTAAAAAGGCTCTGCCCCAGTGACAGCTCATGTATCTTTATTTCTGAGAGTGTACAAATAAACTTGCACAAATAAAAGAATTATTTTAATTTGCCAATCAAATAAATAACCTCCACATGCTCAAAAAAAAAAAAAATGTTGTTTCCATTCGTAAATAAAACAAATCTTTTCCGAATGAAAACTTTTTCCAAACTCGATGATATATCAAATGTTGTTGCCTCCTGTAAAATCAGACAATTTGAAATTCTTTTAGGGGGGGTTTAATGCATCAAGACAAAGAAAAATGTTTAATCAGAGGGAAAATAATCTCTATTACAATGTTTACTAAAACATCTGTAACTGTCTTTATCCATCAAAATAACATGTGAACTTGTGCGTGTGAAAATACCCATCGTAAAATTTGCAGGAAGTATGAAGTGTTGTTTCCTCCTTGCAGTTCCCAGCATTGTAAGACGGTGTGTACTGCAGCACTTAGATTCAGGAGAAAATTATTTTCAGTTGAAGAAAATATAGAATTCTCTTTACTGATGTCCCTTTAAAGCCTGCTGCCTGAATCAAACATTGTATTTAATGATAGTAAAAGATTTAACACACACCTGATGATGTATACAGGCAATGAAAAACTAGAAATTGCACAATATAATGGTTATTTCCAATATTTTTTCAAAGGTTAAACTCAAAAGGTTGTGCTTTGCATTGACCTGCTTCATCTTTGTAATAATGTGTACACCAAATGTATATCACTGTCATAACTGCATAATAAGCATAACACTTTACAAAAAGATCGTATTTGTTAGGCTAATGAGGTAAAAGCAAAAAAAAAATATTAGTGATTTCCAAATTTACTTTGACTTGTATTTCAATGCAGACAATATGAACATAAAATATTTCATGTTTTGTCTGGTCAACTTTATTTCATTTGCAAATATATATCCTGTCCTGTCATTCAGACCTGCAAAAAATAAAGTTGGGGCAGGAGCAATTTAGGACTAGTAATCAGGTAAATTTGTTAAATAATTTTGTGATTTGAAACAGGTGATGTTAACAGGTGATTGAAATTATAATTTGGTACAAAAGCAGGATCCAAGAAAGGTCTAGTCCCTTAGAAATGAAGCAGCAGATGAAATGGCAAAACAAGCTGCGCTGGAAGATACTATTGGAATGGAAGTGACTTACAGTAGAAGTGAAGTTAAAGCAATAATAAAGAAACAAATAATGGGGAAATGGCAGTACCAATGGGAAACAGGAAAGAATGGAAGGAATATGTATTGTATTCAGCCACAAGTGGGTAAAGGGAGGTACTCAAGTGGAAAAAGGAAAGAGGAGAGAATATATTAACAGTACAATGAAGTTAATGGCAAAGCACAGAATAGGTCTCTGTGGGAGTATGGGGAAAAAAATCTATTGATTATGTGGTCATGCATTGTGAGTGGTACATTGAAGAAAGAAGAAAGTTTATGAAAGAAGTCAGAAAAGAAAGAGATTGTGAGTTTACATTCAAATTTGTATTAAATCCTGAGGAAAGTATAATTGCACTGCATTGTTTAGATTTTTGAGAGATACAGGACTGATTAATAAGATATGATTTATTAGAATTATTGGTATTATAAATTTATTTAGTTGGGGTGAAGGGAGTTATCTTTTAAACCTAACATAGTGGGAGGGGTGAGCAGAAGTAAGAGGAGCTGGAGACGCAGCACTGGCAGATGCGAAGTCTCTTACTGAGTTAGGGGAAGGGATTAAAATGGGATAGGTGTAAAGTCTCTGAATCAGGTTACATGTGGGTGGCGGTAATGCATGAGATCTAGTGTGATCCGCCAAAAAAAAAAAAGAGGAAGAAAGAAGAAAGAAGAAGAAGAAGAAGAAGGAGAAGAAGAAGAAGGTCTAGTCCCTTAGGAGCAAAGATGGGGTGAGGATCTTGAGATCTTCACTGCCTAAATGATATACGCTACAAAGTAGGTCTCAAAATGTACAAGAAGCACTGCATTAAATTTTTTTTTTTTGTGGCATTAAATATTTAAATTTACTTACTCCAGTATTTCTAATAGCGTTTCTGCGCTAGCCTGCTGATCCTGACGGGCGTGTGCGAGTAAACAGCTTTTCATCTTGGTTTACGCTTGAACAACTAAATTAATTCTGCTGACATCTATTCAACTGATTAAATTTTAATTATATTTCAACATCGATGCTGTAAAAGGAACGATATAAAATTTTAAAAGTCACAGTTCACTGGAAGTATATCGGTATGGCAAGAAACACAAGCTCTCCAAATACCCTATTAAAAGATTTAAGAAATCTAGATGAATTTCAGTGCATAAAGGACAAAGGTGCAAGCCTAATGTAAACAGCCCTGATCTCAGGCAGCACTGCATCAAGGATTATTATTTATCTAAAAGCAATATGCCCACATGTGCTCAGGACTTCTTTGGTAAACCTTTGTCAAGTACAACAAAACGTAGTTACATACATAAATACCAGTTATATTATAACTATACTGTGCCAAAAGGAAGCCCTATGTTAACAGTGTCCAGAAGCAACTTCGTTGGGCTAGGAGGCATCTGGGATGGACCATCACACAGTGGAAATGTGTACTGTGGTGAGATCAATCAGTAGGTATCTTTTGAGAGAAATGGATGCTGTGTGCTCCGGACCAAAGAAGAAAAGGATCATACAGACTGTTACTAGCAACATGTTCAAAGGCCAGAGTCTGTCGTGGTATGGGGTTGTGTCAGTGTCCTTGGCAAAGGTAACTTGCACTTCTGTGATGATACTATTAATGCTAAAAAGTACATAAAGATTTTGAAGCACAATGTGCTGCCTTCTTTTCCAGGGACACCCATGCATATTTCAACAAGACAATGCAAAGCCACATTCTGCACACATTACAAAGTCCTGGCTGCAGAGGAAAAAGATGCAGATACTTGACTGGCCTGTCTGCAGTCCTGACCTGCCTCCAGTAGAGAATGTGTGGAGCATTTTAAAGTGCAAAATGTGACAACAAAGACACTTTTCCAAGACTTGTTTGTAAGAAGAATGGGAGAAAATTACACCTGAAACACTTCATTACTTGGTATCTTCAAAAGCAATGGCAACATTACAAAGTGGTGAATGCTTTAAGGTTCCAACTTTTTTTTTCTTGTTACAAGAACCAAACTTTGAATACATGTTTAATTTGAAAAAAAACAAACAAACAATAAATCTCATGAGGAAAACATTAAATCATGTTTGTTGTATTGTATGCAGTGAAATAAAAGTCAAAGTATATTTAGTAATTACTACTTTATTTTTTATTTGTGTTTTCCATACTTTCCCAACTTTTTCTGATTTGGGGTAAAAGAAATTAAATTATCATTTTTGTCATTAAAATGTAATGTAAAACAAAAACTGGAAAAACACCCGGAGGAAACCCACACAAGGAGAACATGCAAACTCAACACATCTGATTCATAAAAAAAAATAAATAAATAAAAAAATGCAAATATATATATATATATATATATATATATATATACATATATATACATATATATATATATATATATATATATATATATATATATATATATATATATATATATATATATATATATATGTGTGTACATATATCTCCCTATCAGAAACAAATCAGCCTTAATCAAAACACTTTGAAGATTGCAATAAGATGTTGATAATTTAAATTAAATTAAGGTAATATTACATTTAATTTTTTCACTATTCAGGCTACTCAACCTCACACGGTTCCAAACCTGTAATCATGGACCTTACTATGGGAGTCAATGGTTACAGGTTTCCGACATTTTTCAAAATATCTTCTTTTGTGTATTAAAGAGGAAAGAAATGAATAAACGTTTGAAACAAGTAAAGAATGATGACATAATTTTTTTATTTTGGGTGAAATATCCCCTTAATAAGATGCAATTTTGTATTATTTTGCTGTGTTTAAATGTTTAACTTATTCGTTAATTTTTTTTTTTTTGCAAAAAACACAACAACACATTTAAAAGGATTTTACATTGTGGGTGAATGTATACGTCCAGGTGTGCAAGGTAAATACGGATGCACATACCTGGAAAAATAAAATAACAAGTGAATTGACAGCAAAATAATTAAAGCTAGTTTCTTAAATAAGCAATTTATATAAGTAATCATAAAAAAATGTTTGACTTGATTTGTATTTGCGTTCTCGTTCTTGCTTCTATTTTCACTTCTAAGTGTTTCGTCACAACATGGCGACGCGCTCAGACGCCAGGCACGAATTAAACACTGAAAACACACAGGTACAGTACCTTAACCTGCTCACCGTCGATCAATTTTTCAAGATATCACATCATTAAAGTGTCTAACGTTCTGAAAGTCTTGCTGCACGCCCACGAAGGGAACCTGTCGTCAAAATGAGTGTTATTTACGAAGGAAGTAGCTTTAGCCCGCTAACCAGCAGACAAGCCAACTTACAAGCGCACTTTCAACTCATGTTATCAAAATATCAAGACTAATCATTGGGATATTCAGCAGCGATCTGATTTATTTATAGTGTTGACACAAATATGTCGGTAAGGATTTATGTATTGAAATGTTGATGAAATGATAGAAGTGTTGAATCCACGCGCGCGAGTGTGTTGAACAGGGTGAATGTGGAGTTAGCGAGTTAGCCTGAGGTTTACAGCTTTATCACTTTACGAATTTCATGGCGAGGTGATTATCTGTTGTAACATTTTATCAGAGATATGATACACTTCATAAATTGTCCTTTTAAACTTTTAATTCAGAGAAACTAATGAAAACATTGTTAGTTTGTCGCAAATTCTTGTGTGTCGATACTCAGTATGTTCAATATCATAATTATCTGGTGAATAATTTATATATTACCTACATATATTCTTAACATGTATTATGGAATATATTTTATAGATATAATAATTTAATATGCGTTATTATTAATATTTAATAACGTTAAGTTGTAAAGGTCGGTATCGACGTATTTTGTATTGCACAGATTACTAGTTAACACGTGCTTTGAATAAATGCCTCAGTGGTCAGATTTCTTCATGCTTTAAGCTGTTCCCTCATTTATTTAGCTTGTGCTGGTTATACCTTTCTGGCGTTGTTTTAAAGTCTATTGCGTTTACTGCGTAGACGACATTTTAAACCCGTGTAATACCAAAAATGTTCCCTAGGTAGGGGGCTTACTGGGATTTTAGACTGTTCAGCGTGTGGTTGCCACACGTGGTCATCTTCACCTCTATTTTCCTGTGTATATATGTTTTTAAGTTTGTATATGGCTGTGTTTGTAGTAAAGATATCTTTTTTTTTATGTGTTATGAGTCATTAAAGTGTCATTTGACATAAATGTTCATATTCCACTATATGCATTATTGCTGTCAGGGCACTGAAGGGATGGAGAAGATCATTGGGGTCTGTGGTTTAGAGGCCAGAGGACTGGTTGAAGGGAGCAGTTCACCTCCGGATGTGGAGACCCTGTCCCAGGATAACATGGTGGATTTTGCGGGCCTGGTGAGCAGTGAGGAGGAGAGAGGGGAGACGCCAGGACGAGAGGACAGCACCCCTGACCCCCTCGATGTGGAGCTGGATCCTAACGTTGAGAAAACCAAGGACCAAAAGGAATTTGGTTAGTGTTTGCCATTATATGAATTGCTCAGGTACAATATAAGAAATAGCAGAGTCCCATATCTTTAGCTGCCATTTGTTATTTTGTATTTGTGATGTAAAATCATTTGTTTTAGCAAGTAATAAGCAGCCAGTGTTCAAAAGTTTCTCCTTGCCTTAGTCAGATTCACAATAGTAAGCTTGTAATAATGTTTTCTAATTTGAGTGGCACTGATAAATAAGGGCTTACTGTCATTCGTATACATACAGAGTCCTGGCTAGCAGACTAAATGGCATGTGAGGATCATTTATAGCCTTTTTTCACAGCAGCTGAAATAATGAAACTTTCTTTATTTGAAATTGGAATAGTTTGACAATTACAAATTAGACAGTAGAAAAACTGAAATCTAAATGTAACGCTAATACATGCCTTATACACACATGCTGCATTTATCATTAGGTTGGGAGCACAAATTCGGTCACTGATGATTAGGCAGGGGGTAATAACCAGTTTCAAGGTTTACCGCTGTTTGAAAAAGTCAAGGTTTAAAACCGCTAACATTTTCTGTTATACCATTCCTTAGGTATATGTATGGTTTTACATCTGTGCTTTTGAAACTAATAAATATAGCAGAAGTCAGTGATTTATTTAAATTTTTTAGCCGGACATGTTTACTGTTACAAAATATTATAAATGTTTCCTGAAATAAAATATATTGTGTTCTGTGGAAGGAAAAAAAGTAGTTTTTTTACCCAGATATTTAAAAAGAACTCTATTTAGAGCAGTAATCAGAATACCGCGATATTTTTATCCAAGGTTATCATACCGTCAGAAACTGATGATCTTGGATTTGGTTCACTATACATTGGTACACACTGACTGTGACATGAGAACGTCCTCATTGTACAGTCTATAAACAACAGCAGAACTCTTAATATTTTTAATGTATTAATTTTAACATGTTTTTAAAAGTACATTATTTACATTTACATTTACATTTAGTCATTTAGCAGACGCTTTTATCCAAAGCGACTTACAAATGAGGACAAGGAAGCAATTTACATTACACATTATAGCTAAATCATTTGATTGTCTCACATACCAGCAACATTTCTACCATTACATGTTTACTAGATTTTTCCTAACCTATTTAGCTATCTTCGTTCATATTAAAAATAACTAAATAACAGATTCTTTTTAGAAAAACGTGTCTCGTTTGTCATTGTGTTTGATGATTTGGGTCATGTGATTTATATTTTGCACTTCCGAACATTCTTTAAGGGTGCAGGATTTTCACAGTGCATTGTGGGACATTTCAGTGCACTGTAAATGTCTTTTGCGATTGAGACTGCAATTAAAATGGCTGGCGACCTGATCAGCGCACTGACTACTGATTTGAGGGTGTTGATTGAGACGCACTCATAGTTAAGCAGTACTGATGTTTACAACTTGACCCACGCAAACACAGGGAGAACATGCAAACTCCACACAGCAATGCCAACTGACCCAGCCGGAGCTTTAACCAGTGATCTTTTAGCTTTGAGGCTTTTGTGCCTCAATGGCACCGTGCTGCCATTATTGTTATATATTGCTACATTTAATCACACTATTCACTTCTAAATAAAACGGAATAATTAAGGATGGGACTTTCTTTTTTGCATATCATTCCTTTGTAACAAACTAACAGTAAGAGGGCCGTGGCTAATAATATTGTAACTGAAGGCCCGTCACTCCAAATGGAGAGGCAAATGATAAGACTTTGATTGAAGATTACCAAAACAATTTTTTTTTTTCCAGCTGATTAACATGCACGGATTATTTGTTCACCCAAAGAATAACAATGTGTGCTAGCAAAATAAATATTGCAAGTTTTGATTGCACAGAGATGTAGACAGAAGCAGTTTAAGCAGTATATCTCCTTGTTTTGTAAAAGTATATACAAGTAAATAGTTTGTAAAAGGTGTAATCTTTTCTGTCAAATGGTTATTCTATGCATAATTCTCCCCTTTATTGTTGTAGGTAAAGAGGTTTTGTTGCTGATGCAGGCGCTTCATACCTTAGCCACTCCAGAAGAGAAACTTGCTGCCCTTTGTAAGAAATATGCAGACCTGGTATGTATTTGAGCATAGAGATATGATATTACACCACATTGGGTATTATATTTCATACTAAATGGCTTTGCTTACAGATTTCATCCAAAAATTAAAGGTCATATAGACACAAGTATACTTAATTTTTATTTTTTTAAAGAACATGAAAGGAATAGTTTGCATTACCTTCACAAAAGTGAAAAGAAGAATCCTACACAAAGCAATACTCTAGTTGTATTGTTTGTTGTACTGATTTATTTATTTATTTATTTTTAACCAAAACTGTTCCTAAAGACTTCACTTTTTTCGGTAATTGAATTTCAGTAGTTGAACTTGGTATAATGTTCAGGATGTTGTTTTTATGTCATAAATTAAAAATCTGTTGCAGTGCTTCCCACACATAGACTTTACTTGGGTGGGCTGTCCAGGTATATTAACAGCCACTCAAGTATATTTGGTCACATATTTTTTATTATTATCATTTTATTAATTTCCACTTTTTTTGTATCCGCTCAGTAGCCAAACATCCATGATCGATTAACCAGAAAAAACCCTACACATTTCCTACTTCTCGTTGTGTTCACGCAAGAACTGTCAACAATCTCGCATGCACTGCCGACACCCACAGAGATGCACCTTTTTGGGACTTAAAAATGCGTCTGGCTGGTGTTTCTAAATCTCCTAAAATGTCCGGGATTCAACTTTATGTTTTGCTTTCTAAGCCGTCGTTAATTGTATGTGTTTTTGCATTAAATTTTTATTTTGAGCCTGATTTACTTTCACTTAGCAGCTGACAGCACGTGCACAGCTGCAAGATCTAAGATCTAAACGACTCGGATAAACTTTTCTATATACTCAGAGAAAACGAAATTACATCTAAACTGGCTGCAAAATATATGTACAATGTTAGAAATGGTCAAATATTTGCCCTTTTTAATAATCTACACTTTTTATTCTTGTAATTATTATACTTCTCATAGTTTATTTCATTTTTTAATCCTTTGTCATTTACTTCTCATTTGTTTTATTTTTTTTATTGATGATGTTAATATATTACATATTTTATATATATCTAACATGCTTTGGCAAAACTGTACAAAATGTCAGCAGCAGATTTTACTTGTCAGTGGGTGCGCATGTCTCCTGAATAGAATAAAAGTAAAAGAAATAGTAGATTTCTTTTTATATTTCAACAGTCTTTAAAAAAAACTTCAACCCATTGAATTGAAACAGTGTATAGCAAAACAAAATATTGTTTAAAACTTTTTTTGTCGCATGTAGGTAACCATGTGCCATGGGTAATAGGTGTATTTCAGTCCAGTATATTTCAGACCTATAGGAAGCACTGTGCTGTAGTAAAGTTCTTTGGCTTCTTCCTTCTCCTTTTTCTTAACAAAACTCAGAAAGAATAATTTTTGGTCCACAATGCTGACATTTTAGTACAAATATAGAATGGCTGTGTTATGATCATGAAATAATTAGAAATGCTAATTAAGGGGCATTTTCACACTTGGCAGGTTTGGTTTGATTTGGGGCCGATACACAGTATACACCAAGTCAACGAAACCAAACTGCGTTGACATAACGAAATGTTCACGTCTAGGTCTGTCTAGACCAGGGGTCACCAACATGGGTCACCAGGTAGCCCGCGAGGATCACATGAGTTGCCCCTAAAAATAGCCCACCCTAGCGCCACTTACCAGTAAGCTGCATCTAATATTTTTTGTAGCTATTCTTTTTAAATTACACTTGCATTGGTGTAAATTTAAAAATGACATCAGGTTATATATATATATATATATATATATATATATATATATATATATATATATATATATATATATATATATATATATAAATTAAAAAAATATTTCATATTAGATCAGAGCTAGCTGGTCTCCACAGCAACCGTTGTAAACCGCAGTAAAGGGGAGGAGATGATTTGAAAACATGGCAGAAAAAAGAAAAAAACATCATTTCATAGTAAATAGGAGGATGAGTTCTTTTTTTACTTCATTTGGCAACAGCAATGCGGCACAATGTTGAGAGACATTTCAGAATGTGTCATGCAAGCTAACGTTACCATGCTAACTACCCACTGGGCAGCGCACTACAAGTGGAAAAAGTCAGCGAATTAAAGGAAGGTTTGTGAAAACAGCAGTTTTATTTCACGAGACCAGTGAAAACCCTTAAAAAGAAAGCCTTATTTAGAGCTACACATTTTTTATTAGAAAAACAAGGCATTTTCAGACAGGAAAGCAAAACTGTGCTTAAAGACCGAACGTAGAATATAGAGCAAACTTAAGCTCCACTCTCTCTGATGTCCAAAACGGTACAACTACATTGAGTGTCGGTTCTGTTAGAATTGCTGTAGATTTGGTGATTAATTTCAGTAAAATCTGAAAGTTGATTTATGTTACACAATTGAATGACAAACATGGTACATTGTAGTGCATGATTTGTTAGAAATTGTTAGTGGCTAGTGAAAATAGTGTAGAAGTAATAATTTCAAAATGTAAATACTTGCAGAGATTTATAGAAATATAGTGTTGCATATATGTATTGATATTTCTCAGTTTCCTACCTTGTTAAATCATTGTTGACAACTATTGTGAGAAATCATTAACATGATCAGTGCCTTCACATGATGAATATCATTAATTATTAATAATAACATACAATTAAAAGTAAATTGAGCAAATTTGTTATTTGAAGTGTGGATCAAACTGGTAGCCCTTCACATTAATCGGTACACACCGAACTGATGACAGCCTGCAAGAGGACGAGGCGACAGCATGGGTATCGTAGGTGCTAGTTGTTTGGTTACGGCTTGGAGTGTACCCTAAACAAACCAAAAACAGGACATGATGTGACTAAAAGTGTCAGAATGATCAAACATATCATTAAAGCCATGATGTTGCCCAGCACTAAAGGCATCAGAATTCATCTTCATTTGTGTGCCATTTAAGAATTATTGTCACTGTTTTGATCCCCCCCCTCCTTACACACAAAGGAAGCATGACAAAATGAACCAAAGAGAAGTGTGAACATTGCCTAAAAGTAACTGTCTCATCTTTCAGCTAAAATGTTTTGTTTGCCAAACTTTGGGTGTATCACTAAATTCTGGCATGCTTCTGATGCAGCTGGAGGAGAGTCGCACCATGCAAAAGCAGGTGAAGCTGTTGCAGAAGAAGCAGAACCAGGTGCTGAAGGAGAAGATCCACCTGCAGAGCGAGCACAGCAAGGCCGTCCTGGCACGCAGTAAACTGGAGAGCCTGTGCAGAGAACTTCAGCGCCATAACAAAACCCTGAAGGTAAATCCAGCAGAACTCTTGCACGATTGATGATGGAGGTGTTTCATGGGCTTTCACTGATTCAGATCATCATTGTGATGGCAGGAGGAGAACGCTCAGAGGTTCAGAGAGTATGAGGAGCGACGCAAGGAGGCAACTCTGCACTTTCAGATGACGCTCAATGAGATCGAGGCTCAGATGGAGCAGCACAACTCTCACAACAGCAAACTGCGCCAGGAAAACATGGAGCTGGCCGAGAAACTCAAGAAGCTCATTGAGCAGTACGAACTCCGGGAGGAGGTGAGCCAACATCTATCTGTCCAATATGCAGATTTGCTGTTACGCTTTGGTCGAATCCTTCAGTCTTCACATAATTATGATGTCATATTTATATTGTGGAATTAGCTAACATGAAACATCATGCAGTTTGCAACAGATTTCTTGTTTTCAGGATCTGTCTTCTCATTATTTGATGACATCATTAACTGTTCTGGTCTGTTCTTCGTACGTGGATGACTCTGTTAGCTGGATTTAATTATTGATAATTTAACAGGATCCAGGATAGATTAATTAATCAAAAATCATCTGGGATTTGTTGTCATAGCAACAGCTCTATAAGCTCAAATCTGCTCAGGATTAGATTATGTCGTTTCAAGAGAAGGTGATATTGAAACTACAAACTACTTATGTATTTATATAAGAGTACTTTATTAAATTGGGGAAAGTAACAATATTGCCAAATTATTATTGTTTTTATAAGTTTATGTTGTGTAAAGGTATGTAATCTACACTCCAATTAAAGGTTCACAAACTATTATAGGAATGATACATTTTCAAGGGGTTCAAAGAGAAAATCTTTGTACATTTAGTACTTTGTCTAATTTGACTAATATGTACAATTAAGTTGTTTCTCAACCACCTTCTTGGAGGACCACCAACTCTGCTCATTTTCCTTGTGTCCTTAACCAAACACACCTGATTCAGATCAATAGCAGAGACCGAAAGACCTGTAATGGTGTGACAGACAAAGGAGACATCTGCTGCTTTCTAATTTGCATACTATTCGTCCTAAATAGTATTTGAAAATAGAATTAGTATGTCCCAGATCGTAGTATGTTGAAAAGAGTATGCCAAAGGTTGCCGGATGGTTTACTATTTTGGGTAAAAAATTTAAGTGTAGAAGCGTCCATATTCTAACCGCTGATATTGCCCACAATACATTGCACGTTGGATGGGAATTCGATTAGAACTACAAACATGATGGACGTGTGAGACCAACTTAAGTAGAGAGGCTTTGGTAAAGATGTTTGTATGACTGTTAATTAATCTCTAGCCCACTTTAAAAAATGTAAATAGCGTTTTCTGTGTCATTTAATCTGCAACAACAATAATACAGAATTTATATAAAGACATGTTTGGACATTAATTTCTGAATGCATAATTATCCAAAGAACTGAGGAGATTTCTCTGCATGAAAGCCTTGTGAATGGGAGGTTAATCTGCTGCTGCTTCTCCAGTAAGGTAGGAAATTAAAAATGAAAGAGATGTGGATTTTTGTCGAGATGATTGACAGGGCTCATAACTAAGCAACACAATGATCTGTCAACGAGGAAGTAGTATGTCCCAAAACTTGCATACTCTTCTGTTACACACTTAAAAGTATATACTTTTCTTTCACAAAATAAGTACATACTTTTAGGGCATAGTATAAGTATGCGAATTGGGACACAGCAATCCAAAACATGCAGTGCTGGTGGTCCTCAAGGAATGTGGTTGAGAAACGCTGTAATAAGATACCAGTATGGACCTCTTAGATACAAATGTGAATTTTGAAACTGCCCCCTACTGCCCCAGCTTTAGAACAATTTTTGGAGTGGATGGTAATAGACATGATTAATATTCTCATTGAGAGATTTGCTTATGAAGGAAAAATTACATAATTTACTGGAGTCAAATATGCAGGTGATTAGATGCAGTGCAATAGATGCAGACCACTTCTCAAATATCAAAATGCTTTTTTTTTAATGCAAAATCAATATAAATAGCCAGTTATGCCTCATGCCATGGATTAAGAAACTTCAGAAAAGTTAGCTCTTGATAAAAGTAAATACTCTTGAGCCATGAAAAAAATGTTATTATTATTTTTTTATTAACATTAATAACAGGGAATACATTAAACATTAATTTGTACTAATATTGTGTGACCTGAATACCTGAGCCATGAAAATGTAAAGCCTGTACAAATAGACTACAACAAATGTGGAAAGTGTTTAATTCATTACAAATTAAATTTTATTTTGCTCAAATTCTTGATAATCAAATATTAATCAGATGTTGTCATTCCACTGTCTTGCCGCCAGCCGTTCACTGCGTTGATGATCATGATTTTGAGGATCATTAGATCTGTTCATAACAATCATGAGCAAATGCTAATACTAACAATCACATTTTAATCATGTAAGTCAAAACATTGAAGAACAATAGTTTTTTAATACTAAAATGCAACGCAAGGTATAAATATATGATTTAAAAGTAATTAATTCATGTTAAAAAACATTTTGGAAAAAATATATAATTGTTAGGATGCTATACTCCTGATATTTTAGTAATGATGATTTGGACGAACAGTGTCCATTGGATGGCTTTACATTTTATTTGCTTGGTGCCAAACACGTTCTAGTTAAATTAGCTCATGTCACATGCGCAATCTCAAATGAAATCATTTTGATGCAGCTAATTTCCAGCATTGATTCACTTTATCAGGCAATACTTGATTATAGTCGAGCTTGGATTTTTAAGGTGTAATGTAAAAACAGAAGCATAGACATGGATGAAGCACTGCTCACTCGAAAGTTACATTCAACCAAGCAGGTGTTTGTTGGTCATTGGATGATTATTTTTTGTAGTTGTTGTCTTAGGTTTTGGAGGACTGACAGCAAAGTTTTATTTTTGTGGATCCAATTAAAGCTCAATATGTTTCTGTTCTTTTATACTCTGTGTAGAAGTAAAATATTGCTTATAAATGGAAACATTTTTAAAAGCATTAGCTGCCATAAGTAAAAAAAAAAAAACAGAATGAAAACTAACAAAGTGCAGTAAACACCAGTGCATTTATGACTGAGATAAACTAATATTACAAGATAACAATAACCAGTTTATAATATCAAGCAGCATGAGACTGTTTTTGTGTAATGAAAATTACTGGAAGCAGCTGACATTAAGCTGGAAGAAAGCAGTCTATTTTAGGAATAATAAGTATATATAAATAAATATATAAATATATATATACGTAATAATAAGACATTTGTATTTACTCAGCACACAGACAAGGTGTTCAAACACAAGGAGCTTCAACAGCAGCTGATGGACGCTAAACTCCAGCGGACAGCCGAGCTGATGCGAAAGGTGGAGGAGAAACAGCAGAGAGAACGAGAGTTTGTGAGTATCCTTCTCATAATCCTAATCCTGTTTGAGCCTGGCGCAATCCTTAAGTATTAGTGCCTACAACTACGGAGCACAATAATATGTTGATAAAGTTTCTCCAGACAAATAATTGAAAGCAGTGGCAACGTTGCTACCATTCTACAGATAGTGGCATCAACACCTTTATTTTAGTTGGACAGCACGTGTAATATTTATATTAAATGTTTTGTCACTTAGAAAAGCATGTTTAACCATTCAAATGACCAGTAAGCTTGAGTTAGGGATGCACAAATGGTAACATCTGAAACTAACGTTATGTTATGTTATGTTCATGGCCTGACATCAATTTTTTTGATCACCAGCCACTGTGGCTAGTAGTTTTCCAACGTTACTCACCATTTTCACTAGCCACAATTTTGTTGTTGGGAAAATATATTTATTATGCATAAATGTGACTTTGGCATCCTAAAATTACTTGATTTTAATTATGTGTTATGTCCACATGCCTCCTCATTCATTTAACTTTTTTGTGTGTTGTGACCTTGCTCAATGAGGATAAACAAATGTGTTGGAGTTTCATAGTGTCGCATTGCAATTAGTTTTATTTCACATGACTTTTTAGAGCTTAACACTAAGAAGCTACCAATTGTTTTCTCTATCCTCACCAAACTAATTATTTCTTTGCCACAAATTTTAAATAATGTGTCAAAACAAGCAAAATGTAGCTGCATACGTACACTTTTTATTCAACAGAAATGCTCTTTAAAAAACAATCGACATTTAAAATAAATTACTATACACTATAAAAACTATACACAGTAGTCCGTCCTGGCTGATGGTCCCAGATCACCAGTTAACTATATGTAAATGGAGAGTTAATCTTCTATTAAAGCAATGTTATTGTAAAGGACGATAATTAAACCATATTAATAAAAATAACTAAGCAAAAGAAAACGTGAAAAACATTTTGTGTGTGATAATGAAAGGATGATCGTGCGCAAACTGTTAACATATTAATAATCTGTTCAAAGAATAGAACCGCTGCTGCTTACAAAAAATCCCAAGCTCTTGAAAGGAGCAGGACTGTAGGTGCACGAGCACCATCGTTTTTCCAGTCTATTTCAAAGAGAACTGACCACACCAGTTGAGTTTTTAGGCACGGTTGCTTTGCACAAGGAAGCGAGACACGGGAGCTTTTAAACACTTGCGTGCATCACATCAGCTGTGCGCCTGATCATTCTCTCATTTGGTATTCACTCGTGCTCGTGCAAACAGTTATCAATCAGGCTGGTTCTTGGTTCTAAGATTACATTTGCATGCATATTGACAAACGGTCATAAACTAAAATTCTCATTTTTAGTGATGAGCCAGCACTGGCAATTTAAAGTAGCTTAGTAGCTAACCCACCACAGCTGAAATCTATCCACTTTATGATTATATTATATTATATTATATTATATTATATTATATTATATTATATTATATTATATTATATTATATTATATTATATTATATTATATTATATTATAATATATTATATTATATTATATTATATTATATTATATTAACATTTCTTACCTTTGTAGGTCTTATCTATGAAAATATTAGTCTAAAGTCATATAGTATAAATAACAACAATATAAAACCAGTTACTGGGGAAAAAAGTACTTAAAAAACTAACAAAACAATTTTGTGGCAAAGGAGATCTTCTTCACCCAATTTAACAACATTTTTTTAGATGTATTTAAAAATCAACTAATACAAAGGACAAATCAAGACAGGAAAAGCTCTTTAATGCAATTAAAATAAAGACAAAATATAAAAATTAAAACTAAACAGCAATTCGGTTTGAAAAATGATATACAAATGCACAAAAACTGATGTTGCTTAATAAATAAAAGAATGTTGAAGCTTGGTTGACCTTGACACCTACAGATGAAAAAAAATGTTTTCACCAATCTTCAAAATATTATCTTTTATATTCAACAGAACAATCTTACGAAGTTACAACTTCTAAACAAATTTAAGTTGAAATCGAAATGAAATGAAGGTCCACAAAATCCACCCGTTTAGTCTCAGTCTGGAGTCCACCATTCATCACAGTGGCAGTTGCTGGTGTTATGAAATATAAAATTAGCCATTTTTGTTCTTTGGCACACAACTGAGCCAATCACATCAACACTCTGGAGCTAATGGAAAATGTATTTCACCATAATACTGATTAGTTTATTCCTGTAGTAACACCAAAGTGTTGGGTTTTATACTGAGGGAAGTGGTGGAATATCTAAGTCATTCTAGAATTGTGGTTACCTTCAACATTACCACATTAAAAAGTCGTCTCTAAAAATAATGTATTATAATAATGTGTATTTAAGGACATGTCTTGTAATTATTCCCCCAAAGACTACTTTTTTTGACTAAATCATACATTCTACTAAAAGAAATGTCTTTTTTTTCATCTTTTTTTTTATACAAAATTTAGAAATTTTTACTGCTATCGAAAAAAAAAAATTTTGCATGAAACAAAATCAGTAATACACACACATTCATTTTTTGAAACTATAATGTAATGAAAATGCATAAAATTCTCTTTTAGACATGCCATATGCTATTTAGTTTGAGGTTAGCATCTTGAGCTAAAGCACAAAATGGTGGAAAAGGTCAACTGTTATTGGCAACTCTGTTGGTGGTTTGAAAAGTTTAACACTAAGTAAAACAACAATTAATAACAAAGTCACTTGCTTCGCCCAAATGCATAAATGTTGGTTTCTATTTTCTGTTCAGCTCTTGAAAAATGCAACGGAGTCGAGACACAAATGTGAGCTAATGAAGGAGCAAGAGCATCAGCTAAAGCAGCAGCTTACTTTGTACATGGACAAGTTTGAGGAGTTTCAGACGACTCTCGCTAAGAGCAACGAGGTCTTCACCACCTTCAGACAGGAGATGGAGAAAGTGAGTGTGGGATGAACAGCAGAAGTCTTGGCTAACAAAATGCATTTATTTGATCTAAAATATTTTTATTTACCATCACTTCATTCTTCAAAAGTCATTCCATGAGTGCATGTCCACCAAAATGTTTTTGTTTTCACAAGCTAAGCACTTTTTTAGTCAGTGGAAGCACAACATTTTTTTAAAATGTACATTTTCAAACGTGAATCTCTGAGTATTCTGCATTTTTTAAATGCTCCGATTAGTAAAAAAGCTTGTATCTGAGTGTTTTTTTAGAAGATCGCTGGTGTTTTCAGCTGCGTCAAAAGGCTTTGGTGGACATGCGCTCTAGTGTTGTCATAAGTATTGAGATTGGTACTGAAATTAAAAAAAACATCAATTTCTTGTTAAAATTTGAGTGTTGTTGAGCGAGTACCTGAACACCACTGACTGGCCATTGTGTCGATCAGCTGGACTGTCTATGAGCTGATGTAAGAGTGTTCCGCTGATGGATCAACAGATCTTCGTGGCTTTGAAATGTTCCAGTGTCTGTAAATCTGTTTCCACTCTCTGAACAGCAGTGAATTGATGACCTTCACAGCCAATCACAGGCATTTATGTTGAGCACGTGAACACAATGGCTAATCAGCAGTGTTTAAGTATGCGCTCAACAGTGCTCAAAAGTGACAACACTAAATTGCGCCCCAACATGCTGATTTGCTGGAAAAAAATATTTAATTCTTTTGTGATTCTTTCAGAAACATTTATTGGAAATGGAAATATTTCAAATGAATAGAAAGACTGACTGTTTATATTAGTCATCTAACACTTACTTAATATCACACTTAAAGAAACACAAATTATTCAATTACATCATTATCATAATCTTCAGTTTGATTAAAATTACATAGATGTGGTGTTTAAGTTTACTTACAAAAACAAAGTTTATTATTTATGTAAATAAAATAGTACAAAATAATAACATTTAAATTGGTTTTAAAAAAATCTAAGTTTTAATATCTCTACATTTTCAGCTTCACTGAAATGATCAGGCCTGATTATTTGAAGACAGAGTTTGCATAAAAATAAGATGTTTTCTTGATTTGAAAGGTGAAAGGCTTGCTTTGCTTGACATGTTTTTATTTTCTGTGACTGATCAGATGACGAAGAAGATCAAGAAGCTTGAAAAGGAGACTACGCTATGGAGGACCAAATGGGAGACCAACAACCAGACTCTACTGCAGATGGCAGAAGAGGTGAAGGGAAATAACACATGCAGCATTTTTCTACATTTCTAAATTCAAGTTATGAATTTATGAGTGATTAGTTGAATGTTTAGGTGTGTCTGTATAAAAATAATTTTCTTTGTGTAAATGTATAATTAGCACTTCTTGTGTGTGCTGCCTTGTTGAATTTCTGAATGCCTCCTTAGTTGTAAGTCGCTTTGGACAGAAGCATCTGCTAAATCACTACATGTAAATGTGTGAAGGTCATGTGACCAGCAGGAAGATCGCAGCATCTCATTTCTTACAAGATGCATTCAGTGTTCTTGCAGTGTTCTAAATTTCGTTCTTTAACGATAACTTGGCAAGACCGGTCACCACGAGACGGGGAGTCCATTCTCTGCTTACCCGGTATTGAAAAGTCATTTGGCCAAGTGATGATCGTGTCAACCAATCAACTCTCTGTGGGTTAGCGCCACCATACCAGATTACTGTGCTGGGTACCAAAATAGTAGTATGATACAATTCACAATGCCACATTTACAATTTCTAACAACGAAGTAGAAATAATTGGATACCTGAACCACTCAGTGGAAACGAGCCATAACAATAAACTGCTGTCCGAGTACTAACTTGGGGCCCGATCACACAAATGCACTTTTTCTTTTTGAAAATGCGAGGTGTACTGCCTTTTTTATTGACGAGAAGAAAAAAAAAGTGCACTTTTTATGTCGCTTGGCAACAACTGAATCAGCTCCGTATTGTGCACAAGTGTTGCTGTTGATATTATTATAATTTTATTATAGTGGTCCCTTGTTTATCAAGGGAGTTACGTTCTAAAAATAGAACCCGCGATAAGCCAAATCCGAAAAGTAGCCCGCTTTTATTTTATTCAATTATTATAGATGTTTTAAGACTTAACACACTTTTCTTAGACGGGCATTAATATTTTCACACTTTTCTCACTTGTTTAAACACTCTCAAAGTTCAAAGCTTTGAGGAAAAATAAGTCCAGTTATTACAGTGAAATCAAAGATCAAAATCTGTTGTCAGGCGCAAACATTCATCGCTGTCAACAAAAGGTTTATAAAGCTTTTTATAATGTTGGCATTTAGTGTAATGTTCTTTTCCCTGCAGTCACTGATCCATAAAACCAAAGCAGATCCCATCCTTAAGGGGGTTGCACACCAGATGCGCTGTGCACATGACAGCTGGAAGTAACACACACCGGACAGAATATGAACAGTGTCCTGAGTCGTAGCTGGGCACCACAGGCAGCCGCCGACTTGCGGCACTGGTGTGCGTATCCTGATATAAGCCTATGTTTACAATTTTAAAATGCAGGGTGCTGTGTGGCGTGCAAACCCACTTTACAATGGTATTGCTGGGGGGAGTTACAACCCTTTTTGCATGCTTGTTGAAACTCACACTGATAGTGATCCAAGATTTATGTTAATTTGGCAAGCTGAACGCATTCTGTACTGTACAGGAGACATGGGGGAGATTGATTGACAGTGGTCTAAATACTAAATTAATTCGCAAAACTGCTAGGCGAAAGGTGAACTGCGTTATAGCGAGGGACCACTGTATTTAATAATATTCAGAGATTTAAGATTTGTGAAGTCATACAACACCGGATAACTCGAAACAGCAACTACATGTGTCTCTTTCATCTTCAAAAGTCTCCGTAGTTATCTTGACTACACAAACACTGCTTTTATCTCAGCGGAAACCCCGCTTCTGCTTTCCTTTGGAGAATTAAAAATACGCGACTGACCTGCGTTTTTTCTGCTCACAGTTTTTTTTTTTTATCGGTTGGGCTGATAGACGATGGCCATGGGCTGATAGACACCATGATGCTAAGCCGGCATCGCAATCCTCCGCCCCCATCGCAAATCCGCTCGCAAAAGATTTTTACCCACCAAGTTTGTCGACGCCATTATAACGACACAGATCACTCTGCCTATTCATGCCAGAGTCCCGTGGAAAAAGTGCTTAAGAGGTGGTAACTTGTGTACAACTTATCTTTATTTATTTATGATTTGGTTATGGTTAAAACTAAGACCATACGTGTCAGGTAGTTGAAACGATAGGCTACAAATAATTAATTCGTTCTGAATTCATTATTCATAAATAATTAATTCACCGCCGCCTATGATGACGATGTCATCGTCCATCGCAATGTTTCATATTAGACATTGTACGATGCCAAATTGGTCGACATCGGACAACCCTAGTGGACGCACCATGCACAACAGCAAAAGCGCAAGGATCAGTATGCGGTTAGGATGCTTACATGCTGTGCAGGCCTCACAATGTGTAAAACGCTCATGGCCATTAGTAAATCATTCAAAAAAGGCTCCTCTCAATGCAAAAAACATGTAAGGTTTGATCGGCCACTTATAATGTCTTTTTAGCCCTAAACAAACAACAAAAAAGAAATGAGCTGTGAGTATATCAGTGTCTTTACTCAAACCTTTGAATATGTCAGAATTGGTTTTAAAGCTCCGTTTTCATTTGTCTTATAGAAAACCGTGCGAGACAAAAATTACAAGGCCCTTCAAGGTAAACTGGAGCGTCTAGAGAAGCTCTGCAGGGCCCTGCAGCGAGAACGCAATGACCTGAACCAGAAACTCCGAGCACTTCAGGGCCCGACAAAAGATCCTGAGGAAGAGGGTACGGGACCTCCTGATCCCCAGCCGGAGGAGCTGTCCAACCCAGAGCTGGAGAGAGAGGTGGAGGGAGAGGTGGAGAGAGAAGTGGAGGGAGAGATGGAGGCTTTGGTGCCTGAAACAGAGAAAGTCGGTCTGCAACCTGACGATTCAAGCAGCACATCATCCAGACAGCTTATTGACGACTGAGCCTGGCCTTCTGGTGGCCTTTCTTTTTTTTGTGGAGGTATCTATTTTTGTCTAACAGCTATTATCATAAAGTTTGAGGAAAAAGCAGGACATTAGTGAAGACGCTAACTGCTCTATACGTTGATAATCCGCTTTGTGGCGAGCACTTTTAACTCCCTATTTTCTATCACATTGTATTTTCGTAGGAAACGGTCATGTGGTCCAAGGCGGCCGCCATGCAGCTTTGTTTCGTATGTTTTCGTTTTTTCTTCCCCGATTCTGTCGTCGGCTCTTTCCTGCTCAGCTGTGCTATGGTTGCACGTTTTGGTTTGGTTTAGTTTGTTTCTCTTTAATAAAATGTAGCTCTTCGCTCTGACCTCTAGAATCTGAATAAATCATTTTGGATGCATTTATATATTGTTTAATTTTGAAATAAGCGTACATGGTCAACAAGCTCTAGATGAGCAGATAACCTTGAGACTTGAGTAACAGGGCATTAATAACAAGAGAAACAGAGGTTAACACACACTCATCTACTCATTGGCACTTTGAGTCTGATCCGACACGGGTCTGTAGTAAGATTTCTGTTGATTCCATTGAACTGGTCTTTATAGGAAGATTCACATCTTGTAAATTAGAGAGGGGTCAAGACTCCTCACCGCCTGCGGCTGGTTTTCATTTGGGAATCTGATTAAGGGCTAGTATGACTTTGAAAAAGGCTGCTACATCTCCAACAATTATGTGAAATATTAGAACGGGGCCAAATACTCATGTCACTTTTTTTTCTTAAGTTTAAGAACTTTCTATAGGAGGGAGTACATTTTTGTACCATGAAAAGTGCATATATTAAGGATGGTAAAATTCCACTTGGGTTTGTATTCATTAAAATTCAGTTAAACATCGCATTCCTAAGAGGCGCGATGGTTGCTTTTCTTGAATCGGGGATTTTAAACTAGCTGGATTCATAGTTTAATTTGACCAAACCATTGAATCGATCAGCTTTTTCTCCCCAAAATATAATTTTGTTTTCATTCGTTAATTTCCCAGAAGCTTTCCTTCAGATTTTTAGAAAAAGGGCATATTTATTTTGCTGAAAGGATGAGATTTAGCTAAGAATCTCCCTTTTTGTTTGGTTTTATTTAATTAATCCTGATGATAACGATTGTTTGAATTCAGTTCCTTTTTCTGTTATTTGCAATATTTTAAATGGTTCAGTTATAAAAATCATAAAAAAGTAGAGTCAGTCTAGGCCGTATATACTTGCAAAATAAAAAAAAGTTTTGTAATTGAGCAAAATATAATAAAAATAAATGCAAATCTACAAAAACCGCAAAGCAAAGGTTAATTCTTAAGAAATAAAAAATAATTTTGCTAACAAAAATTTTAAAAACTGCAAAAGGGAAAGGAGGTTTTAGAAATAAAAATGAAATTTGCTAACAAAAAAAAAACTATGAGTTATTTATGCAAATATTTTAGTTTTTTTCACTGCTACTACTAGTTTTATTAGTAGTTTTATTAGTTAAACTTAATTTCCCTTTTGCAGTTTTTTTTATTTTCGTTGGCAAAATAATTTTTTTTCTCAAGAATTAATTTTTGCTTTGCGATTGCTGGAGATTTGCATTTATTTATTTTTTGCTTAATACTTAATTTTTTTTTTGTTTTGTTTGCAAAACTTTTTTATTTTGCTAAGAAATATGGCCCTAGATTGACTCCATAATAAACCAACCAATGTGACCGTCCAAACCTGTATGACTGACTTCACAGAAAAAGAGATTTTTCAACATATTTTCTTTTTATGTCATACATATTTGGAGTAATATGAGGCACTTTCATTTTGTTTTATATTTTGGGTGAATTAGCCAATTTAGAATTTTTTTTTCACTCTTAAATTTGACCCAGAATTGACTACAATTAATTTCATATTTTAAAAAGAGGCCTTGACGTGTTTGATGCTGAATGTGATTTCTCTCTTTCATTTCTTGAACATTGTAATGAACAAGAATAAAGTCTGTAATTCGATGCTCAAATGTTAAAAGAGCTGCAAAGATTCTCAATGCTGTTAATGTGAAACTGTCTGTGGAGAACTCAACTGAACTGATGAATGTAGAAGTTGCCAATCCCATGTCTACAAACGGGCAGCCCTTTAAGATCTGATCATTCTCACACGTGGACACACAGGGTCTAAAAACACTTGCCAGCCTCCTCAGGTCCATTCCAGCATCTGCCACTGTTAATGTCCTGATCTGGCCAGTACATTCCTGAACGCCAAATCCAACACATCCTTCAGATAATCTACTTGTAGTGGAACTAGGCACATTTTTGTAATAATGTTATGGAGGCATACAAGAAACTATTTTTGTGAGAAACTCGCTTGTTCGAAACATGGGCTGAAATAAAAGTCTGAATGTTTAACTTTGCCAAACTAAAACTCAGCAGAATGGTAGATCTTCACCACTTTTCTAAAATCTTGTACCTCGTTTTATTTTTCCATTGTCTAAACTTGCTTCAAATGATGGATAAGAATGTTGATGTTTGTTCTAACAGCATATGTTTCATCTTTTCTCCAGAAGTGTGAGCATTTTTTTGGACACATCTGTAATTGGGGCCATGTTCATTTGAAATTGTTGGTGTTTTGGTACTGTCGCTTTGTATCGCTACTGTTGCTTTTTTTTTTTCCCCCGTTATGCCCCGGTTCGATTCTCAGGTTATGCAAGAAATCTACCTCTTTAGGTAAGACGTACTGTGAAAGATGCTCAAGAGAGCTTTTCTTTCTCCCCCAGCTCAGCCCGTGACCCCTCTGAGATTGTACAACGCTCTTGTAGTTCTGTCTTGCTTTTCAATAAAATATTTTGTAGAATTTTCTTTACAGTCTCATTTCTTGTCACCATATTTTTAAGTCTACAACATACAACTTGAAATAAAAATGCATATGGCTGTGTTTCCATCTAGAAGGGCTCATCCCTATGCCATAATCCAGTGTTTCTCAACCATGTTCTTGGAGGACCACCAACACTCTCTCCTTTGTCACACAGGTCTTTCAGTCTCTGCTATTGAGCCGATGATCTGAATCAGGTGTGTGAGACATGGAAAATGTGCAAAGCTAGTGGTCCTCCAGGAATGTGGTTGAGAAACATTACCCTAAACACTTCAAAGAGATTCTGAATATAGTGCAGTTGTGACACCAAACTTATATGCAAAGGATCATGGGTGCTTGAAGGGCTCTTCAAGGTGGCCTGTTTTGAGCACTTCGGTTTGAAATGACTCATTTCTAGATAGTGGCCAGGATGGTTTTTTCTATAAAAATGAATATACACTCACTGAGGAATATGTCCAGCACCTTGTTGAATCTAAACCACGAAGGATTAAGGCAGCTCTGAAGGCAAAAGGGGGTCCAACCCGGTACTAGTAAGGTGTACCTAATAAAGTGGCCAGGTTGTTGACATTACATTGCATTTTTACTGTGGCACATGACAAAAGTAAATATACTTAGTATTGTCGTGATCATTAAAAATGCAGCAAATAATTAATAATTTCTTTGTCTCCCTTGAACCTCTCATTTTTTCAGCCCAATCTCAAAAATGTCTGATGATGTGACTGTCTCAAGCATAGTTCAATAAATTAGAGCTCTTGTAAATTAAAAAGAAAATCATAAAATCATACCCAGTGCTAATTTTACAAGTGGCACTTTAGTAAATGCCAATATTTTCAAAACATAGGAGCTTTTTATGTTTTGTCTCTGAACATGTCCTCTGGTGAGACGCTGTATGCTCATTTGAATCTGACAGTTCCATGGAAAACTTTAATTGAAGGACCACTTTAAAGATCATGTGAGTGAAGCCCACCTGTTTATGTCTTAGAATTTGTCTTTAATTTTTTTGGCACCATTACAAAAAATTACGTTTTGTTGTCGTTTGGTGCGACACCCCTATTTGTTAAAATGTATTAAAAGTCTGACAAGTCATGGAGAAAAAAAATATTAGCTATTCATAATTTTATATAAAATGATTCCCTCTATATGAAGATAATCTTCCAACGATAAAGATAAATCTCTCTCACGATATCTGTATATTATTAAACGCTGTTTTTCTTAATATTTGCTGTCACACCATAGGACGTATTTAAGGTACAATTCAATAAAAATATACAAACAACAAAAACAAACATTAAAAGAATCTATAGTTAGTGGACCCTATATTGTCTCCAACATTTACCCTTTAATGGCATTTGCTATGCACTTTTGAAATACAGAGTAAAGCATTTTATGATCACCTGCATGATTTGCTTTTGGTCATCTGGGTGCTGAGGCATGAACTCTAAAAGACCCCTGAAGACTAGACAACAAAATGTTAACAGCAAATCTTCAAGTCCCATAAGTCATGCATGTTCCTAGTCTGCAATGTTCGGATTGGTAGCATGCTGAATTTACATCTACTCAAATGGCAGCAAAACATTGACCAGAACATCACACTCCTCTGCTGGCTGGTCATCTTCTCTCAACGTATGCCATTGCCATACATGTCTATGTAAACAGCAGACATGTTCACATGACATAAACAAATAAGGACTCATCGGTCCAGGTAATCTTCACCCACTGCGCCAAGGTCCAGTTCTGATGCTTACATTTCCATTTTTGATAATGGCTATGGATCATCACGTTGTCACCAGAGTACACGACGCAGTTTTCTCTGATAAATTCATGGCGACATCAATTTTATAACACGTTCACTACACACATTTTTTTTTTTTTTACTTCTGCTGCTTGTTCAAACTACTTATTTTAAATGAGTTGAAACAAGTTTATGTTGAATCCACTTAATAATTTTTTACAAATTTAAGTTAAATTAATTGATTTGTGCTGCATGGGAAAACAGTAAGGAATTGTGTGGAACCCAGCATTTCTTTACAGAGTAGACCTCGGTTCCTTTAAGTCTGCAGCCATGCAGAGTTTAGTTCCAACCCTTCTTCAACACACTTTTCTGTAGGTTTAAAACAAATCTGAAAGATCAGAGCCACAGCCATCCACAAACTGAGTTTGACGCCTGTGATTTAGACCTGTTGGCTTGGTTTAGACAGATACTCTAGACCAGGAGTGACCAACTCTGTTCCTGGGGATCTACCTTCCTGCATATTTCAGTTGCAACCCATATCAAACACACCTGCAAGGATGCTTCTAGAAAGCCTAATAAGAGCTTGATCAGCTAGCCCAGTGGTTCTCAAAGTGGGGGTCAGGACCCCCCCCGAAGGGTCGCGGGACAATGAAAAGGGGGGGGGGGGGGGGTCGCCTGGTGTTTCCAAAAATCTATTATTTTTATTAAACCATAAGAATTACCATATTTTATCCATAACCTACTGAAGAGAAAAAAATAGTCATTTATAGTTACTATATAGTTACTATTGACCTTATTCTTCAATGCGGAAGTGTGCGCGTTTTTGCGATTGTTTTAGAACTTCCGATTCAGTTGCCTATGGGAGAAATGACTAGGAATAATAAACAGCAAAAAACGGTCAAACTACCTACTCTACAAACAAGTGTTTGCATGACTATACAGACAAAGTAAAAATAATATAATAAGAAAATATCAGTTTGCAAACACCAAGCGGCAAAACGAGCTGTTTTTAAACGTTTAAAAATGAATGGAAGTGAATGAGACCGGAAGTTTCGAGCCAAAATGATTCAAATGGCTGTGCCCACTCGTACGCGGAAAATAAGGTGAATAGTAGCTTATGGTCATTGATTCTATTGGATTGCGATCCCTGGGGTAATTACATTATATTAAAGACACAGCAATAGCTTCATATGCAGCAGAATGATTTCACCAGGTTAAACATTCTGGCCCATTTACAGCACTGACATACATAGACTTGAGTCTATTGGTGTGTGTGCGCCATTGCATGCAAGGTTTCAGTATTTATAACCACCTCATAGGATATTGGGGTCGCAAGTCACTGGCATTGTCATTTGGCGGTCGAGGGCTGAAAAGTTTGGGAACCCCTGAGCTCGCCTAATTGTGTCTGATTTGGGTTGAAATTAAACTTTGCAGGACACCGGCCCTCCAGGACCAAGTTTGGACACCACTGCTTTAGTCTTATTTTAAGCACTAAGATGAAGCTGCGGTCACACTAGAGTTTGAGTGTGCGAAATT
This sequence comes from Danio aesculapii, assembly GCF_903798145.1. NCBI lineage: Eukaryota > Metazoa > Chordata > Actinopteri > Cypriniformes > Danionidae > Danio > Danio aesculapii. The sequence goes on from NC_079445.1 coordinate 15,770,632, forward strand.
CTGTCATACGGCGCTGCGAAAAGGAGCGAATTAACAAGATATCAGACATTTAAAAAACAAGCGATTGCTCCATATTTTAACATTTCTGTCCAGAGAGGTCATGTTTTGATGCTCGATTGGTCTCACGCAGTCAATTATGCGATTTCGCAGGTCAGAGTTCACCAAGCTTGAACTTTCCAACGCAGCAATACTTGACGCATGAGCTTGCGTTTCCGGTCTGACGCATTCGCGTGCGTATGAATGGAAGTCTATATGGAGAAAAGTCCAATGTGACCACAGCTTTAGTTCATGGATCTCTCTGTTAACAAGCTGATGATCTGAATTAGGTGTGTTAAGGAAGACATACAAAATATGCAGGTTGGGGGTTTCCGAGGACTGGAATTTGGAATCAGTGCTGTAGACCAAGGGTCGCCAAACTTGCTCCTGAGGGCTGCTGTCTGGCAAATTTTATCCATAACACTAATCAAACAGCACTTACAAGCTAATCAAGGTCTTACTAGGTATACTTGAAACTTTTAGGCTGTTGAGGTAAGTTGGAGCTAAACTCTGCAGGGACTCTGGCCCCCTAGGACTAAGATTCGTGACCCCTGCTCTAGACAGTCAGCCTTGGGAACCCAACATTGTTTATGATTTGTTCTTTCAGAACCAAGACACGAGCCTTGCTCTATTAAGGATGCTCAACCCAGATGGCCTCCTGTAACAATTTAAGGTTTGTCAAAGATATTTATATTTGCTTTCAACACAAGGATACAAGAACTTGCGTCTTATTTACCCTGATCTTAAAGTGTTAATTTACTCAAAAATGAAAATTCAGCTATTAATTACTGATCCTCATGTCATTCCCATCCCCTGAGACTTTCATTCATCTTCAGAACTCAAATTTAATTAGTGTTCATTTTAAATGAAAGCTCTCTGACTCTCTCTAGACAGCAATAGTCACAAGACATTAAAGTACAGAAAAGGAACCAAAAGCTTTTTATGTGACTTCAGGGGTTGAACTGTAATCTATCTAATGGCAATCCATTGTATTGCTCAGTAAACACACACCCTGATGATGAAAAGATGACAAAGTGGTTTTTACAGTTTTTTTGCTCCACAAAAGTGCTCTTGGAGCTTCGTATGATTCCAGTTGAACCACTGAAGTCATATGTAAATTTGGACAATGTTTTTGGATCCTTTTCTGAACTTTGGAGCTCTTAGATTCCATATAAAATATCTTCATTTGTGTTCTGAAGATCGGAAGTGTATACTGGAGATGATCAACGAAACTCTTAAAACAGCACATGTAATTTTTTCAATAACTTAACTAAATAAATTCTGTGGCTTTCAGATCTCTCCAGATCTTGTCTGAAATCGCAAGCTTGATTTCAATTCCACTCATCAACCACAAGGGGAGCCTCAGCAGAAAGTCACAGAAGCTGCATCTGAAATTGCCTACAACTCGGGTAGGTCCTACTTTTGAATCTGAATTTACTACACAGCTGTTAAGAAAAAAAAAAGTACGTTCTATACAGTGTGAATGGGAGTTGTGTGAATGAAGCTCGGACGTACTACATCCGCCATTTGTCATCATCACGCGAGCTTCCCGTGTAGCTTGCATTGCTTCATTTCTATTCATGAATGCTCTGGTGTAACATCATGGAATAGTGTAGCGTCCATCTTATGTGCACTTTAGAATCTAACCGGAAGTAGTAGGTCATCCGGGTACTTCTTGCATACTGTTTTTGAATACTATGAATTCTGACATACTGCTCTGCTTGCATACTGTTTTTAGTATGTGATTTCAGATGTAGCCAGAGTGTCCCTTTAATACCACAACTGTTACTGGTCTTAATATTTAGGCGTATGTCAGGAGACAGAATAAAACAAATCTAACAGTGCATCTGTACTTTATTTTTAGAATTAAATGGCGTACAGACAATTATCAACAATTTTGGAATACAAAATCATTTTAAAAGTTATTACAAAAGATTTATTGCAAATTGACACCAGGTTTATGCACAAAAAGAGAGAGAAAATAAATTTGTGATAAGCCACACCAGGCCGTAACTTCTCAGAAGTGATTGAACAAGTGGTGCAGTCTTCCAAACCATCCAAACCAAACTACTCTACTGCTACGGATGATGGGTGAACCTTTTAGATATGTGTCCAGGAAGAGACCCTGTCATGGACGAAGTATCAGAATGCATGGAATGGGGAGTAAATGGACTTTACGGAATAATACTGAAAAGCAAATTGTGAAGAGTAAGAAGCCATGAAAAGGGTTGTACATTTAGAATGAGAGCAGTTATGATGCCTGTCCCTCCAGCTCTGACGCAGGGGTGTCTGGCTCTTCATCATTGTAGATGTTCTCAGCCTAGACCAGAGTTTGGGAAAATCAGTTTAAAGTTCTGGTACCAATTCCACTGAAAAAAATAATGAAAAAGAAAATCCCCAGATTTACTGTACTTACCATCTGCCATACTTGCATAATGTTGTCCTCTGACACGGAACAGATTACCCAGGGTTCATTTGGGTTCCAGGAGAAATCAGAAATCTTAGCCGTGTGCCCACCATGAATGAACTGACAAAAAGTTTAAAAGGTTATTATCAAAGCCTTAAAGTAGGTGTATCAACTTGACATTTGCAAGACCTACATAATAAATGTCTATCAATTTAACTACCTATTCATCCATCCATTTAATGTTGGACAACTGTTTTCCTATCTTTTATAGTGTAGTAGTCTGAACTGTAATGTTCTTACAGTATTTTTATATAAACGCAGAGTTTGCATGCATAAGAAAATTTTATAACAAATAGACAAAAACTTATAAAACTTACACTTGTAGATTATCAATAGAAATGACACTCTTGTCTAATATGTGTTTTTGCTGTAGTATTGAAATTGTCATTAAGAATCATGTAGTTATGGTTACATCTGTTCAAATAAATATTTTTCAACAAATCCTTTTTGACTGACCAGCAGCTCAGGAGGCCCATCCTCTGCGTCCTCTGCAGACTGCTCTTCTCCAATTTTACTAGAACACATGCAAATATGTTATTAATATCTGTTGATCCAAACACAGATAACATCAATGAAATATTCACAATACAAAAAGGGATGTGCATTAAGAAAGAAAAAAGAAAAATGAAAAATAAGACATAAAAGAAAGAAAATTTTAAAAGAACAAAGAAAAGAACATTAAAAGAACAATAAGAAAGAAACAATACAAAAGAAAAAATAAAAATAATAACAAAAATAAAAATAAGAACAATAAGAAAAAAAGAACAAGTAATAAAGAAAAAGAAAATAAGAAAGAACAGTAAGAAAAGAGAACAATAAGAAAGAAAAAGAACAAAAAGACAAGTTAACGAAAAAAAGAAGAAAATAAGAGAACATTAAAAAGAACAATAAGAAAAAAGAACAATAAGACAGACAGAAAGAACAAGAAAAGGATAAAAGTACAATTAGAAAGAAAGAAAAAACAAAAAGAGAAAGAAAGAAACAATAGACAGAAAAAAGAAAGAAACAATAGAAAGAAAAAATAATAAAACAATAGGAAAAAATAAAGAACAATAAGAAAGAAAGAAAGAGAGAAAGAAAGAGAAACAATAGAAAGAAAGAACAATCATAACAATAAGAAAAATAAAGAACAAGAACGAAAAACAACAAAAGAACAATAAGTACAGAAAAATAAGAAAATGAGAAAAGTAAGAAAAGAGAACAAGAAAAAAGAAAGAAAGAACAAAAAGAAAGAAAGAAAGGGGAAATAAAATAGAACAAAAAAGAACAAGAAAAAAGAACAAGACAGACAGAAAGAAAAAAGAACAATAAGAAAAAAGAACAATACAGACAGAAAGAAAGAACAAGAAAAAAGAACAATACAGACAGAAAGAAAGAACAAGAAAAAAGAACAAGACACAGAAAGAAAGAACAAGAAAAAGAAAAAAGAACAATTAGAAAAAAAGAAAAAACAAAAGGACAAAACAAGACAAGAACAAAGAAAAAGAACATTAAAAGAAGGAAAGAAAAGAAACACTAAAAAGAAAGAACAAAAATAACAGTAAGAAAAATAAACAATAAGAACAAAAAACAACAAAAAAGAACAATAAGAAAAAATAAGAAAATAAGAAAAAACAGGAAGAAAAGAGAACAATAAGAAAATGAGAAAGAAAGAATAATGAGCCAGAAAGAAAAAATAAAATAAAATAGAACAATAAAAAACAATAAGAAAAAAGAACAAGACAGACAGAAAGAAAGAACAATAAGAAAAAGGAAGAAGAAGAATTAGAAAGAAAAAACAAAAAGAACAATAAGACAAGAAAGAAAGAAATTTTTGCAAGAACAAAGAAAAAGAACATCAAAAGAACAATAAGACAAGAAAGAAAGAAAGAAAGAAAGAAAGAAAGAAAGAAAGAAAGAGTAAAATAAGAAAGAACATTAAAAACAAACAATAAGAAAAAAGAACTGGGAAAGTATAGTACCTCAGGTCCCAAACATTGAGGCGTCTGTCAGTGCCACTGGAGGCCAGGATGGTCTCGTTATGAGGAGACCACTGGACCTGTCAAAGTATCAACATTTCTCCATTATTCTATTACATTATATTGAATCGTGACTCCATATTGTTACATTGTAACAGAATCTCGTGTATTACTTACCTGGAAGATTTCATCCTTATGGGACTCAAATGAGTGAAGCTTCAGCTTCAGGTTACGCAGATCCCACAATGCAACAGTCTACAGCCAGAAACAAACAGATTACACTGTTACATTTCTATGAATGTTTCTGCTGTTTAGGCTTTTATGGCCAGAAATTAATGTAAACAGCTCACAATGAACACTTATAATTCACTAAAACCTTTTCTAATTTTAATAATTAGTTTGGGATCAAGTGGTATTTGTAAGGAATTAGATGCAAGCAAAGTACAGCTGTTTATAAATCATACAGCGCCATCTGCTGTTAGAAACTAAGTTTAGAATCTATTCAACAGAGACTAAAACTGCGTTTTGATAATCTCAGAATCAATATCTGGAATGATTTTGCGCCACAGCTCTAATGCAAATCCCAAAAAGTACAAACCTTGTCCGCTGAGCCAGTGGCCAAAATGAATTCACTGTAGGGGTTGAAGGACAGACAGTTGACTTCGGCTGTGTGAGCATCCACAGAGTGACTGGGCTTTGAGGTGTTATTGGATCGTGTGTCCCAGCTGTGAACGACAAACATTTCAGCATGTAATCCATCAGTTACATTCATACTGTATTTTGTGCTCAAATCCCTTTTTTCCCCTCAGATAGTTTTTTTTTTGTAAAGCTGTTTACTTACATTGTTGTTTTAAATGTTGTCAATATTGGTCATATTTATAATGTGAACTGATTATGATCTTAAATGGCAAAAGAACAACTACACACAGTGTAAACTTTTTAATTATGTAAAAATTGTGTATACTGTATGTATGATGTGAATAAAGCAAGTCATCAGGTCATGTCATATGTTTAATATGATTATTATTGACATTTTTGCTGACATCAGTGGGTATTTTACAAATAATCTGTACTTTAGCATTTTAAATACTAATTTGTCTTTTTTTTGTTTATTGTAATAGGACAGCAATTGAATGGAATTGGGAAAGATCCCCAAGCCAGGATTTAAACTTGGAACACATGAAGCGCGGTTGTGCTACATGTCAGAGCACTGCCAATGTGTATTTCAATGTCCGAAACCTAAAATAAATGTTATGTGATTGAAAACACTGAAAAATTGTGACCGTCACTGTGTAAGTCTTTCTTGCTCTGATTTAGAGCAGAAACAGATTGAATTTAGCTTCTGATTATGAATTGCTAAATGCTCTAAATGACACCAGTGTGACTGTGCTCCAGAAACCAGCCTAGAGTGAGAAATATCTTGTGAAATTCTAAAATTATTTCATAAAGTGTTTTAGTGTTAAAACTAGCTCATAAATATGTGAAATGTTAGGAGTAGTACAGAGAACTAAGGCCAAACCACAAACATTTCTAAAATGGATCTTGTCTGTAATCTGCCTTGGAAAGAAAGTTATATTTAATAACATTTTATTAAAGTGATATTAAAGTTATTGGCTTAAACGTGAAGGTATTTTCATGTGGTCAGAAATATGTTTTCAAACCTATTTTTACCTTTCTTTATAAAAGAAAAAACAGGCAAAATACTTAAAAAAATAGATTTAAACAAATATATATTTTCTAGAAATACAAATTTGGCCATTTTATATCTTTTTTCATATTTAATTATTTAAAAACATTCATTCATTCATTCATTTTCTTTTCGGCGTAGTCCCTTTGTTAATCAGGGGTCGCCACAGCGGAATGAACCACTAACTTATCCAGTATATGCTTTCCACAGCGGATACCCTTCCAGCTGCAACCCATCATTGGGATACATCCATACACACTCATTCACACACATACACTACGGCCAATTTAGCACCCAATTCACCTATATTTGGATTTTGGACTTGTGGGGGAAACCAGAGCACCCGGAGAAAACCTACGTGAACATGGGGAGTCAGGGGCGTGGCAACCGGGGGGACATGTTCCCCTCACTTTTAGAGACAGACCATTTAGAAAAAGGTGATTAATAATTATATGAATGTATGATCTCATACAGCCATCCCCCCACTTTTAAAATGTCCGCTATGCCCCTGCGGGGAGTACATGCAAACTCCACACAGAAATGCCAACTGATCTAGCCAAGGCTCGAATCAGCGATATTTAAAGACATATGTTTGCTTAATTATTTTCTAAGAAAATACATTAATTTGTAACATTAGAAGAAAATCTTTATGTAATGTCTAAAACTTTAAAAGCAAGGAACTATTAAGAAGGCAATTCTTTACTTTTTAAAATGTGGCATTTTTCAACAACATGCTCTACAGCAGAGCTATTCAATTAGTGGCCCGCGGGCCAAACCCGGCCCCTGAGGCAATTTGTTCCGGCCCTCCAAATATTGTGACCAAGACATCAAAAATAAATTTAGTTCAGTCGAAAAACTGTCGCTATAGTTATGAAGTGACATGCGTCTGTTCAATACAGCACAAGCTGCAGTTGAAGGCTGTGCAGAGTGTGAGTCACCATAAAGCGAGTGGCATGAGCAGCCGAAAACATTTGGATATGTTTGTAGAAAAGGCCTTTTGTACAATGCAGTGCTATCGTTAATAGGGATGCAACGATTAGCCGATTTCACTATTAACTGTGCTTTAATTTGTCACAGTTAATTAATCACAAAGTCCTGAAACCGCATTTCTGTTGCAAGGAATGAAACGAAACTGCTGCAATTAAACAAAGTTATGCCAAGTTGCCAACTGCGCGCTAGATTAAAATTCCAAGCTTGTACACCAAGGCTAATACGCACGTACACCGGATCAACTATAGCAGCGGCCGTTCCCATATACATATTTTCCGTTTGCAAGTTTGTTATTTCTAATGTAAAAATATATGACAATATGTGCGCACAAGCGGAGCAACGCACGCTTGTGGCTTTCTGGGCGCACGCAGTAGAAAACATCTCACGGTGAGAGTTGTGCGTGCCTTTCAGTGCAATGTAAATAAAAGATATGTTAAAAGAATTATTATTAAAATGACTATGTATGCATGTATCCATTTGAACGCAAATGGTAACAACAGTTAATCTAAATAGCTACTTGCCTAATATAAAACTTGAATTTATATTAGACGTGATAACTGTGAAACCATGATTATTCTTCAAAACTATATAATCGTACAACCAAAATCTATTATTATTGCATCCCTAATTGTTATACAGTTCATAACATATGAATGTGTCTGAATGTAAAAGAAACAACTTAAGCAAAACACTGCTTTTGTTGTGCTCTGAAATACAACATTTGAATGTTTGAAAAAAAAAAACAAAAAAAAAAACAAACGTCTATTGTAAATTGCACTGATATTATGTAGTTTCAAAATACAATATATTAACATTTGAATGTAGAAAAAGCCAGCATGGGTGTCTTAAAGAGCAAAAATACAGCATATGGGCTCTTATATGCTGTTGTGTCATCACTCATGTTGCAAGTCATATCTCTTCGGCCCTTCGTTTGAGATGCTTTTCAGAAACCGTGACAAACTAATTGAATAGCCCTGCTCTACAGACTCCTCCCCCATCAGCCAATCATTGTGTTCATAGTTAGTAATAATGCTGACATCATCCATAGCAAAAAAGGGTGTACTCACACTAGGCTATCTGAACCATGCTTAGGCATGTTTGACCCCCATTTCCCAGTTTGTTTGACAAGTGTGAGTGCTCTGAATTGGGCCCTGGCGTGGTTCAGTTGGCTGGCCCTGGCCCTTTTGAAAGAGGTGGTCTGAAGCGTGGTTTGGTTGGGCTTTGTTGTGGTACGCTTGTATTGCGAGTGCAAAGTGCGAAACTGAAGATGCGATGTTACTTTTAAGGGAGTGTTTCATATGGATTTAATAATTATTCTTACTTTTCAATTAACGCAAACTGTCATAGTTTATTAAAGATACAAACCCCACGCTGCTCGTCAGTTGTCACCTTCACCAAACCTCCCAATACATACAGCACGATGACTTTCATGAACATTTATGAGCATCAAAAATGATGGATCTGTTCAGCAAAAGATTTGACTGTGGCACTGCATCACAAACGACCTAAAATGATACAAATCAATACAACTAAAGCAATATCTGGAGTAAACAGAGTGAGAGCACTTCTGTTAAACTTAACAGTTGCATCATCGATGACGTAAGCATGCTCAGGCTCGAAAGGCAAAAAATGCAATGCGAGTGAGGGCTGAGGGGAGGAGAGGGGGGGGGGCAATTATCCCTGGGCACGGTTCAATCTAGTGTGAGTCCACCCTAAGCCAACGCTGCCCTCATTCATAGCTTAAGACTTTTCTCTTTTACTTAATATGAGTTGGTCTCAACAGCTTCATGAACAGACTTTAAGAGAAAACTCCTTGCTAAAAACTTTTACTGCCATTTAGGATATAAGAAAAATGTTTTTTAATGCAGGCCTTGACCTGTATTGGATTTAATACCAGATATGAAAGTGCCATAAACTGAAATGTAAAAGATCATATTCCATACAGATTGTGCTGTTTACAATGTCATGAAAAATGTCACATTTAGGCTAATGAAAACAGATTTGGGCCACATTTCCCTGCAGCGTAAACATAGCCATCTTCTGTCTTGTTATTTTAAGAGGAATTCTATAGTTTTACTATTTCCACCGTAATATTTTGCTTACATCATGAGTTTCTGGTCATCAGCCACAGAGCCAAACAGAGACTCATGTAGAAGGTGCCAGGACACGTCCTCCACCACAGCTGTGTGCCCCGTGAAGATGGTCTTGGCATCGACTATCTTCCCCTCCTTTGGTGCACCACTGATGTCCCACAGACAGATCGTCTAAAGATGAACAACAACATATGATCGGTCAACAAATAAATTTAAAATACATGAGCTTTCTTTACTTTCAGTTTGTTTATTGCCACATTAGCAACTCATGGCTATTTCATGGCAAGATCCATATAAATAAAAAAGATTTAATAATTAAATATAATAAACATAATTAATATAAATAACTTTATATCTCGATGCAGAATAAATAAATACAATTTTACAAAAAATACATGAGGTTTTTTTAAAATGTCAGATTTCTCACATGGTCGTCAGATGCACTGAGCAGGTTTCCACTGAGGTTGGGGTTCCAGGACAAACCATAGCCTTCTTTCTGATGTCCCCGCAGCCTCAGGTCTGGACTACAGTCTCCACTGGGGTCTGAAAAATGGAAACTCAGACTAAATATTTGCATCCGTAAAGGTTCTGAACTGAACTTTAACAGTGACGTTCATACTAAACTGAACTGAAGCGGTTTCAAGTTAATAATTTGAAATATTATGGCTTTTACTCTCTTTTCTTCATTTATTGTTATGCACAATTTACACTGTTAAAAATGCTATAGAAATAAAGTGAATTGAATTATTCAAAGCAAGTTCCTACATACACAATTTAATATAAGGATGTAAGACCTCAGTGAGGAATAATAAAGGGGTGTTGATTTATTTGAAACACTCAGGTTTTATTAAAGCACACGCAAGATGTGCCTTAATTTCAGATTACCATGCTAATTCCTACACATAATATTAGGCTGTGTAGCAGTGGCTTAAGCCATTGATATGTAAGGTAATATCTCAGTTATTACAATGAGAGAGACTGACTGATTAAGTGCATTAGAGTAGTTTTGTAATTTGTATTTTAAGTTCTTCGGGAACTAGCTCTGTTCTGAAAAATGTCATGTAGTTTTTCAGCTGAAAACAACTATTTATCTGATAAAGTGTTGACATGCTTCAGTGCATGTGTATATGTTCATGTTTTTGTGAGTGTGTTTGTACTGTTTCTGTGTTTGTATAATGAAAAAAGATAGGGAAAAAGACAATGTATCCTTAAAGCAGATAATGACTAAGTGTATTAAAATTATTATAACTTATAATCATTTTATTAGATCTTGGGTTCTTTTGCTGTTATAGACTGCAGAAACATATAAAATATGTGAAATCATTTCGCAAAATGACACAGAACTATAATGCAACCTAACTGGTACTACCTTCATCGTGTGCCCTACTCTGAAAATAATTGTATACCTTAGAATGGAAAAATTTTAATTGTCATCATTTACTCAGCCTTTACCCCTTAGTTTTTTTTGTTCAGTTGAACACAAAAAGATATTTTGAAGAATGTTGTAACCCTATGGAAAACTATTAAAATGAATGGTTTCATGTTTCCAACATTCTTCAAAAAATACATTATTTTGTGCTCAACAGAACAAAAAACTCAAACTAGTATGAAACAAGTAAAGAGTGAGTAAATGATGACAGAATTTTAATTTTTGGGTGAATTAGTCTTTTAACTACAAAATAAAGGCTGAGAGAGGACTCAAGTTGCCTCACGCCATAGTAAAACTAGATCTCTAACTCTCACATGGTCGCCCACTGAAGCCAAGGAGGGCTGTGTCCGGAAAGAACCTGGATGGGAGACCAGATGGGAAAGCTAGGTTGCTGCCAGAAGTGGTGTTAGTGAGACCAGCAGGTGGCGCTCAACCTGCAGTCTGTGTCGGTCCTGATGCCCCAGTATACTCATGGGGACTTCATATTGCACAGTACAGTCTTTCAGGTGTGACATTAAACTGAGGTCCTGACACTCTGTGGTCGTTAAATGTCCTTCGAAGAAGCGTAAGGGGTTTTCCCAGCATCCTGGCCAAATTTTCCCACTGACCTACTAACTATCCCCATATCATAATTGGCTTCATCAGGTGCAATATGGCTGTCGTTGCGTCATCCAGGTGGATGCTGCACACTGGTGGTGGATGAAGAGAGTCCTCCCAATGTGTAAAGCACTTTGAGTGTCTAGAAAAGCGCTATATAAATGTAAGGAATTACTATTATTATTATTAAAACCTTATAATTATTAATATTATTATTAATCACAGTATTATCATCAACCACATTATTATTATTATTAACCACCTATAATCCTGCCCTTTCAGGTGCCCAGGCAGATGTTTGTAATAGAGCAAAATAAAAAAATAAAAATTTTTGAACATTAAACGTGCGTTTATACTACATTCAACACTATTATGTTTGCATAAGAACAGTAGCTGTCAAGGGACTAATAAAAATGTGAAACAATTTGCTTAGATGAGTGATCGTTTGGTCTGTGCTTTTTTTTTTTTTTAAAGTTTTAAAATGTTCATGGAATGTTTTTTCCAACCTTTTTTTGGACTGGGACTGGAATTTTTACTTTATAAATCAAATACAGAATAGAAAATGAGGCTTTTGTCAGCGCAAAAGCCTAATGGTTAGCGCGCTGACATATGGTGCAATAGCACTTCAGGGTGTCCCGAGTTCTAATCCTGGCTCGTGGACATTTCCCATCCCTACCCCACCTCTCTCTCCCACTTCGCTTCCTGTCTGAAACACTGTCCTATCCGCTTAATAAAGGCAAAAAGGCCAAAACTAAATCTTTAAAAAAAAAAATAATAATAAAAAATAAATAAATTAAAAAGAAAATGAGGTTTTATTATGCACATACACATACATATCGTATATATTAGAGGTCTTTAGATCATCTGAAAGGCACTGACCTGGTTTGGATGGGTGTTTGGTGTAGTCAAACACCAGCACGTCAGAGGTGGGGGTCTTGGTGGCGATGATGCAGGGGTTTTGTGGCATGTATCTGGCTCTGTTCACTTCTCCTTCATGGTTGATCTTAATCTCAATCTCAATTTTTCCACTAACTGATCCAAACCCTCCAAATTCTGAAATAAATTGTAAATAAAAACACAAGCACATCTGTCACATTTACAAGATGAGTAAATGACAAAAGAATTGTAATATTTCATATGACTATATAACACTAGTATATGGTTATATACATTTAACACAGATATAAACAAAAAATGGCTGTCAAAAACACATGTAAGATCATTGTGGAATGATTCACTCTTGATTAAATAAATGTGGATTTCCTCTCAACATCCTGACCATACCTGCTGAAGAAACACAAAGACAAAATTGATGTTAGTATAATGACTTCAACACAACAACACTAAATTAGCATCTATTCATGCTCTGATCAGCTCTTACCTCCTTTCTCACTGTCGTAGTGGGAAGCGTCAAACTGAGCGTCATCATTGGGGATCTGAACACTGGCGATGACCAGATGGTTTTGCTCGTCTGAAGTGTGTGTGCCCAACACCAGCCGGTGAACCACATAGTCCTTCCCCTCAGGCCTGTATAAAAACAGACAGTCATACTTAGGGTCTCGATCAACTGTTGTGTTTCAAAAGGTACATGAGTTAGCCAGCGGATTACCTGTTGACATCAGGAAGCCACTGCACTGTTAAACTTGGCCACTCGAGCGCGTGTGTCATGACTAGGTCGTACAGGAACGGTGTGTTTTTCTTCCAGATCTTGTACTCCTCATTTATTACTCTCTCCTCCACAGCGTCATCGTACACTGTAATGGAAGCAAAAAGAATAAATTCAATAATTAAAAATCAATAAAATTATTTATAAAGCACTTTTCCAAACAAATGAATGCAGTTAAAAGTGCTTTATACTGGGAAAGCCAAATTTCAAAAGACTCCTGACTTCTCCATGACTTTGACTGACTAAAAAGCTGAACGCTAAACGAAGCATGTGGTGTTAATAGTAAAGTTTAGAATTATTTTAATTGCTGCAGATTTCCTGCAGAATTTGGCCAGACGGGAGGACATTTTCCACTGTTTTATATAAAATAACATTATATTGGCATCCAATGTGTGATACCTCGAGCTGTCATAGACACACAATGGCACTGCGCTTCTCCATAGGTGTGATTTACATACATCATGCAACATTTAGACCACAATAATCAATATATCGGCTTATCGCACAACACATGAACATGACCTCAATCATATTTTGGAGATGCAATTTAAATCGCTCATACATAAAAAAACAACTCTAACCACATTTTAGCTTATTGCGCAACCTCTCCATGTCTATTGGAGGTGTCAGTAGGGTTAAAAAACACTATAGTATCTAGGGCTGCACAATATATCATTTTAGCATCGATCAGTAAACGATAATGTGCACATCCACAATACTCACACACATCGCAATACTCACAAGATATGTAATGTTGAGTATGAATTATAGTTGACCAGGAGCTACAGATTTGCATTTAAACACTGTATTTATATGGAATTTATAGAATTAAAAAAAAAAAGTACAAAAATTTGTAATATCATTTTACTCACTTCACTGGCAGATAACTTATCTTAAATGTCTTAAATGTCACTTATTTCTTCTGATGGTGAAAACTAAACAATATTTTTACTTGGTCTAAGTTTTTTGTTTGATATTTGGACTAGAAACAAGACAAAACAAATGAAAGCTTCTTTTGCATTGTGATTATTCAATTTCTGCACCTGAATACTCTTTGACTCTTGTAAATCTACTGTTTGTAAAACTGTATTCATATCACAATATTTGTTGCAGAAAAATAAAATATTGCAATATCAGATTTTTCCAATATCGTGCAGCCCTAATAGTATTTACTATAAATTACTCTAGTATATTTTCATGTGAGTGCCTGACAACTGAAAATTCATCTGGTAGCAGATATCGCAGCCTCGGTTACTTTTTAATTTGCACTTTTTTGTTAACAATTATTATTATTTATTTGTTTGTTTGTTTGTTTAGAATATACATTTTCACATTCTGATTTCAATGCCTAATTATAAAATTTTTAAAATGACTATAATTTAATTAAAAATTCTTAAGAATAAAATATAATGTGTTCTTTAGTAGAGTGTACTTGCATTATGATGCTATTAAATCGTCATTCTGGCATTATACAATGAGTGGCATAAAATGGTCTTAAAATGACAGTAATATCATTTATCGCAATATATTTTGGTGCAATATATCGTACAATAAAATGTAGATATCATGACAGGCCTAGAAACATTATTGCAACGCACATGCAGCCAGAGCAAAACGACACAAGAAATGCCACAAACATTGCCACATATTTTTGTCTATTTTTGTCCACAAAATCTAGGAGAGACAGGTTGAGCACTGAGCTGACAAAAAGTATCACAGACGACTACATTTGATTGCCAGTTAGTAAGTGGGAAATGAATAAAATGGCAGTGAAAAATAGGCAAAACACTTGAAACCATAGGTTAAAACATATGGTACAGAACATTTTTGATAAATGGTTATAAAAATGTAAAAAGAAATCCTTTTCATGACTTAAATTAAAATTTTTATTATTCATAATAGGGCTGCACAAAATATTGTTTCTGCATCAATGTCGCAATGTGCACATCTGCATTAGTCGCATCGCAGGATGCTGTTTTGCTCGTCGCAAGATGCAAAGTTTTGAGTTTGAGTTATAGTTGCCCAGGAACTACAGAATGCATGCGATTTACAGAGTCACTGCATAGTTTAACCATAACAGAGTGACGGTTTATCACTTGCATGTGTTTTTAAGGCCTGTGACTGAACATTTTCAAGAGTTTAAAACGTTTGTGCAAAAAAAAAAATTGGTGTAAAAAAAAATTAATTGTATTTAATTATTTATACAGAATTTATTAAAAAATTTTTTTTTTGGTTTTCTTACCTAAATTTTTGTCATATTTCTGGTCCAAATATCAACATCTCTATGCAAAAAACAGATTATTTATTCAGCATATTGGCAGATAATTTAGCAAACTGTTCATTTTGACAATGAGAAAACAAAACAATATTTTTACTTTTATCTAAGAATTTTTCTATATTTGGACTGGAAACGAAACAAGCTAAGTAAGAAAATCATATTTTGCATTGTCATTATTCAATTTATTTACTTGAATACTGTTAGACTCCCCAGAAAACTGTCAAATAGAGCTATTCAAACCATTACATGAAACTATTCATATCGCAAAAATAAAAGAAATATTAAGTTTATGAAGAAAAATAAAATATTGCAATATCGGATTTTTACAATATCGTGGAGCCTTAATTCATGTCATATTAAAATTTATTTCAATGTCTGGAATAGATCTTTTAAAATTCCATAACATGAACCTGTGGGAACACCGATTATTACAAAAAAAGAACAATACAGAATACAAAATCAAACAAACACCAATCACACATTAAAGATATACCAATTAAAAATTAAGAACATATCATGCGAAAAAAAAAAAACGAAAGTTCAAAGGAAGATATAGGAAGTTTTTAATTTAGATTTTTAAAACTACTACTACTACTATAAGCACATCTGGTGTCCTCTGAAAAGTTACTAGTAAAAGCAGCATTAGAAAATAAATAAATAAATAAAAAGCTAAAAGTTTCTACTATCTTCTAGAAGAAAATAATCTGAAGATCTGAGAGTTCTTCTATGTTCCTACACTATATTTTTGAAAGATAGGTTTAAGCAAATCCATGAAATGCATTATAAACTTATATACAACCTTAAAAAAGGGTTTCTGCAGGTTTCACCAAATTAAATTTTAGACTTTTTAAGACTATTATGAATTAAATTTTAGACTCATAAAGGGCTAAAGACTGAAGATTTTTATTTGCCCTATCAAAAAATTACTATAAATTAATATTTTACAATAATAAATGAATAAAAAAATAATATAAAAATGTAAATATTTTAGATATTTTTTTAAAAAGAAATATTTAAAATAGAGTAAAAACCATCAAGCTCTATTTGTATCCATACACTTCTTTCCAACATAAACTTTATTTAAAATAATAATAAATGAACAAATGTTTGAAAAAGCCTAATAATATAAAGGCACAACAATCTGTCCAGGTCAGTGTCCTCAGCAGTAAATACATGGTGAACTTGTTATAAACAAATATTATTTAAAATAAATAATTAAACTATTATGATAGAGTTAATAATTACCTTTAAATAAAAAGTTTTAAGTTTTATTGAGATGGATTGTTGGTGGTTGTATGGGTGTTAGCCAGATTGGGTAGCAATACATGAACATTAGAAAATTAAGACTTGTTTAAAACAGATTTAAGATCTACAACACAATAATTCAGCAAATGTAAAACTTTTTAAGGCCTAAAATTTGATTTTGGGGTTTAAGACCCCGCGGAAACCCCGTTTAAAACTCCACACATAAAGTTGACCAATGTAATGACTTAAATACAAACTTATCGTGATCTCTCTTTTTTTAGCTTATTTATTAATTTATTTTAGGCCAAATGTATGCAAATGATCACATTTCACAATTAACTGAGCTTATAAGTGCGTTGGGTAGTAAAAAGTTGATGTGCTTAAACATAAATCAGCAGAAACTGAAGAGAGTAAAGATGGGATTTCCTGAACTAGTAACGTTAGATACACAACAGCAGCATATGAATGATGGAGGGAAATCAGCGAACAACGGAGTTTCAGTCTGCTTTGAGAAGCCATTACTTGTATTCAAGCCAGTATAAAATAATAGTAATTTAATCACGATAGTTGCCGTAATATACACGAATAGCAAGTATTTGATAAAGAAAATTGTGACACTCATTCATTCTCATGACAGTATGTGGGTCACATCCATTAGCACTTTAGGCTAACGCTAGCAACTCTGGCAAAAGAATAAATACTGCACGTAATTCACTACGGAAAAAGTTTACCTTCTTTATCAGCCATTTTGGCGTGCTTTTCTGCGGGGTAGCCACTGAATGGACTAGGGGTATAGAGCCAAAAAGCAGAAAAAACAGGCTTTTACACTCAACACTCCGTCACTTGCAAAACCAGTTCGCGCATCCCACAAGCGCAAAACCAACGTGAGGTAGTGATGTCCGAATCACAAGCGAGTTGTTCATTTGAACCGATTCTTTTTTGTGGTTCAATATCAATACTAATATAATAATAATAATAATAATAATAATAATAATAATAATAATAATAATAACAAAATAATAATAATAATTAAAAAATATTAGTAGTAGTATTGTTGTTGTTGTTGTTGTCAGTATTATTATAAATGTTTTATTGTTGTTAATATAAATGTATTATTGTTTATTAAAATTATAATAAAGTAATAATAATTAAATCAGTAATAGTAGTAGTCGCAGAAGTAGAATAAGTAGTAACTTTATATCATAATAAATATGATAATTCTTTTATCATTGTTGTTGTTTTATAAGTAATAATAGTACAGTAGTATTAAAAGTAGTATCTAGTGGGGACAATAACGGTGAAACATAATAAACAACACCCACGATTTCATTGTTAAGTTGAGCATGTTCATTAAACGATCCTTCCAAATGAACCGACTCGGTAAAGTGAACTGACTTCCCACTTCTAAACTGAGCATGCGCGCTCACAAGCGGCAAGTGACGTCATCTTTGCGCGCGCATTGAATGATTGGTGCGAAATGTGTTGCGTTTGATAGCTTCTGCTGTTGTTGTTTATTAGCGATATGAGTTAAATAATGGTTTGAAATGACGGAGAATGATTGTTGCTCGATTCAGACAGAGACGCAGGACTCTGAGAACCGGTTGAATATGTGTGAAACTCCTGCTGTTGTGCTTAGGTGTTGTATCAGACATTTTACACTGTATCTGTGTTAAAATCAACCAGTATGTGTGTTTTAATGATTTAATATGTTTTTTTCACTATTTATTTACCAACTTCTTAGTCATAAACAACGACGAGCTACTCTTAAACGAGAAAGAAGGAAAAGAAAACGACAAGCGCTTGCCAAAATAAAAGCAGGTAATTTATTTACACACGATTTAATTAGTTTTTCTAGATTTTAATGTTTGTTATTACTAAATAGATGTTATATTACCACATATTAAAGTATTTTTAAGTCTACAGGTTAAATATTTTTAAATAACACAATAAATAAATTCAAATGCAGTCTTTTCTGCTCCTCATGACTGAATTTATTTAGTCTAACCTATATTAAAACAGTAATACTGTGAAATTAAATTTAAAATAACAGTTTTTATGAGGATAAAATAATCATGAGATTCAAAACTGATATTTCAACATCACTACTTTTCAGAGAACAGTTTGCAAAATGAGGAGCTTCAGTCTGAAAATGAAGATAACCTGAAGGTTGATGAGGAGAGGTAAGGATTTAAATTTTTTATTTAATTAGTTAATATCAATTGGACAAGATGGAAATATTTTGAAATTGATAATATATTTACAATGCAGTGAGCGGTTACACCAGGAATGGATGGAAAGAGAAAGGATTGCGCAGGAAGAATTCAAGTTAAAGAAGGAACGAGAGGATGCAGCACAACAGAGAAAGGAGGAAGAAGAGGTGAGCATGTGGTTCTAATGTTTAGTGTATGGTTTTAATTAGGATTGAAGACTGGAGATCGGTATCAGCCGACAATCACATTTCATGACTCAATTGGTGCTCTCCGATCTCATGAACCGATTGCAAGTGTTTGTTCAAGAGTTTACAAGCAGAGGAAGAGGTGATGAGGGTTTGTGAACAAGAGAACAGGGGTCCGTTCTTTGTAGGTGGATTACTCAATTAGCTGGATTTGTTTATTGATGATTTGACAATCCAGGATTGTTTCGTTTTTCAAAACTCATCCTAGAGTTGTTGTCATAGCAACAAGTCTGGTAGCTCAAACCTGCTCAGGACCAGGTTTATTTCATGTAAACAAGATAAGATCAGCTTATTTCAAGCAAAGGTGATACTGAAAGTGTGTACCGAATGCTAATATTTTCTCACAGTAGTAACCTATAGGTTATATACACTTGGGAAAATAGTTAAATATTACACATTTGTAATTTTTAATAATTAGTAATATTTAATATTAAATAATATTTGTTTATATACATATATATCCTAAAAAAAATATAAATAAAACTTATGCAATCTGCACTCCGAAATAAAAATACAAAATGGGTTGGTTCTCCCCAAGAGGATCAAAGAGAATATTTATTAAAATTGACTTTTTAGATACAAACGCATACTATTTTAAGGTATCGACCCAGCTTTACAACTTGTGTATGAAAATAGACATGCACAATATTCAACTGTTTTTTATTTGTTTGTTTTTTTAAGGGATAATTTATGTTTTGACAGCTAATATGACGGTGATTTGATGCTTTGCAGAAGTTGCAGACACCTTTACTGATATCAAAATGCTTTTTTGATGCAAAATTTATTTAAATTCGCCGATTAAGAAACTTAAATAGGCCTAGGCTACTATAATAAAGAATATCCACTCTGAAATTTAAAACTAAATAAAATCGCTAAATACTCTTGACACATGAAAGTGTAAAGCCTGCAGACCACAACACATGCCAAAAGTTATTGAGTGTCATATTTAACAAACCGTTTACTGGGAATTTTATGTAATTTTGCTTAAATGGATAATTAAATATTAATCAGATGATGTCATTATGCTGCTGTGCCGTCAGCCAATCATTGCATTGCTGGTCATGAGGAACGATAGATTTCACATTCACAACACACGCAGCGATCTCAGATCAGTTCATCCAGACATTTTAATTTGATTCGCGAACTTATTTGAAGAACCAAATAAGCCAAACATTATTTATCAAGATTAAAATATCCAGGATCTGCCAAATAATCTTAGATCATTTAAGCGAGGTATTAAGAACGGACCCCAGATTTAGAGAGGCTCGAAGCCTGATGTTCTAAGCCAGGGGTGCCCAAACTCAGTCCTGGAGGGTCTGTGTCCTGCAAAATTTAGTTCCAATCCCAATCGGGCTATCTAATCCAGCTCTTACTAGGCTTTCTAGAAACATCCTTGCAGGTGTGTTGAGGCAAGTTGGAGATAACTTCTTATGCATCAATTATGCTCTCCAACTGTTTTCTTCATTGAGACATGTTGAATTCTTCTTTCATCATTTGCAGTGTTTCTATATTGCATTGTAAATCAGTTCTTGCCAATTTTTTTCAAATCTGTTTTTATCTAACATTTTCTGTAAAACTCCTTCCGATCATGACATGTCCACACTAAATGGTTATAATAGACGTTTTAAGAGATTATATGCTGCTGGACTTCTGGACTTTACTATAACTTTTGTTAAGCTGCTTTGACACAATCTACATTGTAAAAGCACTATAGAAATAAACATGAATTTAATTAATTTATTCTCTGGGGTAAGGAGAAAAGTCCAATTAAGTATCATACTTGTAGGGAAAATTAACTTTTTTGCATTATAAAGCTTAAAGCATTAAAATTGGTATCAGCTGATCACCATGACAAGGTACTCTGTATCAGCTGCAAAAATCCAGATCGGAGCATCCCTAGTTTTAATGTGTAGCAAATATTAAATTGCTGAAATGTAACCCATCATATTTTTTAAATGAATTAATAAGTCTAATTTAAGATATACAGTGCTCACATATATGAGTACATGCCTCACAAATTTCTCCTTTTTAATTAATATTTCTATAGGAAGTATTACAATATTATATTTGTGCATATACATTAGATTAATCAGTACTAGAGCCAAATCTGGAGCTAATCTAACAAAATAACTTAAAATAATGGTCCAAAAATAAATAGTCCAAATTTATATGTTAGGGGCAAATATTAAATATATACATTTTTAAAAAGTAATATATAAATATTAAAAAATATATAAACTTTTGTTGAAATTAGATTTTTTGCAATGTTCTGTATGAATTTTAAATGCATTATCTTTCTATTTCTAAAGATGTTTGGTGACTAAAATATTATTTAAAAAAATATATATCTGGTTAATAAATCTGTTTTGTTCAAATGCACCAGTATATGTTTCCTATATTCACTGAGAAATGGATATAAAATATGAATTTTTAAAATGAAATTATACTGAGCGCTGTACATAATAATCCACTAATGCTTTTGTTCTGTAAAACTAGCGGAGGATCAGAGAGGAATGGGAGGAGCAGCAAAGAAAAGACAAAGAGGAGCGGGAGCACAAGGAGCAGGAGAAGAGAGAAAGAGAGGTGATCTCCGCACTGGGAGGATAAAGATGCTGAAGTCTACATATCCTCTATCAGAAATCAAACATAAAGACTTGTTGATCATGGTTTTACATGCACCCACATGCCATAAATCTGTTTATTATGAACATTGTGTGAGTTTATGCAAAATATTGTCTTCATTTCCTTAACTAAGATTCACAAAAATGCTATATATGAAGCAAGTGTCGACTCCCAATGAAGAACGTATCTTTTCATGTCATTTGTAGTAATGAGATTGCTTATTGATCCCACAGCAGAGAACATTTGCACTGCAAAATATTACAAAATGCTGTACAAATAATCTGGCAGATTGTCTTAAC